>NW_021620793.1:1002432-1048422 GCF_004785775.1 Grammomys surdaster | reverse complement strand
TACATGCATGGGTGGTTGGCTGGTTGGATAGGTTTAAGGATAGACAAATATATGTCCATGAATGTATGCATGCATGATGGATGGATGACACATATCCATCCATCCATGAATTCATTCATCCGTTCATCCATGCCTAGGTCATCCACACAGGCACGTGTGCTCCCTGCACGGAACCTTCCCCACCCCCCATCCAAGGGCAGCAGCTCACATAGCCCCATCTGTACACCTTGACTCTGAGACCTTTGGCGGCCCTGGCAAAGTGCACTGTCCCAGTCCCGAGGACACTGCCACCAGCCAGCATGATCATCAGGTAACTGGTGCCTGTACATCCAGGGTCTCCTCTCCTATGATCAGTGAGCCCACTGTGCATCGTGTGTCTCCTTCACACTGTTCCAGGCTCTCTGCCACACAGACCTGGAGAGGAGGCTCAGACAGGAGAGATTCCACTAGGAAGCACTAAAAATAGGATTTCGCCCGGGGCTGTCGGTCTGAGAGTCCCTGCTGCATAACAGGAGGGGCTGGGCTAGATCAGAGGTTTGTAAAATGTTTGGAGTGCAGAGCAGCTTTGTTCAAACAGAGTCGTAAGCGGAAACTCTCAGTAGAACACAGATAAAAGCAGGCTAAGGCTGGAGCCGGGGTGGGTGGGTGAGAGGGAGGGGCCGGTTGGCCCTTTCCACTCCCCTCCTCTTCTGCACCTGGCAGGATCTGTCGGATTTCTTGGGTCTGGCATCCCTTAGAAGATGACTCTCATCCTAAGGGATATGATCACACAGGCTAATGGAGGTCATTTGGAGGATCTTGGTTATCTGATGTTCCCCAAGTCCATCATCACCTTACCTGGAAACAATTCTGCTGGGTTTCCAAGCCGGCACGTGAATCAGGCCATACCCGTTATCTGACCCCTCTGAAGCCCTGTGTTACCCAGCCTGGGTCTCCTCTGACAACTCTCTCCAGAAGGGATGGGCAGAGACAACTTGCCCTTTGCCCTCTGTCGTTTGACTACAAGTTGGTAGGCACAGGAGAGGCCCTGAATTCTGCAGCTTGTCCTGCGAGCTGCATCCAGAGTTGTCAGCACATGGCTCAGCATAGACTGGGATGTGCTCAGGGGGAGACTGAGTGGGCTCTGGGAATCCCAGCCCAGCACTGGCATGGCTAGAGTTGAGGAGAGCTGTCTCAGGAATGGCTGGGGACCCTGCCCTCAAGTTGCTAATGACCCCCCCACCCAAGTCTGGGTGATTATAGACTGTAGATGGGGAGTCCTCTCTGCTGCTGTGGAAGACCATGTCACTGGGTCTGGGGGATGAGGGATAAAATACAGGCAAGACCCCAGGGGCTCAGGAAAGGGGATATATGCTCTAAGAAAAAGGATGGGACTTCGGTGTGGGTGTCAGAGGGTCAAAGAGGACTGCTCAGAGTGTTGGTCTCTCCAGAGATTCTGATAGCTTTGGGGTGCATCGTTTGAGACAAAGGGTTCAACCTACTTCAAAGTGGGATCTGCTCTTTGGGGTCTGGTTTGGAGGATAGACTTCATCCTAATGTACCTTCTCTGAGAAATGTCTGGCTTCCAAGTCTCTGACCCCACCGTAACCACTCTTTTTACCTACTTCCCTACCTCGTGGTCTTGGATTCATTAAAACACTACCACTTGCGGCAGACCCTGTGCCCAATGTACCCCCAGATGGGACTAGGAACTCTGGATCACCATCCCGGGAATGCCCCTGTCTCAGCATCCCCATTCATACCTTGAAGGCGTTAGATGAGATGACCTTGGAGGGTCCCAGGAGCCAGGAAGGTTTACGAGGCTGAGATTGGAAGCTGAGGTCTGTGCCTCCTCCGTGCCCCTCCCTCTGGCTGCTGTGAGCTTGGAGCCGAGCGCCTCCAGGGTTTCACAAACCAAGCCGTCAGTTTCTTCAAGTAGACTCTGGGAAGTCCATTTGGCTTATTAGCAAACACTCTTGGCACAGCTCGCAGGCAGCAAATTGGATGGAGGTTCACGGAAGTCAGGGGACATGTTTATCACCTCCGCTCCTTCACCTGTCGCTGCTTCCAGAAGCCAGGGACAGCCAAGGTTGGACTTGGGGAGGAGGGGCCAGAGGAAAGAATGAATCACCCCAGGAAAAGCTGCCGGTGATGATTTCAGGCTGCCCTTAACCTGGGCACAGAGACTCGCTTTGGGCTCTCAACTCTGCAGCAGGCTGACCATAACATGACCTTGGCCAAGGTCCTCGTGACCGGCCCTTGGCAAGTAAGAAGGTCAGGTATTTTTAGTTGGCTCATAGCTCTCATTACCCTCCTGGTGTTGGGACCTACCTTTCTCTCAACTGTCTTGTTTTGTTTTTCGAGACAGGGTTTCTCTGTGTAGCCCTGGCTGTCCTGGAACTCACTCTGTAGACCAGGCTGGCTTCGAACTCAGAAATCTGCCTGCCTCTGCCTCCCAAGTGCTGGGATTAATGGCGTGCACCACCACTGCCCGGCTCTTTCTCAACTGTCAAATAGAGATAGTCCCTCAATTCTCCTGAGCACTCACATAGAACTCCATCCTGGGCTAAGAGGCACACTGGCGGCCTGGCCCATCAGGGGGAGTGCGGTGAGGAGCCATCATCTGGCACCTTAACTCCCCGCCCCCACACACTGGGAGTCACCGGGATGAGCAGCAGATCGGTCCAAGTTCAGATGGCTTTGGTTCCATCGGCACACTCTGGTCTTCCCAGGCTCCTCTCCTCTCTGAACATAGGCACTTCCGGTCCCCTCTTTATGCACTTCCGGTCAGCTCTCACTTGCAGGCCCAGAGAGGGCAAGCTGTGCCTGTACGGCCTTCATCTATAAAGAAGATGGTGCCTAAAATGTGGCTCAGGGAGATAGTCCTGGTCAGCAACGTGAGGATGGGGTGAGCGGGTAAGCACAAGACGGGTTCCAGCAAGGCTATGATGGTGACCTTGTCCTTCTGCTGAGCAGCAGCGGGGTTGGGGGTGGGGGGTGGAGTCCTCTCTCCCTGTCCGGTAGAGCCCAGCACTTCCTGTAGGGAGGATGGAGAAGGTGAAGACCCACCTGCCCTGGCAGCATCTGCAGGGTCTCTGTGCTTCTCTTGTTACTCAACTCCTGTCTCTGGTCATCTCAAGGCCAGCATGAAAACTCCACAGACACTGTAGGCCGCCCAGCCATCTTCCCCCATACTGCCAAGTTCTTGTTTTTAACCAACATTCCTCCCTCGCTCATGCCTCTGCTGTAGCTCCCCACTGTCCCACTGAACTTGAAGCCCCTAAAACCGGCAGAAATCCCCTCTGAGATGGGACAGCTCACCATGGCTCTGGTGGCTTGGTTCCCAGTCAGGATCACCAGTCTGAAGACTACGCCTTGAGGAAACAAAGCTCTCAGTGCCTCCCTGTGTTCCCCACCCTCCACCCCAAGGCTGCTCCCAGCAGGTTGCTGCAAAACCAAATGGAGAGGCCACTTAGTAAGCTACAGTCTCAGGTAGCTCTAGTATAGCTGGCACTGTCCTATGTTCTGCTCAGGCAGCCAGCACCATGTGTACCTGGCCATGCCTAGGTCGTGCACTGAACTGGGCCTTCCCCAATTCACAGCCTCCAGGTCACCCCCGAGCTCCACCTACTCAGTGTGGAGTATCCACTTCACAAACACGGGATCTGCGGTCTGGCTCACCGACAGCCCTCAGAAGGGCATTTGGAAAAGTGTCTGGGCGTCACCTTCCCCTTGGACATAGATTAGCTATGTCCAAGCTCTTTATCCAAGATTATACCGAGAAGACAGAGACAGGAAGGGTGGAACGATCGGTTTGCTCTCTGAAGACAGCAGCTGGTGCTCCCCAAGGCGCTTTCTGTTCGTGAAACAGGTTTGTTGCATGCTTTTGTGTGTATGCATGTTCATGCGTGTACCTGCGCGCTCATGTGTGTGCCTGCGTGTTCATGCATGCTCATGAATGTGCATGTGTGTTCATATGTATGCATGCATGTTCATGTACGTGTTCATGTATGTGCTCATGTATGTGCATGCATGAGGAAAGCATAGGTCAGCTTCAGGGATCTTTCCTCAGGAGCTCTCCACCTTGTCCATGCATGTTCATGCATGTTCATGTGTGTGCCTTGTGTGCCTGTGTGTTCATGTGTGTGCCTGAATGTTCATGTGTATGCATGCACATTCATGTACGTGTTCATGTATGTATATGCATGAGGAAAGCATAGGTCAGCTTCAGGGATCTTTCCTCGGGAGCTCTCCAGTTTGTTTTCTGAGAGTCTTTCATTGGCCTGGAGCTTGACAAGCAGTCTGAGTGATTGTGACTAACCCTTTCCTCAGGCCCAGCTTTTAACTTGAATGCTGGGGACAGAACCCAGGTCCCAGGAGAGCAAGGCAATTGACTGAGCCATCTCCTCAGCCCTGTTACATATATTTTCTTTCTTTCTTTCTTTCTTCCTTTCTTTCTTTCTTTCTTTCTTTCTCTCTCTCTCTCTCTCTCTCTCTCTCTCTCTCTCTCTTTCTTTCTTTCTTCTTTAAATGTTTATTTTTTATTTTACGTGCATTGGTGTTTTGCCTGCATGGATGTCTTTGTGAGGGTGTTAGATCTTGGAATTACAGGGAATTGTGAGCTACTGTGTGGGTGCTGGGAATTGAATCCAGATCCTCTGGGTAGGGCACTCAGTGGTCTTAACCACTGAGCTACCTTGCCAGCCTCATATTTTCTCTTCTTATCTTGGGTCAGACCACTCAGAGTCCTGGAAATCTCTCCTTGGGCTCAGTTTCTTACTAAGCCCCAGAGTTTGCCAGGACACTCCAGAGGTCATTGCCAGAAATCCATTCTGTGAAACAGAACTGGACTTAGTTACTCAGTAAAGAAACGAGTCTCTTGGCTTCTTGCTCCTGCCCCAGACCCTAGCACCCACAGAGCAGGAGCCTGAGACCCAGCGGCTCCCTGCTGAGTGTGTCCACTCACAGGCACACTAGGGTGAGGCCCAAGGATCCCCAATGGCTTCCCATCCCATCCCCCATCAGCGGCATCACTGTCCCGAGCTTCAGGACTCCAGCTGAGGCCGAAACTCTAGTGGAGTCAATCTGTGAGGCGATTCTTTAATTTTCCAATCAGCAGGGAGCTGGCTGCTCTCTCTGTCCCCACAGGGAGTAGTGAAGCAATTGAACAGTGCAAAGCTTGATTCCCGGTGACAGCTCTGGTGAGGCCTGCTCCCCAACACTACGCCTGCACCCCCACAGCACCACAGCCCATCCCCCAACACTACGCCTGCACTCCCACAGCACCACAGCCCCTGACTCCGGGGGGAGTATTCCCTCCCACTGTACAGAAGAGAAACTGAGGCTATGGATTTGAGCCACAGTCTTGTGTGACCGGTGGATGGGGACAGTGCTGGGAGCAGGATTCAAGCTTCCTGAGTCCCCTGTGGAGCTGTGACCCCAGGTCTGCCAGCAGACACCTCCAGGGGTCAGTCGGTCAGCACTAGCGATTGTTACTTCTCTCTAGTCTCCTCCATGGCTGCCTTCTCTCAGACGTGGCCTGGGAGAGCTTGCCTCTGTGACTTCCTAACTTCCCTCCTCTGTGGTGCATCTTGGTCAAGCAGCTTAGCTTCTCTGTGGTTCTCTCTCCTTGTCCAAGTGCAGATGATAAGGGCTCTTTTCTCAAGGGGTCGGGAGTGGTTGTTGGAGATGCTCTTGCAAAGGCCCCTCCTCCAGCTCCCTTCACGGGCAAAGTGTGCCCAGTCCTCATCTGCTGAGAGTGCAATTTCTTTGAGGGTCACCCAAGCAACAGAAGTCACTGTTTGGGACAGATTGGGGTGGCCACTGGGAAGCAATAGCATGTACAAGTGTGTGTGTGTGTGCACGCGCACACTTGCACAAGGGATATGGAAGCCCAGACCTCTTATCTTCAGGTGGGACAAACGACCATGTCATTTCTTCCCCTGCTGTCCTAGGCCCAGGCTCAGGCAAGCCTCTGGACAACATCTTTGCTCAGACTCTCCTCAGCTTCCTCCTGTTCCTGAGACTCCACCCCTAAAAATTACTCACATACATGTTCCCACCCCCAGTCTGCTTCTAAAGAACCCGAGGTAATGGGTAATATGGCTAAAGGGGCTGACTGACAAGATGGTACCGTCTAATCACCCTATAAAGTGGGCGCCATGAAGACCGATCATGATACATGGTAAACATTTGGTTAAAACAGTCCATTGCTATCGTCGCTGGGGCGGCCACTGCTGCTTGATGGTTTGCCTGGACTAAAGAGGAAAGAGGGTCAGAACGAGGCAGCTTTATTCTAGAGAGCACACACCTGTAATCCAGTACGTGGGAGGCAGAGTCAGGAGCATCGGGAGCTCAAGGTTATCCTCAGCTAAAGTAAAAAGAAGAGATGACAGGGTCCCATCCCCAGCAGTGGAAAAGAATATTGAATCAAATCAATAAGCAGCAGACAGACTTCATCCCAGGACCCAGCTATGATTTATCATAGCAGCTGTGGCTGCTTGGAGCACTAGAGTGAAAATGATGTCAATCTGTGGTCTACTGGTGATGCCTGCACAGGACACCAGACAAGGGAGTGATGGTGGGTATGCAGAGTACCTATTTATGGATAGTTGAGGTTGAAGGTTCTCTCTGGCGTTGGTAGCCTGTGATGTTGTGATTCTAAGGCAGTGACCAGAGGGCTTTGCCAGCACTTGGAGTAGTAACGGCAAACTGGGGGAAGGGCTTGTAGGGAGAGTCAGGCTTAGAGGGCCCGAGGTCTCCCGCTGAGAGCCTGCCTGTGTTGTGTTTCTCCCAACCTGCAAGGGCACTGACTTTGGGATGAGATGTTCCAGTCTAGCCTGCAGTCACCCCGAGCCCCAGCAGGCCCCTGCCCTGAAGCCACCCGGTAAGGATCTCCCAATTCAGATTCACAGAACTTAGAAGACTTAGATGCTACTTGGTTTTGTTTTGGCTTTCTTTTTTTACTTAAGCTGCGGTGGTTTGGGAGGGTAATGAGTTTTGTTGTGGAAGGGTCCCTGCTGTGGGTGATTGGTCGCTAGGTCCTGGAGGACTTATAAGAAGCAAGGAACATGACTCTCCAGATTGCCAGGAAGATGGGAAGTGGCTCCCCACTGGCTTCCATCTGCTTCTGTCCAAAGGCTTCCTCAGTCGCTGGCTCCCCGCACCTGTGTCACCCTAGAGAGCATGAGTGTGTGTGTGTGTGTGTGTGTATGTGTGTGCTCACATGCATGCGCAGTGTATTTCTGAGGGCATCCATGTCATGTGGTCCACGGTGGCAAGAGAAACAGGTAGGCCCAAGACATCTGAAGTGTGGCATAGGGGCCACCTGCCACACCGAGCCCCTGTGAGGCCGAGTCTCTGGCTGAGTGTTCCCCGTGGGCAGGGGAGTGGGTGGCAGGTGGTATCCATGCTGAGCAGGTCAGCCACCTGTGCAGAGCACAAGAGAAGCCATTGTTGTCCTTTAGAGTAACGGCAGCAGGTCAGGCTCTGGGCATGGAGGAGTGAGGACCATCCTGTGGAACCTTTCCCAGGAAGGGGCTCATTCTGTATGGCTCATCTCCTCCCGCAGTCCTGGCAGAAGAAAACTGAGCTGTGCTGAGCACTGAGGGAGAGAAAGGGAGGGTAGGAGGGAGGAAGAGAGGAAGGCAGAGAGACGGCTGTTTGCTGGCACTGACCCCAGCAGCCCGGGTCCTGGTACAGCACTGAGGAAAGCCCCTGGACCTCTTCTTTCCCAGCAGTGTCTTGGTGGAGTGCTAACCCTCTTCTTGGGAAGATTGGTAGAAACCCCATGGCCCCTGGGGCCTCACTTTCTGGCAACTGGCCTGGAATAAGGTTTGTCTGTGCGGAGAACACCAGATGGGGTTTCTGAGAGGGGTCACAGGTCTGTGTTTAAAGCATCTGCCCCTCCTCCAGTTTGACACCAGAGACCTCGGGACACTCATGTGTCCTTGCTGTGGTCACGATTGGCCCCATTTGACAGATAAAAAGGTGAAGCTTAGAGAGGTGAGTAAACTGCTTGTCTGACATTGGGCACACTTGAATTGGGCAGCCACTGTCTTTTCTATGCATTGCTTTGTCCCTCGTCTGGGGACAAGACAGACAGATGCTGGGAGACACTATTTTTAAACAGATCCTACTCCCTTGTACGCTAGCTGATCTATGAGAAGAAAACTGCACTAGAGTACAGTCTTAAGTGGTGGCCGGAGTCATAAATCAGAACCCCGGGGCCTGCCCTCACTCCAGGCAAGCAGGTTCCCCCTGGTGAGTCAGGGTTCTCACTGGAGAATCAGTCAGCTTTCCCTGCAGATCGGAAGGGGCTGGATTCAGGAGGCCACTGGACCCGGGCTAGAAGTCACAAGGACTCAGCCATCACAGGTGTCCTGGCTGGCCCACAAACCTGAAGGCTGGCACAGTTAATCCCATTCCACAGAGGAGAAGACAGAGGACCCGAGGGACTAGTTAACCTTCTCAGAGATGCAGAACTCCAATATACCCGTGCCGAACGTGTAGCCACCAGGCCCAGCTTCCCGAGGCTGGACCTCCGGTTTTCTTCCTGTGGTTGTGCCTGTTGCCTTTGCCGGCCACCTCTCATTGGCCTGGCATGACGATAATGGGTCATTTGATGAGAGGTATCTTTGTATTCACAAAGCCCTGTTTACAAGTGAAGAAAACGCTGTATCAATTTCTCTTTTCATTGCCGTGATCAAATACCTCACAAAAAGCAATGGAAGGAAGGTTTCTTTGGGGTCGAAGTTGAGGGTGCGGTCCATCATGGCGGCAAAGGCACAGGAGCTGGAGCAGGAGATGGCTGGTTACATCACTCTTGCAGTAAGGGAACAAAAGGTGGACAGGATGTGTGGGTTGGATATCAAGACACTAGGCCTGCTCTTACTGACAGAGGTCTGAGTGATCCCGCCCTACCTGGGGTCTAAGCTGGACCTTTCCCATCTGCCTGCTCCCCAGCCTTCTGCTCACCCCAGCAGACAGAGTCCGCTTCCCACCTGATGGACCTGTAGCCAGACAGTCTCTGATTGGGTCTCCTTTAACACATACCCCACTTCTGGGCCAATCAGCGCTTCTAGGGCGATGGGATTCTGTGATTGGCTAGTCACAGATCACGTGTGGGTGGTGAGCTCATGTGGTTGGTAGCTCCAAAGGACGAAGCCATAGATCCAAAAGATAGCAGCTGTCCAGGTCAATCTCGAGAATCCTCGCACGCTCAGAGAGGTACAAAGTATCTCAGATGAGGGCACAGTAGATGGAAAGGTTGAGGGGACTGTCTAGATGACCGAGCAGGGAAGTGACCCAGTATCTGTAATAAGCACCTTGACTGTGCAGGGCTGTCAAGAGAGGGAGACCCCACTCTGCCGGACCGGGCAGTCACAGCTGCCTGGGAAGCCAAGTTAGAAAGGAGCAGGGAGCGCGAACAAAAGTCACCAGCTGCAGCAGAGAAGTTGTCACGGACTGAGATGACTAATTGCTGAGTGTGTGGTACAGGCTGAAATTGCCCCCGGAGTTCAGGGAAGAGGGCAGGGTAGGGGGCAGGGACTGTGCGCTGCGAGGAAATGAGTATCAACGTGAGACTCTGAACTTGGCTTTGAAGGGAAGTGCTAAAGAGACAGTGAGCAAACGGTGGTAGTGGCGGCTCTGAGATAATGTGGCTTCGAAGAGCTTTCCCACCACGAATTCAAATCTCAGCTCTGCCACTGAGGAGCTACGCAACTTTGGGCAAGTGATTTCTCTGATCATCAGGACTTCCATAAATCGGGAAGAGAGGTTCCCTGCTCTGCCTACCTAGCCTGGTCATTGTGAAGATGGAATGAAGTGTCATGAATGTGAGTGACCTTTGAACAAAAGCCATGGTTACAGATAGTTAGGTCCGGTGCATCTGTCCCAAGCCAGGATTCCCTAGGGTTTAAGGGAGATGTATTTCACAGGTCTTTTGTTGAACCCCTGTGATGCATTCCAACATGGATTTGAAGCCCAAGCCACCGGCCATGAACTTCAGCAGCCCTTGCCCTGAAAACCCTGGTGGGGACTCAAACATGGCACTCAGGGAAGAACCCAGTTCAGGACATGGCATGAACCATCTCAGTCCCTGCAAATGCTCTTTCCTTTCCAGGTTGCCCTTAAGGGGCCACTTATTGATAGATAGCAAAGGTGTTTGTCTCAGCTCACAATTTCAGGTTACAAACCATCATTTTGGAGAAGTCAAGGCAGGGGCTTCAAACAACTTGTCACATCTCATCCATAGTCAAGAACTGAGAGAAAACATGCTCCCCCACTCATACTCAGCATCACAGTTAAGGACCCCCTACCTAGGGAATGGTACCACCCACAGTGGGCAGAATCTTCCCATATCAATTAGCTTAAGATAATTTCCCTTTCTAGGGAATGGTACCACTCACAGTGGGCAGAGTCTTTCCATATCAATTAGCGTAAGATAATTTTCCAGAGACATGCTCACATGTCAACCCACTGTAGGCAGTCTTTTGCCAAGACTCTTCCCAGCTGATTCCAGGTTGTGTCAAGATAACAATCTAAGCTGGCTACTCTTCTGTAACTCGGTATGTGGTAGGTGGAAGGAGGGGCCTTTACTGAGATCAACAGGAGGTATTCTCTGGCTATGTAAAAGTTTGGGGAGTCACCTCCCTTCCTGCAGGCACAACCTTCCTACACGAGGCCAGCCTTCCCTCTCTATCTGAGGGTTGCCCGCAATAGGTGCAACCCATGTGAATGCAGTGTTATTTGAAAATAATATCACACCAGTTTGAACACATAGAGAGCATTTCCTAGTTAATAAATACACTCTCTGTGACTGTCCAAGATGAGTTTACACCTAGAGGGTATTATATCTCGCCTAGAGATGATTTAAACTATACCGGGTGCCATAGGTTCTACACAGACACCTTACACACAAAAGACCTGAGCATCCACAGGGTCCGGTGCTGAGGGGAAGTGTCCTGGAATCTCCCTCCTTCCCCGCTCCACTTCTGCAGGACAGCTGGATTTCAAATGCAGGTGTTAGGGGTTAAAGGGCACAGCAGACTTCACCTAGGACTTGGCACATGTGGATGATAGAACTGAGGACCAATCCGATGCTGGAGAGAAGCTATCCTAGTCATAGGCTGTAGAGAGCAGAGAGAGGTGGCGTTCAGAGTCCAAGATGTTGGACAGGTTGGGGAAACCTGGACCATAGCATCCCTGCTGTGGCTCAGCTCAGTTTGGAGCATGGGCAGGACAGTAGCAGACACCTCTCATCCTTGACACCTCTGCTTCCAGTGGGACCTCCTATTGGTCAGGTGTTGCTAGAAGCCAGTTCCCAGGGAGTCTGGAACTTGTCTTCCAGAGTGAAAGGTATGGAAGCAAGGTCAGGCCCAGCATGGGCCAGAGCTTATAAAACAGATACTGCAAACAGGTCAGCTCCTCTGATGGCCCAGGACAAGAAACACACACACACACACACACACACACACACACACACACACACACACACAAGTTAAGAATCAAGACTCATCCTCTATTCCTCTTCCACCTTATTCTTTGAGGAAGAGTCTCTCAATAAAACCAAGAGCTCACCACACTGGCTAATCTTACTGGTCAGCTTGCTCTGGGGAACCCCTGTTTTCCTTCCAGGGCTGGAATTTCTGGCAGACTGCCAAGCATAACCCACATTTATGAGGGTTCTGGGGATCTGAACTTAGGTCCTGACACTTTTTATGGCAAGCACTTAACCACTGAGCTGTCCCAGGCCTCTCCTCTTAAAGGCACCATGCCCTTAAAACTTCTCACTCTGGAACCGAACCACCCCCATGCGGGCTCTTGTGGGACCAAACCCCATCTACACCAGAGCACTTCGCTGTCACTTCAAACTGCCTCCTTGACTTCTGCCGCGTCTGAACACTGTGTGCACTCTCGTTTTCTTTTTACCCACTCTATTTTTGAGCACGTTAATACATTTAGTTACTAAGAAAACTCCCTCTCACGGCTGTGAATAGAAAGCCAGGATGAGCTGCCATGCACAGGAATAAATCCCCTACGGAACTGTGTTAATTAAGTCCTGGCGAGACCCTGGAGCTTGGGCAGGCTGTGAGCACGAGGCAGCTGCTTACAAAGGGAGAATAATGAAAACAAGCAGAGAGAGAGACTTGCACCAAGGGAGGTCCCTCCTCCATGTCATCAGAGAGACCGGAATAGAATTGCGGAGGGATTAGCTCTGACCCTGTGTGACTCGCTGCCATCTATGACACCTCTCTCATTTCTCTCTCCACCTGGAATCAGATTGGAGTCACACGGCTGTGCCCCGCGGAGATGCCTGCTACTCCTAGGGGAACGGATGCAAGGCTTTCCTTACCTGAGAGTTCTGTAATCTCTCCTCTACAGCTTTAGTCTCCCATTTACGTTCCACTCAGTCATGTTTTCATGCTTCTGGGTACAGTGAAACCTCTGATGTGCCTAAGCCACTCCATGTCTGTGTCCGTGTCCATGCGTGTGCGCACGTGCAGGCGTGTGCTTGCGTGTGCATGTATGTGTGTACTTACAGGTAAAGAATCAGAGGTTAACGCTGGGCATCTTCCTCAGTAGTGCTCCACCTTACTTTTTGAGGCAGGTGCTCTCAAGGAACGTGGAACTCACTGATTGGCTAGCCAGCATGGACCTCACTGATTGGCTAGCCAGCAAGTTCCAAGTGCTAGTCTTGTCTCAGCCTTTCCAGGGCTGGGTTTATAGGCGCGCAGCATTGTACCTGGCTTTAGTTCGAGCACTGAGTATAAACTCAGGTCCTTCTGCCTGCGCAGTGAACACTCTCCCTCCCCCTCAGCTGTCCTCACTGCCCCACAGTCCTTTGATTGGTTAAGCCAAAACCCGGAAATGAAGGCCATTCCCACAAACACTTTATCTGCTGAATAAGTACAGAGACAGCCTGTGTGGATTTTTGTTTTTGTTTTTTTAATGATAAAGCACTAACAGTTACTTATAAATAGTTACAGCGTACCTGTCATCTGTAAGTGTCAACATTTATGACTTAATGACATGACTTTTATACTGTGACTGACACTTGTGGCTGTTTACCTGCTTGCAAGCATGCATAGCTGAATTTGAGGTAAATCTATCTAAGTTAGGTGTATATGCATGTTGCATGTTGTATATGATCTACTTCAGTGTGTATGTGTGTGTTTCTCTGGTGTCTATCACATGTCAGACTCTGAGAAAAGTCCTTCTCGTGACTTTAATCTTCATAGCACCCCCAGGAAACAGTACTGTCAAAAACCAAACAACACCTTTCCTCTTTTCCAAAAGAAACTGAATCTCAGAGAAGCCCAACCACTTGCCCAAAATCTTGAAGACCACTGGACATGAGAATTAAGATTGCATTTGTGTGAGTCGATGCCAGAGTCCATGAGGGCTGACTGCGTCCCACAAGGAGGGGGAAGAGACATAGCCCATTTTGCGTTATTTTCGGTCACTAGGAGTCTGAGTAGAGGCCAACCTCCTGCCCCCAACTATCCTTTGTCAGCAGCTCCTGACTCCTGAGGTCCCCTCATAGGCCGCACTCCAGACTCTCACTGGTTGGACTTTCTCCCCAGTGCATCAACTGAAGATCTGTCTGTACAGCCTCCGGGCCTCCCTGCTCCTTCTCCCGTAGGGAGCACGATACTGTTTTCCTCTGCCAGGTCTCATTTGATTGTTCAGCAGACGAATGCACCAATGAGGTGACATTGAATGATGGGTGTGCTGGCACAGGGTTGTGTTTAAGGCACTGGCTGTATCCCTTGAGGCCGTGGGGCCTGCTGCCTGACGGGTCCGGGAAGCACTCCTGACATTGAAGGCTGCTGGCCTCCTCCCTGGGGCTCCCTCTCTGCTTCTTTCTTTCCTTCTTTACCTCTTCCATCCTCCTATATCTGCCTCCCTCATTCCAGATTTTCATACCACTGTATCCTGCCTTGAGCAGCTTGCTAAGACATGTCAGGGTTCCCCTAGAGACAGCCAATTATGTTCTTGAATGGAAGGTGCCTGAGCTAGCACTGGACTTTACCACAGGCTGCTCTTTGTTTTAGAATAGACAGGCAATGACCAAGGCAAGGTGTTGACTTCACAGATCCGTATAACCGGGGGTGGGGGTGGGGGTGGGGGAGAGAGACTGTCAAAAGGAGTGCTTATAATTCTGGATTATCCCACATTGGTTTTTTTGTTTGTTTGTTTGTTTGTTTGTTTTTGACATGGTAGAGAAATGACAGCAGCTACATTGGTGTTGTGAACTCGTGACAACTATGTCTTGGGGAGACCTGCCACAGGCGAGGGGACAGAAAGGTCCAAAAGGCTCACAGTGGACAAGCACTGGGTGGCAGCACCTTAACTCAACATTGTAAGCTTTGCAGTCTGATGCAAGAGTGAGTCCAAGCACTGTCTCTGAAGAGCCGTGAGCCAATTTCTTGAGCCATACCTGTGACCTGTTTTCAAAGCCACCTGGAATGGCAACAGAGCCTTTCTGCAGAGACCCTGGTACAGCCTAGCAGAGGTGCAGAACCCAGGAAGCACCCAATGGGTGGCAGCTGTTCCTGCCGTTGCTGCTGCCGGCACCAGTGACTTCTGTCCTTGACTGAGACAAAATGCTGGACAGAGAAACTTAAGGAAGTGTCTTAGTTTGGGTTTTTTGGCTGTGAACAGACACCATGACCGCAGCAGCTCTTACAAAGGAAACATTTAATGGGGGCTGCCTCACAGTTCCTGAGGTTTCCAGTCCATTGTTGTCATGGCGCATGGAAGCATGGCAGCCTGCAGGCGGACATGGTTCTGGAGAAGGAGCTGAGATCTACATCTTGATCTGAAGGCAGCAGAAGAGAACTGTGTTGCACTAGCCAGATTTGAACATATATGAGACCTCAAAACCTGTCCTCACAGAGACACACTTCCACGCTCACTCCAACAAGGCCGCGCCCACTCCAATGAGGCAACACCCACTCCAACAAGGCCACGCCCACTCCAATGAGGCCACACCTGCTCTAACAAGGCAATGTGTCCAAATAGTGCCACTTTCTGTGGGCCAAGCATTCAAACACATGAATCTATGGGGTCCATTCCTGTCCAAACCACCACAGGAAGCAAGAAATTATTTTTGGCTTCTGACTTTAGTGGATTTCAGTTCATTGTAGTGGGAAAGGTAGTCTGTCTGCTGGCAGCTGGAGTATGTGGCAGAGGGATCTGGGAGCAAGTAGACCATAGGCAGAGCTGGTGTACACTTCATGCCCCAGCCCTCAGGTCTTAGTACCAGCAAGCACATCTTGCTTCTTAAAACTCCCCCTAGCTGAGCAACCAGATGAGGACCTGTGTGGCGGCAGGGGGACCGGGGCATTTCTATTCAAATCATGATACCTTTCTTTGGGTATACCTATCTGTGGCAGTTGTCCTGGCTAGGACACCTTGCGGGCATTTGGAATATGTGCTAGTCATAGGGAGTAACTTAAAGGGACCCGAGTTCCCCCTGTAGAGCTGTCCTGGTCCCAGGCTGTGTCAGAAGGGAGGTGGCTGAGCTGAGCTGGATGTCATCCTGGCTGCAAGCAGCCAGCCCACAGGCCAGCCGGGGTTAATGATTCTCCATCTCAGTGATAACTTGATCAATGGCTTCCCTTCACCCTGTTCCTCCTTGAAACTTAGGTCCTTTCTTGGCTGATTCCTGCCTGGTGAGACCCAGAGTGAGCCATTACTGCTTAATTACTGGCTAAATGGTCTCATTTGTTCTTCATTTGTTGGCGACGAGGCCAGGCCGTGGAAGCAGAGAGAAAGCAGCAATTTCTCCAGGAACTTTGGCTTTATGATAATAAATGCACTGCACTGTCTTCCTTCTTCCCCGCCGGGCTCTGATGGCGGGGTTGACCACCTCTCTACCACTGCCTAAGCCCTTCCTTCACCCTCCCACCAGCCGGCTGGTCCTTTCCTCTCAGTCTGTCACTGTCTTAACCTTCTCCCATCCCCTGTGCCTTCAGCCATCTGAGGTAGAATGGACTGAGTCTGCAAATAGAATCCAGTTCACCTCTGACCTGATCTTTTAAGGGTCTCGGTGCCCCTGGGTAGAGGTGAAAGCTGGTGAGGAGGAGCCCGTGGGAGTAGGCGAACCGATGTCCAAGCACACTGATGTACACACGGAGAACTCAGACACTCAGCTTCCCAGGGTGCTCTGAGGCTGATGAGCCGTTCTTCCCAGAGAGGAGCTGGCAGAGGAATGCACGCGTTCTGATAGATTCCAAATTACTATTGCAAAAAAAAAAAAAAAAAAAAGACGGATAAGAGGAGGCCGGAATTAACTTGTGAATGGTTTTCCTTGGGAACTTGAAGCAGGTTGAGAGACAGACATTATCTTGTGACAAAAGTCTCCTCTAGGTGTGACAGTATCCCTCAGTCTTCTCTCTGGGAACGATAATGAGCTCTGAAGTGTGTGTGTGTGTGGGGGTGGGGGGAGTCGGGGTGGGTGGGATGGCGGCTGAGCTCCGGGTTTGATGCAGGCGAGGGAGCAAAGAGCCCTTCCACATGTGTGGGAAGAAAGACCAGGAGAATGGTGGGAACCGGTGCTCAGATGAGGCAGGGGATGGTACAAGGACAGCCTGGGCTAAATGGGAGATCCTGTCTCAAAAGTCCATGTCCCAACAAAGAGGGGTCAGGGTGGAGATGTTAGAGACGTTGATTCTGAGGCTGTGCCAGGTCAACAGGACAAAGTGTCCTATGTCAGAATGTCAGATCCTGAAGCCCCACCACAGCGTAGGCATCTGCGATGAGGGTGCAGTCCAGGCTGTTGGATGGGGGGACCCTACAGTCGGACACTGATAGAAGGGACAGGAAGGGAGTGTCACAGGATGGCCCTGAACTGGGGCACATTTCCACCCTGACCTTGGTCAGCCGCCCCTGACCTGTGGAGCTGGTGTAGCCCTTGAATGCTTGAGTTGGGGTGAGGGCTGGGGGCTCAAGCCCTTCCCTAGGAAACAGCAAGATTTGGATATGACAGCTTCCTGCAACGAAGGAGACTGGAAGTTCAGCTCTGTGGGCAGGTGGCCTTCCCAGGAACTGGGGGTAGTGTGTGTGTGTGCTTTTGGAGGACTCTGGGTGTTCTCCTGTGAGACTCGGGGCAGAGGCTCACACACCATCTTCTCTGGGCTCCAGATCTGCTCCTCCTGGCCCTGTGTTCCAGGAATCATGTCTGCAGTTTTCATCCTGGCTCCTCACCATTTGCCACAGACCCCACCTGGCCACCGGATGCCTGGGAACCTTCTCTGTTCCCACTGGGTCCACTCTGACTCTGCTGTATCCTTCTCTAGAGGGAAGATATGAACCCCTTCTTTGCTAGCTCCCGGGTTTACCACCCATGGGGAGAGGCTCCGCAGCTAGGAATGTCACATCAGTTATATCTGCCCCCTCAGTTTCATTACATGTCTGCAAGGGGACACAGCCAGTGTGTGGTGGATGAAGCAAGCTTATGCTGGATTCTGAGGGGCTGGGTGTACACCCGTGCTCCCCACTATCCAGGTGCATGACTTGAGCAGCTGAGTTTCTCTGTTCCTCAAGTTCCCAACTTTCAGAGGGAGAAGTTATCAGGGGATACGACACCACAGCATCCACTGGTTCATTCCCTGTCCAACACTGAGAGCGATGCCCGGGGCACACACACAGTACCTATGCAGTATATGTTGGCATTGGTACATATCTTAGTTTGTTTCTGTTGCTGTGATAAACATCGTGACCAAAAGCAACTCGGCAGGGAGAGGTTTTCTTCTAGCTTATCATAGAGGGAAGAAAACGGAAACTGAAGCAGAGGCAGTGTAGGGAATACCACTCACTGGCTTGCTCCCCATGCCTGGTTCAGCCTGTTTGTGTATAGAACCCAGGATACCAGCCCAGGGCGGCACCGCCCACAATGGGCTGGACCCTCCCACATCAGTCATGAATCATGACAATCTTCCCACAGACTTTGCTACCAGCCAATCTGATGGAGGTGTTTCTTAGTTAAGATTCTTTTCCCCAGATGACTCTAGCTCGTGTCAAATTGACAAAAAACCTAACCAGGCCAGGCTGGATGTTTGGTGGGTCTTTGTTCTTAGCTGCCATCTGTACTTAATTGGAATTGACCCAAAGAAGATGCAATGGTAGGAAAAACTGTCCTGACGCTTGAGGGACCGTCACATATTGCCACCAGGCAGATTATCCTGAGACAGACAGGGGTGACTAAAGAGGTTGTTTCATGTTATTTGAAGTTATTTCGAAAGGTTTTGTCTCCCTGATTTCTCTCTCAGTTCGTATGTCACTTGTATATAGGATGGCTACAGATTTTTGTGAATTGATTTTGTATCCAGCTACTTCGCTGAGAGTGTATGCCAGCTGTAGGAGGTCCCTGGTGGAAAATTTTAAGGTCATTTACGTTTGCTATCATCATTTGCAAACAAAGATACTTAGAGTTCGTTCTTTCCAATTTGTATCCCCTTGATCTCCCTCGGGGGTCTTATTGCTCTAACTAAGACTTCAAACGTTCTATTAAATAGGCATGGGGAGAGTGGACAGCCTTGTCTTGTTCCTGATTTCAGTGGAATTGCTTTGAGTTTCTCTCTGTTTAATTTGATGTTGGCTATAGGCTGGCCATAAACTGCCTTAAGTATGTTGAGGTATGTCCCTTGTATCCCTAATCGTCCCAGCATTTTCATCATGGTGGGGTGCAGGGAAAGGTAAACACCAAGCAAACCACAAAACCTTCGATTCGTGATCTGTCCCACCTGCATGACATGCTGGGGCAATGACGGCTCAGAGCTTGTGAGGGTAGCCAACCAAAGTCTGATTTGACTGCAAGAGATGGAACCCATACCCAACTCTGACTGGGTGACCAAGAGCTAGAGGCTGGATAGCCCAGAGACGTAAAATAAAACCAAACACTACTGCTCTAAAAAAAGGTATCAATAAAATGGTTCCTAATGATATTCTACTATACTCATAGATGGCACCGTGTCTAATTAAGTATCATCAGAGAAGTTTCCTCCTGAAGCATATCGGGACAGATGCAGGGACCCACAGGCAGACAACACACACACACACACACACACACACACACACACACACACACACTGTCTCCATCCAGTCCCTCCCCTCAGAGCTCAGGGAGCCCCATGGAGGAAAAGGCAGAAAGAGTGTAAGATCCAGAGGGGATGGAGGACACCAGGAGAACCAGTCCCTCTGAATCACCTGAGCAGGGCGCACATGAACTCACAGCGACCGACGCAGCAAGCATTGTGAGGACAGGGGCCACACCAGGTCCTCTGTGTGTATGTTAGAGCTTCCAACTTAATATTTTGATGGGACTTCTGAGCATGTGAACGGGTGGGTCTTTGATTCTTGTGCCTGCTCTTGGGACTCTCTTCCTTCTCTCGGGTTGCCTGGTTCAGCCTTGATGTGATAGTTCTCATTTTATTTTACTATATTTTTTACTATATTTTATTTTGTTAAAAAAAAATAAGTAAATAAAGAGGGTCTGCAGCAGGACAGACAGTTCGTACTGTTCTATTACATGGCACGGGAGCCAGGGCACCCCAAATTGCTTATCACCCCACAAACTAAAGGTCCTAGGACTGAGCCCAGAGTGTTCACTATCCCCAAGTCTGGCTTGTCATGTTCTGTTTACTTAAGGGAGGCAGAGAGAGGGGGCCTGGACTCCCTTACCCATCACACTCACCGGAGGTGGGGAAGAGACAGCAGCATCCACCTCCCTGTATGGGGACACCCCTTCTCACCCACAAAGCAGTCACATTTGCCCTTCCAAGACTGCCAAGTCTTCAGGCTGAGGGTCCCTGGTGGTCTACTGGGCATGGACACTGTAGATTGTAGGGGCCAGCAGATGGCACCCTTTGTCCTGTGTCTTCCCCTGGGGTGAAGCTCTCCAGCTGGAAGCCTCCCTTGCATCTCTAATCATGTCATTTGGTGTAGGATCCCTGACAGAAGAATGCACCTGCCCTCTCCACTCCCCTTTCTCCTCCCTCCCCTGGAGGACCTGGCTTCTCTCACATTGCCGTGACAGCTGTCAGAGACTGTGCCTCTGACACAGATGTCTGCCTGCATTTTTATCTGGCCTGTGTCACCGTCTGGTCCTCCTTACCCCAGCTTTTAGAAGGTATGTGCTGCAGAGTCTGGGGAGTAGCCCAATCCATCCCTGCTACCTCCCAGAGGACACTCTGGGATACTGTCATGCATGTGGCAGAGGTCCCAGAACACAACTGAGCACCTACTGTGTGTGACACAAGCACCTACTGTGTGCTGAATATCCTTTCTTCCAGTGTGGTACAGACAATGATAATAAGAAGTTGATGGATGCCGGGCAGTGGTGGTGCATGCCTTTAGTCCCAGCACTTGGGAGGCAGAGGCAGGTAGATTTCTGAGTTCGAGACCAGACTGGTCTACAGAGTGAGTTCCAGGACAGCCAGGGCTACACAGAGAAACCCTGTTTAGAAAAACCAAACCAACCAAACAAACATACAAAGCCGATGGACAGTTTCTAGAATTCCCTTGTGTGTGTGTGTGTGTGTGTGTGTGTGTGTGTGTGTGTGTGGTATAGGTCAACCTTGGGTGTCATTTGAGGGCTGTCCATCTTGCTTTTTGAGGCAGGATCTCTCACTGACCTTACCCTCAACGATTTTTACCAGACTGGCTGGCCAGGGAGCCCCAGAGAGCCACCTGCCTCTGCTTCCCCAGTGCAGGGATCACAGGTGCAGGAAATGTGGGTTCTGGGGATTGAAGTTGGACCTTCATTTGGACACATTACCAAGTAAGCTGCCTCCCCCATCTCTCCAGCCTCTTTTGGAGACAGGTCTGTATTGCTTAATCTGGCCTTGAACTTACAAAACTCCTGCCTCAGCCTCTGGAGTAGCTGGGCCTGCAGGTATGCACCATGTCCAGCCTATACTCCTACAAACCATGTCACTGGGCGATGGCAGGTAGCATCCGAGGCAGGCAGAGTAGCTGGGTGCTGTGGGGAAAGGCTCCGTGCACCCGGCAGTCAGCCACCCGGGTTCTGATGCTGACCCTATACATGAACTGCAGTTGTGTGATCTTGAACAAGGACCGTCTTCGGTTTCCCCATTTACAAGCAGTGGAGTTGGATTTGGGAGCTCCCTGACGCTCCCCCAGCTTCCTGACATCCGTGAACACACTTTCCCCGGGACTAAGGCTTAACACAGCCCACGTATGTGTGGGCTGGCTTAGGTGCAAACACAGTGGGCTGTGTGTGGTGGGTGTCTTAGCGGCTCATCTGCTGCCAGTACATTTGGAGTGCTGCCACCACAGGTCCCGATTTCAAAATGCCAGTGCTTGGGTGGCATGCCTTTCCTTTTGGGAGAAAGGCGAGTTCTGATGGATGATGGAACTGGTTTGTGTTTCCTCAGTCCAAAGCCACCCTCTGTGAAAATCACTGCCCAGGGCTAGGGAAACAGAACATTCTCCTCAGTCAAGAGGTGTCGAGGGGAACATTGGAGACCGGCTCTCGGGGAGACCTGGATTTGAATCCTGAAGCTGGGTGGCTCTGGGGACATGCTCTGATTTTTCTCTGGGCGCCAACTCCCTCACTTGTCTGGGCCTCCCACGCACAGGCTGTTGGAGTGTTTTCTGGAAGAGGTGGGCTCTCGCCTGGCACCAGCTGTGCTAAGTGGGCAGGTTCTGAGGGGAGCCCGAAGGCCAGTGCTGAGGAAGTATCACCAAACCTCGCTCCTCTGCGGAGCCCAGCTCTGCAGCGGCCTTGGGTCCTTTGCTGCCATGAACACCGACGGAGGCTGTAGGAACTCCATCTGAGCATGTGCCGGATGCACGATGTGCACGATGCGTTATCCTAACCCCCTGCCTGCAGGCTCTCTGCATTTATGGACTTCACCCGAACACTGGGGCTCGCCTGTTGAACCATCAGCCTTGAAGACCTCATCAGTGGGCAACTGTCTCAGAACTGCCGAGTGGCAAAGCTTCAAGGACGCTGCTGGCAGCGGCTTGTGCCGTGTGTGTACAAAGGTCCCAAGACCTCGCTGGGCTCGGGGCCTCCGCAGGCTTCACTCACCCCTGTGAGCTCAGCTTTTCATTCTATTTGAAAAAAAAAAGTAATTGTATTTATTTCTTTTACGTGCAAGTGGGTAGGTGTGCCTAGCAGCCTGTGGAAGTCAGAAGACAACCTGGAGGATTCAATTTTCTCTTCCCACTACGTGGGTTCTCGGAGTTGAATACAGGTTGTCTTGACCTGGCTGCAAGCCCCTTTGCCTGCTGAGCCATTCTGCCCATCTTTTGCTGTTTGTCCCTTTGCCATTCTGTCCATCTTTTGCTGTTTGTCCCTTTGCTCTAGTCCTTTCCTGTCACCTGGTCTATTTGGTTGTTATCAGGGTCTAGTCACAGAGGCTGAGTACTACTTTGCTCCCAGCACCAGAGCGGTCCCTGCACCTAGTAGCTGCTCAGTAAAATACCCACAGAACTAATGAAGTGTGAATAAATGAATGATGTAGAGTGAGAGCATTTGCTCAGGTACAGTCTTTCAAGGTGATGTCTTGTTCACAGGGCAGCAGACAGTAGGCCCCACCCTCAGTGACTGCTTCCCCCAGTCAGGCTCGGTCTCCCAGAGGCAGAAAGAGAGAGTCAAAGAATCAAGACAGAACAGGAGAGATCTTAACTCCCCACTAGGAAGTCCTGGGGCTGATCTGGAGGGAGGAGGGCTAAGGTTTAAATGTGCCCCTGCTGTCTGGCCGGTGAGACCAGACTCCTAGGTAATTTGTCAGAGACTCCTGGAGCGGGAAGGACACAGACGCTCACAACAGAGGCTTCAGAGAGCATTTGACTCATACATGCCCACTGCCTTCTGCAGGGCGAGGGCCCAGGAATGAAGAGACGTGGGTATGAAGTTCTGGGTGTCAAGCAGGGAACCCCTGCCCACCCAGTGCTTCCATCTGAGATCCCAGAATTCATTTCAGTTCTTCATAAATGGTCCAACCTCGGATAGCAGGGAGTGGGCTCTGAGGAGTTGCTTTCATGTGCCACGCCTTGGGACTCTGGTGCTGAGAGGAAGCCACGTGTGTCACGTGTGAGCTCATTATGCCTTTGAGGAGCTGGTGTGTGCAAGAATGTGCATGTGTATGTGCGTGCGTGCACTTGTGCATGTGTGTGTGCATGTGTCTCTATGTATGGTGTGCGTGCATGTGCATGTGTATGTGTGTGTACACACTTGGGCATGTGTGTGTGCATGTGTCTCTATGTATGGTGTGCATGCATGTGCATGTGTGCGCGCATGTGTTTGTGTATGCGTGTGTATGCTTGTGTGTGCATACATGCGTGTTCTTGCATGCATGTACATGTGTCTGTATGTATGGTATGCATGTGCATGTGTGTGCATGCAAACATATGTATTCCTGTATATGTGTACATGTGTGCGTATGTATGGTGTGGATGTGTGTACATGTGGTGTGCAAGTGTGTACACATGTGTATGTATGTATGGTGTGCATGCATGTGCATTGTGTATACAAGAGTGTGTATATGTGTATGTGCATGTGTGCATTTGTGTATGTACATGTGTGCACACATACCTGTGTATGGCGGCTAGAAGGTGACCTTGGCTGTCACTCTTCAAGAGCCATCCCCCTTATATTTTGAGGCAGTGTGTGTCACTGGAGCCTGGGGACTGAGAATTAGGCTACACTGACTGGCCAGGGCGTCTTCTGTCTCCTCTCCAGTGTGGGGACAGCAAGCTTGTGCCACCATGCTTGGCTTTTTCCTAAGTGCTAGGGATCCGCTCAGGTCCTCTCACCTGCCAGGCAAGTGCTGAGCCTTGGCCACAGCCTTGTGGTGACTTTTGTAGCGTAACAGCCTCAGGTTCTTTGGCTTTCTGACCCTGTGTCCTTGTACAAACTGGCTCTGCCTCCTTAGGGATCCCCACCCTGGACTTTATCCTTCATTGTGAAAAAGAGATTTTTGTTCTGGATGACTCCAAACTTCCCCAAGAGAACTTGGGGAGACTTGGGGGAGGCAGGACACGGGAGGGGATGAAGACACAGAGCTACGGGCCGGGGAAAGCCTCCTTCCAGATGCTTCTGCGTGGGGGCTGGCCCTTCTCCATCAGCGTCCAGGCTTGGCATGCAAGGAGCTGATTTCCTGTGAGTGGCAAGAGCCAGGCAGAGAGCCAGCTCCTGGGGAGGAGAGTTTTGCATCCTCTGAGAGCCAGGATGGGATGTGGTCCTGATGCGGGGCGAGAGAAGGTGATGAAGGTTCCCGTCCATCAGACATCAGCCTGCTGAAAGGGAAGAGAGGGCTGGGAGCCCAGAAGGGCAGGAGGTGCTATGGCGTTTTCCAGGCACCAGCCTTGGGGCCTCTCCCGTGAACGAGGAAGGTCACCAATGGCTGCAGGCCTTCCAGTCTTCTGGAAGAAGCTATTCCAAAGTGAAGGTTTTGGCTGTTGAGAGACGTCTGGGGGAGGTCAGGAGGGTGATTTGATAGGACAACTGGTGACTGTTCCTAGGGAGCACCACCAAAAAAGCAGGGAGGATTTCAGCGAGACACTAGGAAGAACATCCCGGCAGTGTCATTGTCTAAAACAGTAAACTGTACAGTCAAAGAGGAGAGTGAATGCGTGTGTAGGAATTACTGTTTCTGAATTCTGAGCAAGTCTGTCTCAAAGGAGCCTGAAGGTGTTAGCTGCTCACGCCGCCACAGAGGAACAAAAACAATTTCAGAACCCTAGAAACCAGGTGGCCACAGCTGGTGCCTGGAGGTGGCAGTCTCTGCGTTGGGGCCCTGAGGCGGGGAATGTGGACACAGATCCCAACGCCTTCAATTCCAGGCTCTGGTCAGGTAGCCCTAGCTTGGAGGCAGAGGCTTGAACCTTCCTTGATAGACATCTGGCAAGGAGAAGCACTGACGCGAGCTTGCCAGTCACCATAGTCCATTCTCCGGATGATTCTCTCCATCCTATCTTGGGTCCCGTTGCCACCATGGGATCGACCACGAACTTGGGCAGAGTGGACCACGGCGCATGCGCGTGAGATTTGGCGGCCAGATTGAGTCAGGGCCTCTCAGTGAACCGGAAGTTCCCTACTGTGGCCAAGTGACTCCAGAGTCGGCTGTATCCCCCACCCCCACCTCTCCACACACATACAATAGACACCACACACACAGGGACGAGGCAGAGGTGACGATGAACGGGTAATAACTGGTTATGTGCTTGTACTCATGGGCTCAGATCACACACACATACGAGTGTGTGCACACTCGCAGAATGAGCATACATATGGCTGCACACGGAGACACAGATGCACGTGCAAATGCACAAGGCATACAATCAAGTGTGCACTGCTGTGCCTGGCTCTTGCGTGGGTGCTAGGATTCGAACTCTGGTTCCCATGCTTGTCCTTAGGCACTTTGCCCACAGTGGGTCTCCAAGGCCTCCCCCCATCTTAAGAATCCCGGGGGAGATGCTGGGCTTTGCAGTAAGCAGCAGCCTTGCTGGCTCCACCCCTTCCTTGCCTGAGGCTCAGAGAGGGTGACAGCCCATCCATCACACAGCCCAGCTTGAGTCCCTACGCTGAGTTCTCCCCTCTCCTGGCTCCCCCATCTCCATTCTCCCTGAAACTTGGGAAGTTCATTATTTCCCTGACTGGCTTTTCTGGCACAACTCAAATTAATTTTCCATCTCTCCCCTCCCCCAGCCGCGCAGTCATTAAATGCCAGGGAAAGTTAAATAAACAGCTGATTTACAGAGCGTTTTTTTCAGCCTTTCTTTTTCCTTTTCTTTTTTTCAAAAGCAGTGGCTTCTATTAATCAGCCGAGCCTAGAGAGGTCTGATTAAACAGTTGGGCACCCATCCCAAGAGCTGGGTCAGAGTCCGCCGCAGGCCCCAAATCAGGGATTGAGAGAATGGAGCTCCCCACAGCTCCCTCCTCACAGAGGTCTGGGTGGCTTTTCCCCCTCAGAGGGGTGAAGCTGGATGCCTGGACCACTCCTGGGGTCTGATCTGGGTGAAGCTTTAAAATAGCTTCAAGCCAGCTGTCTATAGCGACTCAGAGAGAGGGAGAGACTTGCTCTGAGCTGCACAGCAAGGCCAGGGGCCTGCCAGGGTTCGAACTCCGAGCTTCATGTTCTAAGTCAATGCTTCAACTCACCCAACAACCAAAGAAAGCAGACACGCTGCCACTGAGACAATCCCCCTCAGAGCAGGCAGAGAGCGCGCTCGGAAGCCCTCTCCGTGTTCCCAGGCTGCTAAAGTGAGTGCGTGTATCTATTGGTGCCCACATGGCTCTGATATTAGTCTGCGAGCCCAGGGCTCCTCTGCCCGGCATGGGTGTCTCCAGAGGTGTCCTGGCTGCTGTCACCCACACTCGCTTGGCCGCTCCTGAGCCCGTGTCCTGAGGCCTCATGGAGAAGCCAGCACTGGGAGGCTCCATGGCCCAGTCACCTCTCCTCCCCAATACCGGCAGCTGCCTTTTTCTCTCCAGCCTCCACGGTCCCCTCCTCCACAGGGCTGAGTCTTCTCTGCGAAGGGGTGAAGGCAGCTCTCCTGCTCTCTCAGAGGTAGGAGTGACGGGTGGGCGTTTTCAGAATGCACCTGCCACAAACACCGGCAAAGGGTCTGTTTCCAAACCTTCGTCTGGAGGCGTCTGCCCTGACTCATAGTAGGTCTATCAGAAAGGGGGGGGGGCTTTGTCAGAGAGGAGGATATGCATGTTCCGTGTTGCTATGTGATGATGCCTGAGCCGTTCTGTAACGAGGCAGAGGCTGATCCAAGAGCAACACGGCCTCTGGGGTTTCCCAGCGGCCCCCCTCCACTTTTTAATAAATAAACTAACCTCTCTCAAGCATTTTATTACAGTAACAGAAAGTACACAGAGGCCTATCATCCTCCTGCCTCCCACCCCCGGGCTTCTGCTAAGCAATTACTGAGAGCAGGTGCTATGCAGGTTCAAAGCTGTGTCTCCAGGGGGGGAAGCCCCGGGTAGGGGACGCAGACACACAAAGATTTCAGTCAGTCAGTCAGTCAGTCAGTCAGTCAGTCATTGTTTCCTGCTCTGGCAGAGACAGGCTTGCTTCACAAATAAGCCCTGCCCTGGGCTGGATCCTCCAATGGTTATAGTTTCCACACCTGAGACTCACCACAGGGCTTTGTGATTGAGACCATGCTGACCGCACCCTCATTTACAGATAAGGGAAATGAGGCCCAGAGAGGGTGAAGAACTTGCCCCACGTCATGCAGCAAGTAGGAGACACAAGAACAAAGGAAGCAGGGAGGGAAGGCAACTGACTTTTAAAGAAGAGAGAGAGTGTGTGTGTGTGTGTATGTATATGTGTGTGTGCATACTTGTGTGCGTGTGTATATGTATATATGTGTGTGTGTGTGTGCATGCTTGTGTGCATCTTCGTGTGTGCGTGTGCATGTATGTATATATATGTGTGTGTATTTATGTATGTATGTACATATGTGTGTGTTTGTGTGTGTATGTATGTGGGGAAAGTCTTGAGAGAACCCCCCACTGACCTCTGTTTTCACCTCCCCAGGACTCTCGCCCTGTAGACAGTCATGTGACCCTCCAGCCCGACTGACTGAACGAAGGGACTTCTGTCCAGGATCTAGGAGAGGGGTGTGTGAGTCCCCAAAAAAGAGGAGCAGAGTGGGGAAGGAGGAAGTCATGGCTGTCCCAGGAGGCACCTGCCTGTGTCCAGCAGCTCTGGACAAGTGTGACTTGAGCCTGAGATGCACTTCCTGTCAGGGCTCAGCTGCACTTCCTGCCCCCGGGCTTCCTGCAGCCGGACCATATGTCCCTCTACTGTCTCCTACCACGACAGAGGGGTGGGGGGACAGGACAGGTGACGGCAGAGGTCCAAGAGGCTGGAGTACACTGCGCATGTGCATGGTTAACGCTGAGCCTGGTCTCCCGCCTGCCGCAGTCAGGGCCCCAGGGGCCCCGCGCCTCGAGGATGATCCTGTGAGGAAGCACACACAGGCCAGCTGTTGCTGGGACCTGAGTCGGCTCCTCTGCTGAGGCCCCAAGGCTCATCGTCAGTCAGTCCTGTCCCCAGCACAGGAGCGGAGTTAATTAAACAGAGCCTTCCCTGCAGCAAGGAAAGGGAGTGTCCTCCTGGAGAACAATTAGGGCCTCCACTCCGCCTCCTCAATTCCCTCCCCATGGTTCTCTGCAGGCCCTCCGTAAATCAGAGTGAAGACGTCAAGAGGAAATGAGGAGACCAGGTATCCCGCCAACAGGGATGCGGCCTCAGCACCCTGAGAGCACATGTGTCCAGTAGAGGAGCATGCTGAGGTGCTGGCTTCAGGTGTCTCAACCTCTCTGTTTTCTTCTTCACACCACCGGGATTTAGATGGCCTACCTAGTTAATTTCAAATGAGCAAGGGGCAGTGTCAAGGGGAGCACCTGGCCTGATCATGTCCTGGGTTTGCGTGTGTACAGGCTTAGGTGTGTGGAGTGTATGCATCTGTGCATGTGCACACACACATGTGTATGCAGAACGTGCCTGTGTGTACAAATATGGAGACAAAAGGTCAACTTTGGATACCTTCCTCAATTGCCTCCCCATCCTATTTTTTGAGAGAGGGTCTCTCATTGAACCCAGGGTTCACCAACTGGCCAGCAAGCCCTAGGAATCCTCCTGTCTCCACCCTTCCTGAGTTGAGATTTTTGGGCACATTCTGTTTTTTCTGTGGGTGCTGGGGATCCGAACTCAGGTCCTCTGGCTTGCATATCAAGCACTTTATCACCTAAACTGTGTCCCTCAGACCCTCCCCCACCCTCCCTCCTAAGCCAGTTAGAGCTAGAGACCTCTAGCCAGCTGGACCACTGCTTTGCTGTGTAATGTCAGACAGATATCTTGCCTTCTCTGGGCCTCTGTGGGATGGAAGGCTGTGCCTGTGCCTGGGTGTTATGCAGGTTCTGAGAGAGCTGCAGGGCCCAGAGTGCTGTAGGGGAACTGAGAGAAGATTCTGGGCACAGCTTCCTTCACTCTTCAGCCTGCCTCGTGGACTCAGGCAGCTATATGTAAAGCCTTGTGCCTCTGTTTGCTTATCTGTAAAATGGGTGTGCCAACGGCTCTCCTTGAGATCTAGATACTCAGCCCAGGGTTGTAGGTTTGGTGTCAGTGTCTACTCCTTCCCAATGGGTTGGCTGCTGCTTTGCGCAGACGGAGTCCAAATGGCGGGCTTGTTCCCAAGAACACTGGAAGGGATGCCCAGTGCAGTTCCTGTGCCCCCTGTGGCTAAGATGAGGGTTCTTTAGTGCCTCCATGCAGGGCTGCCAGGAGGCAGCAGGACCCTCCTGCTGGGGCTTCTCTAGGCTTTCTTCTGGGGGGGCCCTTTTCCCATGCCTTGCCTCTCTGCCAGCTCTGGGGACCCTGTATCCAAAAATCGGTGATGGGAAGCCACTGAGCAGTGAAAAAAATCAACTCCAGAGTCCATAGAGCCAGGTATGTGGCCCTGTTGGTGGAATGTTTGCCCAGCATGCACAATGCTCTGGGTTCTGTGCCCACACTTGTAATCGTAGCACTCTAAGATCAGAGGTTCAAAGTCAGCCTTGGCTGCATAGTGATTTAGACACAGCAGGGACACAGAAGACTCTAAAAGTGGAGAGGAAAAACAGCAAACACTTCTCACACACCAAACATTAAACCACAGCCTTTCTGAGGATCTCCCAGCAGCCTGGGAGGGAGGAGGGAGCTCAGTGTGCAGAGGAGGAGACTGAGGCTCAGGCAATTAGTCTCAGATCCTGTTGTGAGAGAGACAGGGTTGGGGTACAGCTCTCCACTCAGTGTCTGCTGACCCCGCCCTTCACTGAGTCTTAACAGCAGGCGACTTTAGCTTTTCTGTCAGTGAATAGACCCTGTCCCAGGGTCCGCCCTCATATTTGCCTATTGTTAACTGCAGTCCCTGCTTCTGACCATGGGAAGCCTGGGCCGCCTACACAGGCGATGCTCGCCTGGGTGGAGCACGCTTTCTCCCATGTGCCCAGGGTGACCCTTGAGGGAGGTTCATTCCGAGTGGAAGTTCCCACTGAAACAGCGATGAAGGCTTGCACAATAAATAGCTGGGTGGGTGTTGGACATTTATTATCATGTCTGGGCTCACAAGCTGTACAGGTTGGTGGGCTCTGTGCAGATGGCAGCATAGTAGATACGCTCATATTGGTCCCGCCACAGACATGTGTGCAGCTGTTGTATGGAGCTGTAGCATCATTGTCACTAGGCAACAGGCACTTTTCAACTACATCTTTTCATGGGGCTGTGAAGGGATGGAGCTGGGTCAGTGTCAGGAACTTCACTTGATTCCCTGAGAAGGGCTGGGAAATCACCTTCCCATTTTAGGGATGAGGGAACTAAGTCTAAAGAGGGCAAGCCACTGTCTGGGCAGTAGGCCAGCAAGAGGGTGGGCAAGGGGGGAGGTGCTTCTTCCCACAATGTCGGGCTCTCTGGGTTTCTGGGGGAAGCCCCCATGATGCTCTGACTACAAGAAGATTGAGATCAGCATGCCATCAGTTCCCAAGGCAGCTGAGCTTCTCAGAGGCTCAGGTTGGGGGATGGGTAAGGCTGTACTTGGTCCCTGCCCATAGCAATAAAATCTGGCCTTGCTCAACGACCTTCATGGAAACCAGCCATGGAAACAGTGTGTGCATCAGTTTTCTGTCTCATTGTTATGACAAAACACTCGAAGAAGTAGCTTAAGGAAGGAAGAATTTACTTTGGCTCACACTTCAAGGGTAAGCAGTCCATCATGATGGGAAGACATTGACATAAGACTGTAAGCAGCTGGTCACATGGCGTCTGCAGTCAGGAAGCAGAGAGAGATGGAAGCTGGTGCTCAGTTCACTTTCTCCTTTTTATTCAGTCCAGGATCCCGGCCCATGGATGGCACGCTCACATTCAGGGAGAGTCTTCCTTTCTTGGTTAACCTCCCTGAAAATACCCCCCACAGCAGAAGGAAGTGCGGGACCCACTAGATGCAGCTCATGGTCTTCAACTGTGAGGTAAAGTACCCGGTGTGGAAACCAGAACCCTAGCTGTCTCTGCTTCCTTGGCGGGGCCTTAAAGACTCTAAATGTAGAAAAGAAAAACAGCAAACACTTCTCACGCACCAGACATTAAACTGTAGCCTTCCTGATGATCTCCCAGCAGCCTGGGAGGCAGGAAGGGAGCTCTGTGCAGAGAAGATGGAGGCTTGGGCAATTAGTCTCACATAACACGAAAGGCCATGGTGGTAGGCCTCTCCCAGCAACACTGACAGAGCCCTGGGCTGAAGGTGACCTGAGGTGAGGGCATGAGAATCCCAAGGCTCAGAGAACATGCCATTAGAGGCACACACCATGCTGGGACCCTAAAGGCCTTCCATCGTGGTCATGCCGGGTCTTGGAGCCACCGGCTTCCCTGTGCTGTGTGCTCAGGTCCTGCAAGGGTCTAGCCTGGCTCTAACCAAGCCACACTGTGCAGCCTTCTCACTGATCCATGAACCTCTGTGGATCCCGTTCTGCTGGTCTCTCCCCGTTGCTTGCTGGTCACACTGGATGTGGCACAGACTGCATGGGGAATCCTCTCTTCCTGACCCAGAGATGGATCTTATGAGGTCTCCTGTAGGCAAGTGGTCCTCCATCTTTCTGATCTAGCCTGGTCTGTGTTTGCCTAAAAAGACATGAGCAAGCTGCAGTTCAGACCCTTCAACGTCACTGGCTGAAAACAGCCCAGGCGTGCCTGCAGTGGAGAGCAGACACGCTCTGCAGGGTGTGTCTTTGTGGGCTGTTGTCTCTTTCTGTGTGTGTACATGTGTGTGTGTATGCCTGTACTCTCCCATGTGTCTACCCATGTGGAGGTCATAGATCAACACCGGTTGTCTTTTTCCATTGCTCTCCGCCCTAGTTTTTGAGACAGGGTCTCCCGTTGAGCCTACACCTCGCCTGAGCCTACACTGTAGTGGCTGTCTAGTGAGACCCAAGGATCCTCCTGTCTCTGCCTCCACGGAGCTGAGATTGTAGGAACACACTGGCATGCCTGCCTTCTGTCCCTCTCTGCTTCCTGGCTACTCTGAGCTGACCAGCTTTCTCCCTTGGAAGCTCCTGCCTCTGTCATACGTGGCTCCAAAGCGACAGAGCCAAGCGACAGAGGCGAACCGTCTAAAACCAAGAGCCAACACAAATCTTCCCTCCCTTAAGTTATCTCCTCTGGGGTTTTGTTACGGCAGCAAAGGCTGGCTGATAGAGTTACACAACAGCTCCAAGCCTCAGTTTCCCCAAATGCAAATGTTAAGAGTCCCAACTTCATGAGGACTTGTGAACACTGAGGTAACGTGTACATGTGAGACTCATCCATGACCACGGTCCCTGAAGCCATGTGCAAGGTACAGGGCTGAATGAAGCCCCAAGCCTTTGCTGCCAGTCCCTGGCACAGTGTGCCCAGCCCTGCGCTGCCCACATGACTCTCCTTCTGAGGTGTTCGTGCTGTATTTCTCACGCTTCTTCAGAGATGGGGGCCGACTGATCCTGTCCCAGCTGTGTGGCTTATCCTCTGGGACCTTCACCTTACCCCCAGGCCTGGACATCACTCTGGTAGTGTCCACGGGGGAGCCGACTGGCTAGTGCCTCCACCCTTCTGACCCTGTTCGTGATCACATGGCTGCTGCAGTGCCTGGGCGGGGCGTCTGTGGTATCATTTGGCTGAGGAGAGGGATAATTAGCTGTGGATCGTGTCTCCAGGAGAGCTGAGTTCCGATCTGTCACAGCGTCACACACCCATCCCTCCTCTCCTGTCCTCCGTACTCTATGCTCTGTAGGAGCCTCCGCAGGCAGAACCGACCTTCACTGAGGCAGAGAGGAGACACAGGATCTGGAAGCAATGTGGCCTGGTGGTTAACATACCTGTGTCCCTCACTGGCTGTGTGACCTGAGCAGGTCACCAACCCTCTCTGAGCCTGGTCTCCCATTGTTTTGATGATGTAACATGACCCCATGTGTTCTTTTGGATCAGGGTGGAGATCTTTTCTGTCAAGAAATGTAGAAGCCTCGTCTGCCTTCATATCACAGGATGGCAGGCAGGTATGTGCTCAGGAGAAGTTTGTTGAGTGACTACAAGAACACAGAGGCCATGCAGTGTGAGTCCCAGTGCCACAGCCAGTGGGGAGGAAAGGCTTTGTTAGGATGGTCTGACTGGTCAGTGTGTGTGTGTGTGTGTGTGTGCAAGAGGGAGGGAGGGGGAGGGAGACAGAGAGGGAGAGATGACAGGGGCAGACAGAAAGGTAGATAAATGAGCAGAAGATAGAACAGCAGTGGTCAGTGACGGACAGGTGACAGCGGTGTCCTGGACAGCTGTCCGTCCTCCCTGCCCCTCCCTCCCTCCTCTTTCACTGTCATCCATTGGATGCCAACTGCTGGAAGTAGAGGCTGGTGTGGACCCAGCACCTTAGGGAGACCCCAAGGCCACGGCACCCAGGCCAGCGGGGGGAACAAGGAAGCAACATGGCTGGAAGAGAGAGACTGACCGACCGAGGCCAGAGCTGGCCGTGGACGTGAGTCTCCCCCGGTCACTTTCTGACCTGTGACCTGGGATGAGCTCTGTAACCTGCAGTGGCGCCCTGAGGCCAGCAGATGCCTGTGGCTGCTGGGGGTGAGGGCCCGGGCGGTGGGAGTCGGGGGCTCGGTGCTTCAGGAGGGGAAGGTGAGGGTCAAAGGTTACCTGTCCACTGCAGGGGCGGAGGTGTCATGTGACACGGGGACCAGCACCACAGTTATAGAGGTGTCAGGGTACAGCACAGGGACGAGGATTCCCCGTGTCACAGCCAGCCGCCGAGAGCAGGTGCCAAACATGGTCCCTTGTCACCGTCACTCTGCAAAGCCATCTTGTCGTCTGCACACAGATCAGCTGTAAAATTTCAAAACTCATGTGAATGAAAACTGGGGGCCTTGGGAACGGTTGTGACACTTTAATGATGGGAACAGTGGCAGAGTGATAAGCCAGGCTCCAGTGACTGGCAGCTTTACTCTGCAAAAGCCATCCATTCCAGGGCTACAGCAGGTGTTCCTGGGAAGTGGGAGGGACAAGTGACACCAAACTGTGGGAGTCTGTCTACCCCTCACTCATACAGCTAACTAGATTTAGCCCCAGCCTCAGTTTTCTCATCTTTAAAATGGGACAATAACAGCTTGGAGAGGAGAATACATACAAAAGAGTGAATTATCGAGTTAGTGAATGAATGAACACATTCTGTGCCCTGGGCTGTGTAAGCATGTGGATACAGTCATCATTACTCGCTGTCATCCTGTAGACCAAGTGACAAACTGGCAGGTGGCAGTCTAATGCCAAAGCTCCCCAGGACACACTGTGAAGCTGTCCTCTGCCAGGCTCTGCTGCCAAGGTGAAATCCCTGACGCAGCTCAGGCCTGTCACTGAGGAGATGTGCGGCCGGCTGGCTCTGCAGCTCACCCTTCCCACCTCTGGAGCCCACTCCAGCAGCCTCTTCATCCTGCTTCAGTGCAGGTGCCTCTGGCAGTTTTATTGGCTTCATTTGGGTCTGAGCTGAAGGGGGCTAAGGAGAGGGCCCTCGGGGCAGCCGTGAGGGGGATGAGGGCTGCTTGGGGGCAATAGGTTGTCCTCTGGGGCCACCTGTCCCTAAGACCCTGCCTTTCCGCTCAATGCCTTCCTTCCTCCAGCCTCACACAGTAGACTGAGGCACACAAGAGGGCTATGGTTCGAGACAGGGTCTCCCAGTGTAGCCCAGGCTAGCCCTCAACTCAAGATCTTCCTGTCTCAATCTCCCAAGTGCTGAGTTATAGGCATAGAGTTCTCCAGTCTGAAGAATGCACTGAGATAACCCCTGTGTTGTGAGATGGGCAGACTGAGCTTTGGGTAAGAGATTAACATGGACACTCTGGGGCTGGAAAGGTGGCAGCATTTAAGAGCACTGGCTGGTCTTGAAGATGACCGAAGTTTGATTCCCAACAGCTACATGGTGGTTTGCAATCATCCATAACTCCAGTTCCAGGGGATCCAGCGACCTCTTCTGGTCTCAGAGGGCACCATACATACATGTAGTACCCATACATATATAAAGATAAAGTGCTTAACACAGAGAAAAAATAGATAAATCTAAATTTAAAAAGTTAGCAAAGTCACTTAGAACTGGGTTGCTTGGGAAGGACCCCCTTGAAAGAGCCACCCTGTCCTGCAGGCCATGAGGGGTGACTTCCAACTCCAGCCATGCAGCCTGCACATCTCAGGGACAGCATATCACCGTGACAACAGCAGGCTCTGAGAGGTGGCCCTGCAGGGCCAAAGCATCCCTCTGGCATCTAGGTGTCCAGGACCAGGCAGGTAGGTGGATCGCAGGGTGGACCCGTTGGGAGAAGGTGAGGCTGGAAGATGTTCTTACTCTGGGCCATATACCCTTCTCTACTTTCATGGTGAGTGTCGGCAGTTCTTTCCCACAGAGAGGAGGGGTCTGCAGCAGAGTCTTCAAGAAATGGCTTCCACATAGGGTAGAATGCACTAGGCAGTGAGGGCTGGAAGCCAACAGATGCTCTGCAGATTCACTGCAGAGCGGGTAGCCCAGGTGGACGCTTCAGGAAGAGGGGGAGAGTCAAGGATGACTCCTGGGAAGGAAGGGGCTACTGGAAGGGGGGGATGAAGGAGAGGCAGGGATCTCTGTGGAGTTGAGGGTGACAGCCTTATGACATGGGGTAATGAGGTTCTGATGAGAGGAGCCAGGGGCTCTGAACACAGAGTAGGGGGAGCAGATACGTTTCTTTATTCTTCTTCACCATAGCTGGCCACAGGGGCATCTGGTGTGTGAGTTTTCCTGGGGGGATGTGAACAGTTGCCTGTTTACCCCAGCTTGGGCACTGATGAGCAAAGAAATCACTTACCCAAGTGCAGCTTGCTGACCAAGTGAGCTTCTTAGATTGCTTACAGGACCACAGGTGATTCAAGGCAGCTGTAGCATGCAAAACCCACCCCAGCATGAATTATTCAAGAAATCTACCTTCCTGGAGCTTCCTGCAGACAGCTTTGCCCAAGAGTCTCCAGCCATTGTTCTAACATTGGGAAAGGGCTTCGGGAATCTTGTAAGTTTCAGGTCCTTCTGGACTTTGTGTGTTTCCTTTCCGTACTGAGACCTGTGAACCTCCTTCCTTTCTAGGTACGGGTGCTTCAGTATGGGGGGGGGACAGTCTGGTGACACAGTGGCTGCCATACACTCATCCCTTCAGTCACAAAGTGAAGATGCAGAAGCATCTTCTGCATCTAGTTCCACTGGTACCTTCCTCCTGGGCTCACAGATCCTCACTGTGAACACTCCCTGTGCCTCCTGGGAAGGGAGAGTGCTGTGCTTGAAGTCTTTCATGGAGTCTGGGGAGAGAAAGAAGAATGGAGACAATAAGGCAGGCACAGCCAGAATTGGCTGGGGTGGGATTAGAAAGACAGATCTGGAAATAACTGAACAAGAAGATGCAGCATCCTAGGAAGATGGAGCTTTGGGGAGGATAGGGACCAGACTGCAGGGGCGGAGAGACCACCGTGGAGATGGTGAGCTCTGGTCAGAGTCCCAGGGGGCACAGAGAACACTGTTTAGCATAACAGAGAAGACACGTGAGGAAGTAGAGAGAACCGGGCCAGAATGAGCCCATGGGAGGGAGAGTCTCCAGATTGGGGCATACACCCCACTTACTGCTCTGTCCCCCATCTTTGGAGCTCCTGGAACCACTCCTCTCTAAGGCCAGGGGAGACAGGAAATGCCCTGCTAAGTCATCTACTCCTGGTACACAGATGGACACAGGAGGGCAGGATGAATCAGGAAGGGCAAACCTGATCTCAACAGAGAAGAGGATGTGGAGGATGATGGACCTGGGAATGAGGGGCCTGGAAAGGTTGACCAGGGTAGACCAGATTGGACCAGGGTAGACCAGGGCAGGATGGACAAGCTGCCAATGGGGACAGAGACAGAGACCGAGGAGAGAGAAACCTCAGGCTGTGACATTCCTTCCCGATCCCGCTGAGTCCCGGATAAACTCTTTGGTTCCTTCCGTAGCATCTGCTTACCTAGGCAGAGGCCCTGCCCTAATATCTCCCTGAGTTGTGTGGCTTTGAACAGCCTGCTGTAAGACTTTTCGGAGACAGAGGTGGGGAGAGTTCACACAGGTGGGGCCAGGAAGAACCACAAGCTCAATGAGACAGCAACACCTCGTAAGTACCTCTTGGAAGGCCGTGTCTTTTTCTCCTGCAGCAGGGCGGATGGAAGATTTCTTCCTGAGAGCAACTGTGTTTCTGGTCAGTGAGAGAAAGAGAAGCTACAGACCCTTACAAAGAATCCTTCACCAAGAGGAGAGAAGGATCTGGGGTCCGAGCTACACTGCCTAGAGTCTGGCACTGGCCCTGCCTCTGACGAGCTGTGTGCCCTTGAACTCAGCGTGTCTCTCGACGCCTCTGTGTCTATTCTACAGGGCCGTTGGGAGGGCTGAGGGGTATCCGTATGAGCTTTTGTGTTCTTTGGACCTTCCGTGACCCTGAGGTGGAGTTCTATTAGAATTCCTACGTCACCAATGAACAAAGCAAGGTGTGTAAGAACAGCAAGGCAGAGGACGGCATGAAGCAGGATGTTCCATAGACCTGACTCGTGTCCAATCTGAGCCTTTCCTTCTGCCCATGCTTGTACTGGGTACTGCCCAGGCACAGAGCTAAGCAGGGAACGGGGCTATCCCTTGGCTTCCAGAGTCCACTTCACTCAGGCACACTTCCAATTCAGGCTGACAGTCCCATTCCTCAGTCTCAGGATGGGCCAGCTGGAAAGGGTGAGACTATCTCTTTCAGCTCTGCTGTCAGATGCCCCATAGTTCAGGAGAGGGCAGCAGTTGGCACGGGGCTGTCCTCCATCATTAGGGAGTTGTTCCCAGCTCTTCTGACAGGTGACTCAGGACCTCATGCCTTAGGGGCTAGAGAAGCTGGCCTTTGGGCACAGAGTGGATGATACAAGGGAAGGTGGCAGTCAGCCCAGGGACTTTCTGCCTCAATAGCTGGGTCTGTTCTGGCTGCCTTAGCCCCAATTATCATGAGCTGAGCAGCCTGCAAAGTAAGGCAAAGCTTGCTGGCTGAGCTGTATCCTCCTCACCGTACCAGGTTCTACAGCTGTTGACATGGACTCTCGGGCTGGGGATGCCCCTCACCTGATAGAGTGCTTGTTTAGTGCACACAAAGCCTTGGGTTCAAGCTGAGCACCATGGTCAGCCAGATGTGGAGGAACATGCCTGTCCTTGGAAGGTGGAGGCAGGAGGATCAGAAGATTAGAATGAGTTCAAGACCAGTCTGGACTACATAAGACCTGTGTCAAACACACAAACACATATACACAAAACCGAAACAACCAACCAAAGAACAAAACCCAGAAACAGCAACGAAGCTTGGAATCTGAATGGAGTTGGGCCCTGGGTTAAAGTCTTGACTCTTAACCGGTGAATGACAGGGCTGGGGCATTGGTTCTCAACCTGTGGGTCGTGACCTCTCTGAGGGGTCAAATGACCCTTTCACAGGGTCATCTAAAACCATCAGAAAGCACAGATACTTACGTTGTGACTCATAACAATAGCAAAATTACAGTTATGAAGTAGCAATGGAGACAGTTTTAGGGTTTGGGGTCAGCATAGCGTGAGGAACTGTATCGAAGGTTGAGCATCGGGAAGGCTGAGAGCCGCTGCCCTAGGGCCTGCTGTGGTCTTATAAGATAGGCTAATTATACTGAGCCCCTGCAGAGGCCAGCCGTTCAGCCAGTGTCTGACTCACAGCTGGATGAGCTAATGTCAGATTCCTTTTTCCACTCTCTGCATCCCTGCCTTTCCCCTCCACTCCCATATCCCACCTACCTCAACAGACAGGAAACCGGCATTCTCCTGTCTAACACTACCCTCTAAAGCAGGATCTAAGCTGACGTCACCCCAGACCCTCCCTAGAAAGGGTGAGGAAGCCTTGAGTCTGGAGAGAGCTGGCCGTGGTGCTGACTCTCCAGTGTTTCACAGAGGGCTTCTTGTCCTGCAGATCCCCCGGCTCTGCCCAGGGCAAACGTAACTCCAAGTGTGGAAAGCTCTATCAGACTCAGCTTGGGGGGTGGTTGGGGACAACACTCTAGAGTCATGAATGGGTCAGGGGACCCCTCAGGCAAGGAGGAGCACCAAGTCACCGATGATGGAGGAGGGTGGAGCTTAGTGAGCAGGAAGCTTCAGGACACAAAAGAAGATGGCCACCAGGGGTCACCTGCCTGTGATGTCATCTTTGCTCACTGCTGCCTGAGTTTTTGGAAACTCTTGCTGTTCCCTCAGACAGAATTGCCAACACACTAAAAACTAATCTGTGTGTGTGTGTGTGTGTGTGTGTGTGTGTAAGAGAAAGAGAAACTGTGTGTATGAGTGTGTTAGAGAGTGTTTGTGTTAGAGTGCATAAGTGTATGTGAGAATGTGTGCTAGAGTGTGTGTGTGTGTGATTGTGTGTGTGAGTCACAGAGTATTGTTAGTATGTGTTTTGGGGGGAGAAAGTACATGTGTGAATGTGCGTGAGAGTGTATGTGTGACTGTGTACGTTTGTGGTAGAGTTTGTGTGCATGAGTGTATGTGTGTGAGAGTGTGTGTTGGAGTGTCTGTGTGTGAGTGAGAGTGTGTTAGTGTGTATTTTGTGGGGAGAAAGTGTGTGTGAGTGTGTGTGAGTGTGTGAGAGACTATATGAGTGTGTATGAGTGTTTTTGAGTGTGTGTATGAGTGTGTGAGAGAGCATATGTTACTGTGTGTGAGTGTGTATGAGTGTGGTGTATGTGTGTGTGTGAGAGTATGTTAGTGTGTGTGTGTCTACCAGATGTCAGCATCAAATGCCTTCCTCAGCCTGTCCCCTCTTGAGCTCTTGGGAGAACATGGAGCTCACAGACGTGACTGGATAGGGACCCCTCTGACTGCCTCTCCAGAGTTGGGGTCACAAGCATGTGCCCCTGTGCCTGACTTCTTACGTTTGTGCTGAGGAGTCGCACTTGGATTCCCACACTTGCAAGGCAAATGCTTTACTAACTGGGCCATCGCTTGAGCTGCGAGGGATTGTTCTAAGTAGGGAACATCTTTGGGTTCTCCTCCCATTGCAACCCCTCCAGTACAGCACCTGGGGTACAACTTGAGGCTCCCTGCTGTGCCTCCTTAGCTCCCCGTGGCCCACCACTCCCCTTGTCTGTCTCATTTGTCCCTCCCTGCTCCAGCTCCCTCAGTGACACCACAATGGCTTCTTCACATGTCCCTGTCCCGTTAGACTCACTAGCATCTTCAAGTAGCTTGGCCACCACTTTTCCCTTATCACTATAACTTCATGATGCTTCCACCAGGAAGTCTTCTGTGATTACACCATCCTGGTCTGGTCCTGGCAGAGACTGGTGGTTGTGAACTCACTCATTCCCCAAAGGGCAGGCTCTTCTCCCCTTTCGATTCTGTCGTGTCCTAGACTCTTGCTTGGCTGACAGAGTGCTGTCAGGTGACATTCAGGATTTTCAAGGCTGGGTTATGTGCAGCTTAGCCAGCTCCCTGGTAACTAATCTTTCCCTCTGAGGCTGTCACAGAGTGAGGAGCTTCAGTCTGGCTTCTGTGGGAACAGGGCCACACCTCCCTCTTCCTGCACATCTGGTCACTGGGACCATCTTGGATAGTCAGTTGCCAGGAGTCACGGCTGCAGGAGGCTGCCATCGATGAGCGAACCCACATTGCTCTGAGGGAACAGCTGTTCTGATGCTGTGGTCCTCTGCCTGTCAGGGCAGCTCATTACATGGGAGCAAGAACCCACCAGGACTCCCCATAACCCACCAGGACTCCCCTAACCCACCAGACCTCCCCATAAATCACCAGGACTCCCCATAACCCACCAGGAGTCTCCATAATCCACTAAGACTCCCCCTAACCCACCAGGACTCCCCCTAACTCACAGGAGTCCCCTAAGCCACCAGAACTCTCATCAAACCACCAGTACTCCCCATAACCCACCAGGATTCTCCCTAACACATTAGGATTCCTCCTAATCCACCAGGACTCCCCCTAACCCACCAGAACTCCCCCTAGCCCACCAGGACTCTCCCTAACTCACCAGGACTCCCCCTAACCCACCAGGACTCCCCCAACCCACCAGGACTCCCCCTAACTCATCAGGACTCCCCCTAACCCATCAGGACTCCCCCTAACCCAATAGGACTCCCCCTAATCCACCAGAACTCCCCCTAACCCACTAGGACTCCCCCTAATCCACCAGGACTCCCCCTAACCAACCAGGACTCTCCTAACAGCTATCTGCCGTGTGCTGCTGCTGCTGTCTGTTCTGGTGGTGAGCTTGGCCACCCCCCCCCAAACTCCCTCCCTCTGTGGCAGTTTTCTGGTGAGCAAGCATTCCTGGGCCTCTCAGCTGCAGCTAGGTTGGTCGGGAGCCTGAGTGTGGCCCAGTGGATTATGGATGAAAGTGATGGAATCTTCTAGTCCTGAGTGGGGAGAGTGTTCTAGTGGGCCCCTGCTCATGGCTAGGTCCTTAGTGTATGACTCTGTCTCCCAACAACTGACCTCTGTGCAAGAGACAGAGACAAGTTTCAGGCCACAGAGTACAGGATAGAAGTAAGTCTACACTGTGTCTGGTGCTGGGTGCTGCCCCCTCCCTGGATCAGGGTCTCTTTCTGTGTTTTCCTGATGCATTGGTAGACACTGGGAAACCCTGGTGCATGCCCAGTGCAGGGCTGCCTACTTTTCTGCATAGGCTTTGGTTGAGATCAGTGGCTGGGTTGCCATGCTCTGTCTGTGGTGAACTTAAGATGGACTGTGCCCTGCCTGTCACCTTCTCGAAGGCTGTGGCTGCCGTCCCACTTCCCATGATCCTCCTCTGCTGTGGCCTGATTTGAAGGCCCGATATTTTCCAGCTTTTTCTCTTTTGGCAGGGGAGGATTCGGGGAGGGCTAGGCGGCAGCTTCATTCTCGTCAGAAGCTAAAAGGCTCGTTGGGTTTTCTGATAGCCTTTGAATGGGCCCTTCTCACAGACAGCTCCTCGCAGCTGCGAGCGCTTCAGACTCCGCGCGTGGAGGGGGGCAGAGCAGATATGAAAGGCTCCTTGGCTGCCACAGAAGAAGGAGAATGTGGAATAAAGACGACAATGTGGCCAATACATGAAATGGAGGAATTCTGGCACTCGCTGTATCATTAATCTGTCTAAAGTGGCTTTGATCTCTTCTGCCTTAATTAACTTGTAATTATAACATGATGATTTCTGTGGCAGGCAGGATCTGGGAGCCGCGCTGACGGCACCTTCAGGTTCCAGAAGCATCAGTGAGGGGAGTGCCTCATCTGCCTTGCAGAGAGCACACCGTATTGTGCCCCCACACAGACATCAGTTCACGTTCATACACACGCCTGTGCATGCATGCTCGCACACACACACACTCATAGACTCGAACACCTTACATACTTGTTCACATGGGTCCACATGCAGACATGTGTACACAGGCTCGTGCGTGCATGGTCACATGCCTGTCCATGTCTATGTGCACACATGTGCTCACAGTGAGGTCTTACAGATGTACATATGTACACACACTCACAGTGTAAACACTATACTGACCTGTATATGTGCTCACAGGCACAAACACTCATGAACATTCTTAAGTACTTATGCACTAACACACACCTACAGACTTGCATATATGTTCATATATACAGGCACACATACTCACATGTACACACACACTCTCACACACATGTACACACATGCATATATACAGGCACACATACTCACATGTACACACACACTCACACACATGCACACACATGCATATATACAGGCACACATATTCACATGTACACACAAACACACATATGCACACATATGCATACATACACACATGCATACACTCACATGCATGTGCACACACACACACACACTCACACACAAACACGCATGCACATGCCTGTGCCTGGGCACACCATTCTTACCCCCAGACTGTCTGCCACTATCATCACGGAATAGAAACCATGTGTTCATGTGGTTCCCAGGTCCCACCCCAAATTGAGAGTTATTGGCCGTGGCCACCTGAGTAAAGTTGGGGGTAGCCACTGACAGACACATGGCACTCTCTGACACCCTCACAGGTGGTCTGATCAGCCACTTTCTAAAGGAGGCACGGAGGCACCATGAGATCTGCTCAGTTGCCTAAGGTCTCCATTCAGGGTCAGATCGTGATTGTGGTTGACTGACCTGAAGTCAACTCCTTGCTCCACCCTATTTGAGGTCCCTACTGCCCCACCCACAGGGGGCAAGGCCCAATGCTACACTCTGGGTGTTGGCTTGGCCATGAAGCTAACTGCTGGATGACTCCTAGTAAAAGCATGAGCGTGGTTCACTGCAATTGCTGGAAGTGTCAGGGCTAGCCTCTGGCTCTAGTGGCATTGAGTGTGATCCAGGGCAGGCTGGCAGAAGCCACCTTACACATGTGATACCAAGAGAGGGCTATGAGTTAGTGTATTGAGTTCATATGTTTGAGATGGGCTTTGTTGCTGTGTAGCTCAAGCTGTATAAACTCCTGGATCATCTCCCAAGTGTTGGGGTGACAGGCATGCACCACACTGCCCAACTTGTCCAGGAGTTTTGATAATGTGTTGCACACACTGATGCTGTGGGATTCTAGCTCTGCTCTAAAAGTCCCTCCACCTATAGACCCGTGTTCTTTCCTCCTTGTCACATGGGCTTGGAGCTGGGGACCTCTGGGACAGCATTCAGTCTACCTGCAGTGTGGAGAGAAATGGGACTCCTGAGCGAGCTCAGCTCTCTTACGCTGCAGAGCTGATCTTTCTGAGGCGTCTCACCTTGGCCTGCACTGTAACTCTTTACTGAAAGACTGTATCCTGCTGCTCAGACACTCATGGTCACCAGGAATCTGCTCCAGGCACTGCCGGCACACATGTGCTAGAGGCTCAGCAAAGAACAGTGAGTTGGCCAGCATACCAGCAGCCTGGTGGTAGAGCCATGGTGGTCCTAGCTCGTGGACACAGGCAGAAAGTGCTCTGCAGTGTGTGAGGAAGCTTCAGACAGCAGCACTGTCCACTCTGGAGCAGGAAGCCGACTGCAGAATGGAGTCTCAGAGAGGTGTAGCCCCAGGCATGGGCTCACTGGTGGTTCTCAGCAGTCCCCTGTTGCAGCTTCCCATGCTTGACAAGGCTCATGACAGATTGCTCTGTGATGGTCACCCTCCATGTCTAGACTCCAGAACCCTTGAGGAGAGCCCTCTGTGTCATGCGGCTTTAGAAACACTGATTAAGGTACCAACCTGTCTGTCTCCGTGTAGTCCTGAGCTCATGAGATCCCCAGGTCAGATCTCATCAACTAGGGTTTCAGGAAGGAATTGCACCTGCTGATGTCCTTGTAATGTTGTGATGTCATTCAAGACACGGGGGGACATTCCTGAGCTTTTGGGAGCAGAGCAAACATGGGGGGGGGGCAAGGAGCGACTTAGGAGTCAGCATCAGAGAGATCAAGCTGAATGAGGAAATAAGAGAAGGTCACGTGACAACCTGAGCTCCTGCCTCAGTCTATGCCTAGAGTCTATCCTGTCCCAGACTTAGCAATTGACTGAGCCAATCGAGTCAACTCTGACTGTAGCCAGTTTGTGCTGGGTTTCCATCTTGAGGCTCCCTGCAAGACCAGTTCATGTGTGTTCAGAAGAGACTAAAAGAGATATAAATACGTTACAGGGAGACGTTTTCCTCCGATGGTTTTTGTGTATGTGTATCACTTCTGTCCAGATGTTTAAGATACAACTGAATTCAGGGCTGAGAGGATTCCTGGTTATTCACTCAACACCCTCACCTCTGGCACGCGCTGTTCCCAGAGATCTGAGCTCTGAGTCAGATCTAGACACCTGACCAAAGTTTGGAGGTTCTGTGTGACATTGAGGAGGAAGGCACTGGAATTTTCCTGCTTTCTGTTTGTATTGCTGGCCTCAAAGGCAGCCTTAGAACCCTTCCAACTCCAAGGCCAGTTGCTCTCAAACCCACTAAATCCTTCCTTCCCCACTGCCCCTCAGAACTGCTCTCATTCTTTGTCCCAACTGGACTTTCTTGCAAAATCTATCCCAACTCATCTGCCTCCCTTGGAGAATGTGCCTGTCTTTACTCCTCCATTGTCCGACCCAGGGTCCTTCTCTGGGTTCCTGATGGTTATGCTGAGCTGGGTGGGGCTCTTCTCTCCAAAGGCTTTGGCCTCTTCATTTTGGGGTTTCACACTAATGCTTGGAGTCTCTGCCTCTGCAGTCCACACCAATGCTGGGTGACTCTGCCTCTGCTGGGGAGTGCACTCTCTCTTCGTGAGGAGGAGTGGAACCCACGTGCTGTGGAGGAGATGCCCCTCTCCTCCTGCTGTGCCCAGGAACCTGCTCCAGGCATCTGCACTCTTCTGTCTGGTCTTTAGGTGTCTTCCCACCTCGCTCTGTCCCCTGCAACCCACTCTTTCTGCTTTCCCACTTCTATCAATCTGAGAGCTCCACAGAACAAGGTCTGTGGCAAGTCCTGTCCTCCACAGAGCCATTTGTGCCCCACTTCCCTGAGACATTATGATGCCCTGGTGTTCCAGCCAGGCTGTTGAGGCCCCCTTATATCTCCCTAATTATCTCCCATGAGAGGCAGCCTTATTCTTGCAACCCAATTGCCAAGCCCTGGGACACAATTCTGAGTCCTATCCTGGGTCCCAGCATCTGGTTCAAGGTCTGGCACAAAGCTGGCCTGGTAGATCCAAGAGTGACACTCTCTAGTTCAGCATCAAGGTCATCATGACCTGGGAAAGACAGGGAGTGTGACGAATAGACAGAACTCTTAGTGTTTGGTGGTAGCATCTCATTCAGTCTCCTAAGTGACCTGTGGAACATTCATTCATTCATTCAATCATTCATTCATTCACCATTCATTCGTTTACCATTAATTCAGCATACATTTGCTCATTCATTAATTCATCTTTCATTCACCATTCATTC
>NW_021620793.1:992727-1002422 GCF_004785775.1 Grammomys surdaster | reverse complement strand
TATTCATTAATTCATCTTTCATTCACCATTCATTCATTCACTGTTTACCATTCAGTTAGCATATATTTGTTCATTCATTAATTCATCTTTCATTCACCATTTATTCATCCTCTCATTCCTCAGTGCCCGGCACTCCCAGACTGCTTCCTGGGCACTGGGCACGGCAGGTCATATGTCTTTCCACACTAAGGCTAGATGTCAAGCTGATCTTGTGGGAGGAAGAGAGGGAGCAAAGCCCACTTGCTGTACCTGGCCCAGTCATGTGTTCTTTCCAGATGTGTCCCGCCAGAGCAGGGGAGGGGCAAGAGAAAATAGGGAGAGATGCTGTGTGCCCCAGAAAGCCAGGAGCAAAATGGCGGGTGGATGTTAGTATTTTGGGACAGGAAATACAAACTATGCAAATGAAATGCAAAACTATGCAAATCACGGGCATTCAATTCTAGTCCTGAGGTACTTTGGTAATAAGTCTGTGGCAGGGCTGGTAACAGCAAGGAAGGTTTGTGACTTTGGGGATGAGCTAGAGGGGACTGTGGCTTGCTGAAGCATTGCGCTCTCAGGAGGCCTCTGTGGATGCTGAGAGGGGTCACGATGGGGCCAGGCAGTGCTCGACCACAAAGAAGAGGCTGAGAAAGAGGCAGGTTTGCTGCCAGGATCCCTTTGTGGGCCAAGGTGGAAGAGCAGGGCCACAGGTCACCCTTAGGCTTCATGGTGGCAGGGACAGGGAGAGTCAGGAAAGGCTCCTGGAATCTAGTCTGCTCCAGAGCAGGGACAGAAACTCTAGGGACCTCTGAGGCTTCTCCTACCATTGCTACAGGGAGGCAGCTGCTGTCTGCAGTGGCTGAAGCATCCTCCCCTCCACAGCAGCCATTGGCTTTCATTCCCTGGACTCCCCAGGCCTTGAGGTCTAACTGCTGCTTGCCAGCTTTTGAGGGAGGTTCAGGACCTGCCGTGATGGTCAGGGCTCAGCATTGGGAATGGGAGCTAGAGGCGGGGACAGTGTCCATAACTGGGGACATCCCTCAGCCCTGTCTAATGATGGATGCTTGAGCCCAGAAGACCACCTTCCGTCATGTCTAGAAGACTATTTCGTAGTAGGTGTGCTGGTTCTTTCAGTCTCTCTGCCCCCTCACCCACAAGGTCCTCTGAGCCTTCGGTGTAGGGGCTACCGTGTAGAATTATCAGTTGGGTTTGGACTCCCCGTGGACCCTTACTCTCTGCATTTTGACCAGTGGTGGATTTCTGTCATCATCTACATCTGTTGCAAAGAGAAGCTTCTTTGACGAGGGGAGACAGCTAGCCCTATCTGTGGGCAAGGATAAGTATTTAGAATGCAGTTGGAAATTATATTGGTCTAGGATGAGGGAGTAGTAGTTTCTCTGTGTCCACTCATGCTGTCCCCATTCTGCCAGAGCTAGCTGGGGACATTAAACCTGTGTATCAGCCCAGCCAGGGGAGTGCCACAGATTCCCACCTATATCCAGACTCTCTTTGTAAATACCACACAAAGGGGTGGGGGCAAGGAACAAAAGGATAACAGGGTATCTGGAGTCTCTGATGGGGGCCCGAGGATAGACAGTGGTCGAGAAAGGGAAGAGTCTGCTGTGATGGCCGAGCTGTGCAGCAGGCAGCTCTTCTGATGTGAGTGGGACCAGGAGAGCATCCCTCCTGTGTCCACCAGAGACCAGCAGAGCAGCTTTGCCAATTCTGTGTGGGTGTGGCATGAACCCCCAGGCTCTCTCCTGCAGGAGCCAGCCAGTGTGTTTCCATCCCAGAGGGCAGAGATACAGGGTAGGCAGGGATGTGGGCCAGTCTCACAGAGCATTTGCAGAACTGAGGCTGCCTGCTGCATCCACCCCGCTTGGTGAGCTGAAATGAGATGGGCGTAGGACCACACTTGTAGCTTGGCTGACCTGGGACCTCCTGCATCACTGGCAACAGAGTGAATGGTTTTCGCCTTTTCCCTTCCTCTGTAGGGCCCAGGAAGTGCCTGCCGTGGGACCCTGGTGTGTCTCCTGAGGATCAATAGCGGCTCTGGTTCTCCTAATGGGCTCTCGGTGACCTGCAATTCTAGCAGAGCTGTGGGGAGATGCATTAGCCCCCATTGTGTCCCTGAGGGGTGTTCAGCCTTAATGGAGAGAGGGACATGGCTGATCCAGTCTCTCCGTTGTTTTAGAAATTAATGAGGCTTTTTACAAATGTCACCTTGCTTGAGAGGGACAGAGAGGACAGCACTGGGTCAAAAACCTGGTTTCTATGCACAGAAATCTGTTTACAAGGCATCCACTGATTCACTCTCTACCACCACCAACCAGGTCTCTACTCACTCATCCACCCACCCATGCCTTCCTCCTTCCACCCATGCACCCATCCATTTTTCTGCCCATCCATCCACCCACCCATCTACCTATCCACTCACCCACCCACCCACCCACCCATCCTCCCATCCATCCATCGGTCCGTCCGTCCGTCCATCCATCCACCTGTCCATCCATCTGTCCATCCATCCATCCATCCATCCATCCATCCATCCATCCATCCGTTCATCCATCCATCCATCCATCCATCCATCTGTCCATCCATCCATCCGTCCATCCATCTGTCCATCCATCCATCCATCCATCCATCCGTCCGTCCGTCCGTCCGTCCATCCATCCATCATCCACCTAGCCATTCACTCACACTCATCTATCCTCTTATCATCTGTCCATCTTCTTGAGGTCTTTAATATGTATCAAGCTAAGCTAAATAAAATGCAGCCAACACATCATTCAGGGTACGGGGCAAAGCTAAGATAGAGTGCAGTCAGAGCTTCACCCATCATAGGTTGGTATCTAGGATGACCCAAGGGGGTGATACAGTTGTGGTCCTGGCTCACTAGTACTGAGCTCCCAAGACTCTCCTGTGTCCTGGGCTCCAAAAGATGGTCCTTCTTCTAGCTCCTGTTTCTGTTAGGACAATGACTTGTCATCTGGCTGTCAGTGCGGGAAGGGCTGCTGAGTCACCAGTGAGTGACTCCTGGCTTTTCTCTGAGAGCAACTGGTCCAATACAGAAGAGACAGCTGGGTAACTGTAGCTGTAGCTGTGGCCCAGGGTTCCACGGTGCCAGGAAAGCCAGCCACGGGGAGACCTCATAGTCACCATCTAATGCTTCTGATGAGATGCATCCCATGGCCATTTTAAGTCATGTGGTGGTTTAAATATGCTTGGCTCAGAAAGTGGCACTATTAGGAAGTGTGGCCTTGTTGGAGGAAATGTATCACTGTAGAAGTAGGCTTTGAGCCCTTCCTCCTAGCCATGTGGGAGCTAGTCTTCTCCTGTTTGCTTTTGGAACAAGATGTAGAACTCTCAGCTCCTCCAGCACCATGCCTGCCTGGATGCTGCCATGTTCTTGACTTGATGACAATGGACTGAACCTCTGAACCTGTAAGCCAGCCCCAATTAAATGTTGTCCTTATAAGAGTTGCTTTGGTCATGGTGTCTCTTCATAGAAAAGGAAACTCTAATTAAGACAAGGTGATTCCCTCAAACTACTCTGTCTGTCTGTTTTAGTACATGTTCCTGTGGGCATATGAGTGGTGTGCACATGTGTGTGCACATGTGTGTGCATGTGTGCATGTGTGCATTGCGTGTGTGCCCATGCATGCCTGCATGTGTGTGTGTGCATGTGTTTGTGTGCTAGAGGTTGACGTCAGGTGTTTTCTTCAGTCTTTGTTCACATTATTATTACTATTTATAAAAACAAAACAGGGCTTCTCCCTGAGCCAGGCGCTTACCAGTTGTCTTGGCCGGCCGGCCAATTAGTTCCCAGGATCTCTCCATCTCTGTCCATCCCACGTTAGGAACCAAAAGTGTGCAGCCACACTCAGCTCTTTCGGTGACTTTGAGGAACCAGACTCAAGTCTTCACGCTTGTGTGAGCCATCTCCTCAGACTCTAAAGTCTACTTTTGAACCCCAGCTTAAAAGCCCCAACTTTAGGGGCTGGGGAGATGGTTCAGTGGCTAAATTGCTTGTCCAACACTCATGGGACCTGAACTTAGATCTCCAGAACCCATATAAAAGCCAGGCTCAGTGGTGTGTGTCACTAACCCCAGCACTGGGGATGAAGGGGACAGCGGCCAGAGACAGGCAGGTCTGGGCACACAGAACCAGCCAGTGTAGCCAATGGGTAAGCTCCAGGGTCAGGGAGAGACCCTGCCCCAAACAGAAGATGGGGAGATAGGAAGATCAGACATCAACACATGGCCTCCACGTGTGCACTCATGGGCACACACAGCCGTATACATATATGTTATGCACATACACACAACCCCATTTAGACCAGTGAACATCGTCACATCAATAGAGAACCCTGGTGCCCAGCCTGGACCCACAGAAGATTTGACACCTACTAGCTCTGCCCCCAGGGGGTTTAGTCACTGGGGAAGATGAAGGCAAATCGCCGTTTCTTGCTGGAGTCAGAGTTAGATTGCAGAGACGCTGGGCAGGGAGGAAGTCTTGTATGGCTCCCCCACTACTCCCCCCACCATGTCTCTTTGCCTCTGGGAGCCTTGGGACCAATTCATTACTTATTCCTTCCCCAGTTCTGAAGACGGATTGTGTAGCTATGGAAAATAAGTGTAACAAATAAAGGAAATACATTTAAAATGTACAAGAATTGGCCAATTTTGCAATATTTCACCTCAATTTTATAGGCTGTCAAATATACTTGCGATGCACGTGCACTAAGCGTGTCAAGTGTATAGAAACCAAAGCTCCATTATTTGGCTGGGATGGGCCAGGGGAATAGCCGTGGAGTGATGTTCTGTCTGCGGTAACAGCCTCGTTCTGAAGCTGTCTTCATACAGGGAAGGAATCCAGAGCTCTCCCTGGGCTCATCTAATTATTGTCTCTCTTAGTGTTCATCCGCTATGATGTCTCTGACAGTCAGCTGGTGGGCGGATGAAGGCTGCTCCCATGATGCAGTGCGGCACGGGGAGCATGAGCCCCTGCCTGGCTCAGGTAGATGAGGTTATGGCGTACAAGAATTCACTCCAAGAGTGCTCTACGTGGTGGGCATATCATGCTGATGTCCAGGCCTGGAAAAGTCTCATAGTCTGTTAGTGTTTCCACTGGGATGGCTCACCTCAGGTAAACCGAGTCACACTTGAATCTAAGGGTGACCATTCAGCATCACTGAAGCATGATAAGGCACACTACTATGCTCTGTCACTCACCAACTATGCTCTTTTGGGTCACATAGCCCCTCTGAACTTCTTTGAATAGGGAATAGTGATTTCAGGCTCATAGAATTATTGCCATCCCATTGAATAACTCCAGGGGGTGCTGGTGACACCGTCTAACGGATGGTGGTCCTGGGAGTTGTGCAGCACACTACCTGTGCATCCGTGCCTGACAGCTCTGCGTGATGTAAGACCCCCGGCACACAGCCAGTGTGCGGTGAGCAATAGCCACTATTAACATAGCAATTCACACTCCTGTGCACACCCAGCCCTAGGATGCCGGATCTGGGAGATCCAGATGGGCCCGCTTTACGGACAGACATAAAAAAGAAAGGATTGGTATCAGGAGAATAGTTTCTAGATTTGAATGCATGCTCTGCCACTTTGAAGCTGGGTTATCTTGGGGCAGTTGCTGGACCTCTGTCTCAGATCCTCTGTGACTGGGTTTAATAGCAGAGCTCCCACAGGGGTTACTGCCAGCCTTAGGTCTGGCAGTTCACGTTCTAACGTTTACAGGGTAGTGTCTGGCACACAGCAGGTGCTCAATGTTGGTGTTCACGGCAAACTGGACAGCAGTTCGAGAACATGTCCACCGTAGGCTCAGAGCTGTTAGAAGCTTTGTATCACAAGGATTCAAGGGCAATATGGATGGATGGCGGAGATCTGGCACTGAAATGGATATGCATGCACGCACGTGCACACGCACATGTGCATGCACGTGTGCACACTCACACACACGCACACACATGCACACATATGCACATGCACACATGCATGCACACACACGCACACACACATACACACATACACACACGCACATGCACACAAAACACACACACAAAACACACACACACACACACACACACGATCTACACTAAATCCACCCAAAGGGCTTCCTGTGGGACTGACAGGGGTAGGTAGAACTAGAGAGAGAGGGCTGTATGGACGGGTGAGAGTGGGGCATGACAAAGGCCCAGAGTTGGCTAAGAAAGAGATCCTGCTGGCAGGGCCGACAGACAGCCCACTGTCCCTAGTCTGGCCACCACTGGTTTGGAGTCTTTGGAAGATACTAGGATGTGGTCACCTGCGTGCAGGTGGCACCAGGTAGACTGAGCCATTTCCGTCTTTGGACCCTGGGTTCAAATTCAACCTCCACCTCTCATAAGGCTCTGGAAGGTCTCTTTTCCCTAAGCTCATAAGAACTAAGGAGGGACAGAGAGTCCCTGAGCGGGAGTCCCTGCCTGAGCGGGAGTTCCTTCAGTTTTACAGCTGGGAGGGCAGGCCCTGTGCTGGTCACCACCTCCCACACAAGGGACAAAGACTGAAGACAGTCGAGTGACCAGTAAGCTTAGTGGCCATACAGAAGTGTAGATTGCAAGGGATTGGAGGTGACATTCTGCCAGCACACTGTGCCCTTGGGGTTATGCCCCAAGGAGCCCATGCAGCTGGATCAGTGTATCTGCGGGAGGAGAGGTCAGAGAGTTCAAGAGTTAACATAAAGAAATGCTGATGCCCAAAGGGACCATGCCCATCTGCCTCTAGCAGGACTCAGGGTATTCAGGAAGACAGCAGGCAAGCTACAGGGGTGGGATGAGGGCTTGAGTGGAAGCCAGTTTCGTGTGAGGGGCTGGGGGTGGGGGCTCACAAGGAAGCACAAGATAACAAGTAGAAGTATAACTGGCCTGTTAGTCCATGGGGGTCCCCAACATGCCCCAGGTAAGCCACCATCAATGGTATCCATGGAGCAGGCAAGGATGGGTAGGAGGACCTCACGTATTCTAGATCAAGTGTGAATGAATAAATGAATGAATGACAGAAATTATTCACCCCACTGGGTACCATTTGGATGCAGCTGATTGCATCCCTGGTATCTGCAGACTCCAGATCACGGTTGCCAGGCTGGGATGTGCATCAGAAATCCGTGCAGCCCGCACCCTCCTCCCATCCCCGTTGCTCTAGGCTTCCTGGCTACCATGAGAGAAGACTCCACTCCATCCTGCACTCTCCACCGTAACATCCAGCCCTCAGGTCCAGGCCTGGAAACAAGAGGGCAAGGCCTCACAGCCTGAGATCCCTGAGACCAGGAGCTGGAGCAAATTGCCTTCACTCCATTTAAGGTGGGCAGGGGAGCTCACAGCGGTTAATTCCAGCACTTGGAAAACTGAGGCAGGAGAATTGCTACAGTTTTGTGCCATGGTGAGCTACAGTGTGAGATACTGACTCAAACACAGACAGGCAGACAGACTGGTATGCACACATGAGCACACGCAATGGGCTCACGTGAACACACACACACACAGATACACATGCATAAGAATGTGCAGATAACACATTATTTAAGCATCCCTTCCTTTCTACATTGTATCCTTCAGCTCTTTCGCAGCCACAAGTGGCCCTGACAAATGCGTAAGTACTTAAGGCAAATTTCCAGGGCCAAAGGTAATGGGAAGGCAGACTCAGGAGAAAGTAAAGTGTGTCTGGAAGTGAGGAACCTCAAAACTGCCTAGTGGCCCCTGTCACAGTCACCACCCCCTGCTTCCTTTGCTCATTCCTCCTCCTTCCTGGAGACTAGAGGATGCTCTGGCAAGAAGAGGGAGCATGCGTGAGGTAAACAGTGGCTGCCTGGATTTGATTCCTGATCCTGCCCCCGACTGTCCATCTGACACAGGCTGTTTCTAGCTGTGGCTGGTGGTCATCTGCCTCAGGCTGGGGAGTAAGGTTTAGCTGGGAAATAATACAGAGAACTCTGTTTGGGCATCTGGCATGTAGCAGGTCCTCAGAAATTGTCATCGAGTTGTGGTAACACTGAAGTCTGGGTGGCTTTGGTAACAGACATTATTTGCTCACTCAGCAGCCAGATGTCCGGGTAGCCCTGGTGGTTATCCAACTACACAACCTGAGGTCTCCACCCTGAGAGTGAGAAGGATGAACGTTGCACTCGAGCATCTGTGCCCGCATCCCTCTGGAGACATTCGCTAACTTTCAGGGAAGGTTGGAACACGTCACGCAAGGGAGCCCGTGATAATGTTCCAACCCCGTACACTCCAGTTGCAGCAGAGTTACTGAAAACAACGTCTCGGCCCCGTGTGCTGTGTGAGGCTGGACTTACCCCAAAGCTCTGAGGCCCAGTTGTCTTGTCAACAGGGCTAATGGCTCTGGTTTTATTACTGTGTGAGGGAGGGAGGCTCAAGTGCCTGGAAGACACCCAGCAATGCCAGCTTCTTTCCTTCCTTTTCTGGCAGCCCAGCCACCCTTCTCCCCTGCAACTTTCTTGCTTGTTCTCTTCTGTGCACCCTTCCCTTGCATGGAGGAACTGGCAGCTGCCAGGGTTCTTGGTCCCCAAACTTGTCTGTTTGCAACAAAAGGTGCCAAACAACCACAGAACACTTGAGTGTGGAGATGGTGGCTCGGAGTGCGTGGGCAGAGCCAGGCCCTGCTCTCCAGCATAAATCTCCAGGGAAGCTATTAGCAGGCCCTGCTGTTCGAGGACAAATTATGAGCGGGATCAATGTTATTTTTTTCCACGTGCTGAATTCATAAGGGCTTATGGCTATGGCAAAATCAATGCAGAGCTTGACGGAAAGAGAGGGCAGGTGCATAGTCCAGTGGTGTGTGTGTGTGTGTGTGTGTGTGTGTGTGTGTGTGTGTAGAAGTTTCACCAATCAGCACTGGAGGCAGGGCCTGGGGATGAAGCTGGGGACATCTGTCAGAATGTTGCAGGGCATGGAAACTGAGCCCGAACAGCCTGGGGTATGGGACCAAGGACAGCACAGGTGTTGGGAAGAGATTACCTGTTCCCAAGAGCACACCTGAGCTTTGATTGGCATCTCCACAGCTGTTCCAGAGCCCCGTCAAGACTCAGAGAGGTTGACTGCGTCAGCGACTCATCTCACAGCTGAGGAGTCTACTGAGGCGCAGAGAGGCTTTGTGCCACGTACTTCACAACGAGCAGTCCTCCGCTGCAAGCCAGGAGCTCCTCACTCCTCCCACAGCCTCTCTCCTGAGAGTTCTCTGGTTCCCTACCCTGCACTCCACTTGTCTGTGAGCCGCTCTCATTCAGGAGGAGTTCCGTGTCAGCCCTCACGACATGGCCTGGATTCCATGAGGCCTGTGCTGTTCCCACAGCCCTTGTGAGCTGTGGGATGCAGGTGCAGTGCGATTCTGTGACACTGTACTAGGAGGTACAGTGTTCTTCTGCTCCCTACCTAGGTTTCGAGCCACCCAAGGCTCTCCTGTATATCTCACCATGTCTCTTTCAATACACACCCGAATCAGCATTCATTTGTCTAGTATCAACAACCTTGATCCCTGCACACCTGTGTCCATTCCATCCGTGTACCAGTCTATCTGTCCACATGTTCACTTACTGTTGATCTACTCATCTGTGTACCAATATATCCATCCATCTATCCATCCATCCATCTATCCATCCATCCATCCATCCATCCATCCATCCATCCATCCATCCATGAATG
>NW_021620793.1:970075-992717 GCF_004785775.1 Grammomys surdaster | reverse complement strand
ATCCATCCATCCATCCATCCATGAATGAATCCATCCATCCATCCATCCATCCATCCATCCACCAACCCATCCATCCATCCATACATCCATCCTTTCATCCGTCCGTCCGTCAATTCATATCCAGATAGCTCACATCTTAGGTTCTCTTCTTTGGCTATGATGAAAATTCTCTGACACTAACAACTTGGAGGAGAAAGTGTTTATCTGGTTTAAGGTACAGTCCGTTATGGAGGAGAAATCAGGGGCATGGGGCAGCTGGGTACATCCGCTTGCAATCAGGAAGACTGACGGATGCACACTGCTGCTCAGCCATTTTCTGTTTACACAGTCCAGCATCCCATCCCACAGTGGGCGTGTCTTCTTGCCTCAATGAACATTGCCCAGATTCCACCTCCCCACCCAGGCATGCTCAGAGATTAACCTGACCTGGTTACCACCCCCAGGCATGCTCAGAGATTAGCCTGACCTGGATAGTCCTCTACAGGTGTGCCTGGAGGCTTATCTTGTAGGTGAGTCTAGAACCTGGAAGTTGACAGCACCAACCTTCACAGACCACAAGACTCTCAAAACGATCAGAGTTTACCTTGATATAAGTTACAAGGACACACTTGGAGAACACTAGACAAAGGGAGGGAAGTCAGAAGGACAACTTGCTAACTGATCACAGTTCTGGGAGGCATCTGGAGCAGTCAAAGTGGGAGCAGAACCTCAGATCTATGGGGCAGAACAGTTCTGGAGAGAAAGAGAGAGAGCGGTGCTGGCCCAATAGCCGTAGAGGGGATAAGATAGACTTCTGCCACTGTGATATACCCTTGAAAACGGCCACAGCAGTATATTTTATGCATATTTTATTACAATTAAGAATAAATTACCTTTTAACTATCAGTCTTTGCAAGGAGGCGTGCCCTCCGCAGGGTCCTCGTGGGCTGTGCACATCCACTATCTTGATGTGATGTTTTCTTGAGCACAGTTGTCCTTCCAGCGCCTTACCTGGGCTGGGAGTCACCCACGGGTTATGCAGCATATTTTACCGTCTCTCTTCCAATCACCTGACTATCAGCTTTAATGCTCTTCTGTCACATGTTTATCCATCATCCCTCTGTCTATGCATACCTGCATCCACCCATCCATCCATCCATCCATCCATCCACCCACCCACCCATCCATCCATCCATCCATCCATCCCCACATCATTCTTTGTGCAGTATGTCAGCCCTCCCTCCCTATGCATCCAAACAGGACCTCATTAGCTTCCTCCCTCTGGCAGCTCCAATGGCCACCTCTGCCCTCTCCACCCATCTTCTCCAAATACATCAGGTGCTGGGGCTTTTACATGAAATCATAGCCCTGTTCATAGCAGCAGCTGACTCTTGGCCAGGGTATCCTCATAGAGCCTGACATTACCCATCACCCTGGGAACATGGGCTCCCTTCCTGTGAGAGGGGAAACTGAGTTCCAGAAGGTGAAGTAACCTGTCCACATCTTCTCAGCAGGTAAGCCACAGAGAGAGAGATTAGGTGCAGCCTAACCTCTGGGGTTTTCTGCCCAAAGCCCCTCTCCTGCCTTTCTCTTATGAGGATTCTAGCCGCTGACCTCAGGACCCACCTGGACACTCCAGTTACTCCTCATTGGAATGTAATCTTACCTATAAGCCTCTTCTCCATTATCCTCAGGTTTAGGGGCTTCTTTGAATGCCGTTCTTTCTTGAATGCTGACTTTCCAAAGAGTGTTTGAGCACATTTTACCCACAAAATGCCCAGGCATAGAGAGGTTGTATCTGTTTCCTTGGAGAACCAGCTGGTATTTAGTGGAGCATTGGACCCAGAGGCAGGGATGGGAGCACAGCAGCCGCCGCCTTTCCAGGCAATTAGCCTTTCAAGTGGAAGGGGGATGTAAGAGTCACCCAGCTCAGCAGCCTCTCCTGGAGCGGGGTGGCAATCACCCAGGGGACTTTGCCATCTATCAAGCTCAGAGGCTCTAGGGCTCCTCCCCTCCCTCAGCCTCTTCTGATTCTCTGTGAGACCCCACCCTTACCAAGACCCCCAGAACTGAGTACCATCCTGTGCATGGCGTCATTTAATAACCCTGCATTAGTCAAGTTTTGTGGCTGTGGTAAAACACCATGACCAAGACAATTTATGAAAGAGAGAGAATATTTGCCTTGTGATTCCAGAGGAATAAGGGTCCAGCATTTTGGGGAGGCAAGACAGCAAACTAGAGGAGCCGGAAGTGGAGAGCTGGTATCTTCAGAGGCGAGCACAGAGTAGCCATGGCAAGCTGGAAGTAGGATGACATTATATAATCTCAAAGCCTTCCCTTATAACCTGCACCCCCAGCAACCAAATAGCATCACCAATGGGAAGCCGGTGTTCAAATACCCATGCTAATGAGGGCTATTTCTTATTTGAACCATCACAAACTTTGAGCAACTTTAAAGAATTACTACGAGTGTGTGTGTGCAGGTGTGTGCATGTGTGTGTTCGTGTGCGTGTGCGTGTGTGTGTGTGTGTGTGTGTGTGTGTGTGTGTGAATAGCTTACTGAATTTGGTTCTGTCCTTCCACCATGTATGCTGTAGGGATGAAATTCCGAGGGACCATCTTGCTTGCCTTGGCAGCAAGTGCTTTTACCTTTTAAGCCGTCTCACAATCTGGATCTCCCCCAAATTTGTAATAGTTTTATTGAAACAAAATTTGCACATGGGAAGCTTATGCTTCCCCTCCCAACTCATCCCAGAATGTACACAAGGCCCCTCCAAGTGTCTGAAGCCCCTCTGTTCCCCAAGGATAATAGCTTCGTGGTCTCCATCCAAAGTTCCATGTGTAGAATTTGGCAATGAAGGCGCTCATTTGTTCACTCATGCATTCAAGGAATGCCTACAACTGCCGGATTAGTATCATATGACTACTGTGACAAAAAGCCCCAGACTGCATGGTTACAAATGACTAGCCATGGTGTGGAATGCCTGAAATCCCAGGTCTTGGTGGGCTGAAACTGGAAAATCACAAGTTCAGGGCTTGTGTGTGCTACTTAGTGAGACGAAGGCTAGCATGCACTACACAGTGAGACTGTGTCTCAATACAAACAAATGAACGAACAACCCACAAACTAACTGAAAAAAAAAAACCTAACCCTGTCACAGCTCTGTAGAGGCCAGAACCTATGATCCAAGTGTCTAGGGCCATACTATGTGTGAATCTCCGCATTGAGTCCTCCCCTGTCCTTCTTCCCTTGTGGTGACCATGGAGCCTGGGAGTGTGTGGTGCTGTGGTTTGTCTGCATTGTGTGGCTTTTCCCATGAAGACATGAGCAAATGTCTGTTTACTCCAGACATGGCACCTGTGACAGATGAATAAAAATGTCCCATGATGCTTTGCTTAGTGAGCTAGTACAAGGATTGGGATCTTTCTAGGAGTCTGGATGCCCAAAAGACAGCTGAAAAATCCCCGCCTCCCCCTCCACCCAGCAAGAGAAACCACTCTTCAATTATGCATTGCTGGATCTCCCTGAAGGACTTGGTGAGAGAGCCTCTGTGGTAGTTTGAGCAGGCATGACCTCCATAGACTCTTGTGTTTGAATGCTTGGCCCATAGTGACACTATTAGGAGGTGTGGTCTTATTGGGGTAGGTATTGCCTTGTTGGAGGTGGTCTGTCACTGTGGCTTTGAGGTCTCCTATGCATAAGCTACATCCAATGTGACACACAGTTTCCTTCTGCTGCCTGTGGATCAAGATGTAGAACTCTCAGCACCTTTTCCAGAACTGTGTCTGCCTGGATGTTGCCATGCTTCCCACCATGATGATAATGGGCTAATCCTCTGAAACTCTAAGCTAGCTCTGATTAAATATTTTCTTTTGTAAGAGTTGCTTTGGTCATGGTGCCTGTTCATAACAATAGGATACTAAGATAGCCTCCACTTCCCAACAGTTGTTACTGTTGATATAAACTTATGGAGAGGCCATGTGGATCTTGTAGGTTTCAGGAACTTCCTAAGACTTGTGAGTTGTGTTGTCTTCTTAAGCCTTCATGGAAACAGGTTTCAATTGGGAGAAAACAGTGGTGAAGCAAAATGCTGAGTCTGCTCAGCAGGTGCATGGGCTTCAAGCCTGGTCCTCAATGTGATCATATGAGAGATATGGAAGTGTCATGCCATTGGTGGAGCTATACAGGATCTCTGGCCTCAGATGGAGGTTGATGCTGGTCTGAAATGAGTTGTTTCTCATCATGAACAGTTGTTATACAGCAAAGCCACTGCGTGAACATATCCATTTCGTTTGCAGATCTATTGTGATCCACATACTATGACATGACGTAGCCAAGGTCCTCCTCAGAGGCCAGGTGGACTCAGTTACCTACTCTTGGACTTTCTGCTTCTGAAACCAAACCAAAGAACACTCTTTTCTTTATAAGTGCTCTATCTTGGAGTGTTGAGTTGCAACAGCAGATAGTAGACTAAGACACTTAGTGTTCCTCACTGAGCTGTGTCCTGCCAGCCCTGCCTGTCACCATGTGGCTTCTTCATGCGTGTCTCAATTTTCTTCTTGTAAAGGCAGAAGCCATATGGGTCAGGGGTCGCCCTGATGACTTCGTGTTGACTTGGATACATCTGCAGATGTGTTTCCAATGATGGTGACATTCACAGGTGCTGGGAGTGGGACTCCAAACTCCAACAGGACTTTTCTGGCATCCCATTCACTCTCTGACACCCTTAGGTGCCAGGCTAGGTGAGAGGTACTGGAGTAGGATACCTGTCACATGGAAGACCTCATTTCCACACTTCATCACAACCTTCCAAATGGAATGAGGGACTCCCTTGTCCTCTGTGAGAGCCTGGGCCTTTCAGCCGGCTGCTTCACCTCACCAGCCCAGCTCAGCCCTGAACGGGGCCTCCACAGCTCATCGGCAACCGTAAGAGGAACGGCGGACAGAATAAATCTTGCTCCAAAATTAATGTAGCTCAGGAAAAAAAAGAAGTGCATTTATTCATTCCAACTTCTTGTAGCAAGACTCATAAGTGAATAAATTCAAAATAAATGTATCTGGGGCGAAGGGAGAAGCCGCGATAAAGCAATCGCATTGCCCTAAATGAAGACAAAGGCTCTGAGGCAATATTAAATTCCATCCCAAAAGGCTCATTTCATTTCAGACCAAGATTCCCACAAAATCGAGTTTCCCAGCCGCGCGGAGCCCCTTCCTGCTCCCACCTACCCCTCTGCCCACACCCTCACCTGTCAACAAGTCCTGGGTTCTACTTCCTGCACCATGCTTGCAGGTGGCCAGCTCTGTTCACGTGCCAGATGTATTTCCCTACAATCTCTGAAGATGCGACAGCTTCTGCCCTCTCAGAGGGAAAGCATCCACTGGCCAGGGGACCAGGAACATCTGCTCAGTGTCTCGATGTCGCTCTCCTCATCTGCTCCTGTCCCAAGTGCCTGTGAGCAAGAATGCTCTCTCACCTGTGTGTCTGCAGATGCTTGGGTCCTGAGGCTGAGAGGCTGTCCCTGTGCTGTCTTGTTCTCCTGCTCCAGTGATTGTCCCCAGGACTACGATTCAACATCTTCCACTGCCAGAATATATGTGCCCCAGTGGCCATGCACTCTAAGCTTAAGGCCTGAATGACCATGCCGAAACGTGGGACCACTAAGAGGTGACTAGGTCTCCAGGTTCTATCTTCACTCACGGATTAGTGCTGTCACCAAGGGAGTGGTTGAGTGACCCCCAAGAGTGGGTTGCTTGCTAGGTTGAGTCTGGCTCTGAACATTCCTTGTGTGTGCTCACACCTCCCTCTCTCTCTGTGGGAAGATTTACCACAAGCATCCCTGGATGCCGGCACCTTGACACTTGTCTTTCCAACATGTCCTGTGAGTTAGAAATCTCTGTCTTTTGCAAGTTCACCAGGGCCACACTGGGACACCAATCCTGCCCTATCTTGCCTTTGATTTTCCATTAAGCTGAAAACTGGGTAACGATGGTTTTGTCCCTGGTGGGGTGCACCTACTGGTAAAGGCAGACCTAGGAGTCTCTCTTATTCAAAGTCCATATGGGGGCTGGGGGGACTTGCTCAGCAACTGCAGCAACCATAAGGACCAAAGTTTGGATTCCCAGCATCCAGGTAAATAGATGTGGCATTTATGGGTGTGTGTGGGGACAACCTGAAATTCTCACCTAGGAAGTGGGAGACAGCCTTACCAGGGAGCTCTGGTCTAACTGAGAGACCCTGCCTCAGTGAATAAGGTAGAAGAGCCACTGGGGATAGATCCTGAAGGCTTCACACATACACACAGGAAAATGGTAGGTATTCCCGAGTCACCTTGCCTCCTTGTACTGAGAGTAGGCTGTGCCACAGCAGGAGAGCCCGTGTTCACAGTAGACCCCACCCAGTGTCTGGCGCAGAGACAGCTCAGGACACACCTGTCAGACCGACTTGTCAGTGGCCCTAGAGGATATCACCAGTGGGCGTCTGGGATAGATTGCCAGTCCAACTTTACAAGCTTGACTTTGGGTTCTGTCATTCTTGTGCCTTAACTGGAGCTGACAGTGGCGAGCACGTGTGGAGAGGTTTGTCAGGGAACCTGAGGAGCTGCCTGACGGGGCTGACAGATGCCTGTCTCCTGTGCCAACAGTTGTGGGTTCACGTCAGACAGAGTCAAAATCAAGATTCTCACTACCTGCTCTCACTCTGCAAAACCTGTCAGGAAGATCTTGCTGTTGCCCAGAAGGATGGGGCTGTTTTAACCAGAGGATGGCAGTCATGTGTTGACACCTACTGGGTGCCAGCCTTTCAACAGGCTGATCCCATGGGTGGCTCAGCATCCTCGGGTAAACCCTTGCTCTTTGCTGTCTTAGTGCAGAGACCAGGGTGGAAGATTCCTTTTTCCTCTGTTACGTTGTACTATGAGGAGTTATAACGTTGATATATTATACAGAATTTATGTTATTTGAAATTTATTTTATGTTATTTTGTGTCGTGTCGTCTGATTCCCGTTTAATCCTCCTGTCAGCCTGCGGGGAGCGGTTTCCATCTCAGTTTTACAGCCAAGGAGACAAGCCCAGAAAAATGAATAACGTGCTTCCTGCAGAGCCAGCCGGCGGGCCAGCGGCGCCGTGGGAGCTGCAGGCTTCGGAATGGAGCTCTTTGGACTTGAATGTGAGAAGCGTGTCCCTTAAGCCCACTCTCTGTACCTTTGCTGGACTACCACACAACCCTCTTTGATGGAACCTGAAATTCTAGCTGAGGGCTGTGGAATCATGCATGTCCTCTTCCTGTCTCCACTCCTGAGGTGCCTCTGGCACCTTCCTTGTATCTGTGGTTGCAGGCAGGGCTGTAAAATGGCTCTGTGGAAGCCCCCAGGACTCTGGCCTCTGGCTCTGGAGCTGTCTCAATGTGCTCCACACTTCCTGTGAGAGGGAATGAATAAGTCTCTGTGTTCAGTTTACTCCAGCCTGGGTGGAGGGCAGAGATGGAGGACAGGCCACTTCAGCTCACTTACCTGTCGTCACCTGCCATCACCTGCTGTCACCTGCTTCAGGGTGTCAGGAGACACAACAGATCCTGGTCCCAGGCCACCACACTCCAATTCTACTCACATCTGAAAAATCCAATATGGCGGAGCACAGCAACCAGGAGAGAGGAGACGGGGAGGAGGGAGGCTGTGCTGGTGAGCTTTCCCCTTTCCCCCTTTTATTTCATTTCTCCCAGGCCCCAACCCATGGGACGGTACTGCCAACACGTAGGCTGTGTCTCCTCCACTACATGACCTTCTCTGGAGATACCCTATAGCACACTATTGCAGTCGCTAATTCTTAGGCATTTCTCAACCTGAGATAGGGGCAGGATATCATTTTATTTGTGTGTGTGTGTGTGTGTGTGTGTGTGTGTGTGTGTGTGTGTGTGACTGTGTGCATTGCGGGTAAACTGTATGTACCTGTGATGTGGAGACAATTTGATTTTAATTTTTGAGACAGGCTTTCTCACTGAACCTGGAGTCCACCATTTTGGCTAGCTGGCTGGCAACAAGGTCCTGGGATCCTCCTGTTCCCACACTCTGCCAATTCTGGGCTTGTAGGTACAGGGTACCAGGCCAGTTCTATGTGGGAGCTGGGGAATCTGAAATCAAATCCTAATGCTTACACATTCTGTACTTTATCCACTGAACCGTCTCTCTATCCTGGAATGTTCTATCTTAGTTTATTATATTGTAGTGGATTGGCTACCACATCTGGATTGTCTGTGGGGAGTGGGGGCGAGCTTACACTAAGGTCTTGGGGCAAAGCCTTTCCCGAGGAGGAAGCTGGGAAGGGGCAGTTAGGGTCAGCCTGAGGTGTTAGCAGACAGGCTTGAGTCAGGCCTCCCCACTTCCTGAAGAGAGGCTAGCTTGGAACTTGGTCAGACTGGAGATACTTTTCCCATCACAGGGAATTGCAAATTAGCCTTGAGAAGGCATTGACAGGGTGAGATGCACTTTGTCAAAGAGGCCTGTTTTGTCCTCCCAGCTCTCTGTAGAAGGGCCCGGGACCTGAACTCGACCCTCAGGCCTCTCTCGTGCCTCCGAAGGCCCAGGGTAGCTCACATGAGGACAAGGTGGCTGCTGACTGGAGACAGCTCCCAGGCTCAGAGCCCTAATCACTCATTTCTAGCTCATTAAGCCGGGCTGACATTTTAATTTTTAACTTTTTATATATTTACAACTCAGTAATTTTTAGTATATTCACCAAGTTGGGAAAACATCACTGCAGTCAGTTTTAGAAGATTCTAACCCTCCAAAAATAGACTCTGTACTGCTTAGCTGTCACCCTCCTGTCCCTGTCCCCATCCCCGGGGCCGTGACACCCACCCATCGGCTTCCATCTTTGTCTGAGTAGAGTCTTGTGTTCCAGACACTTTATACAGATGGATGGACTCACGGCCCTGAGGTCCTTGTGCTGGCATCTTTGGATACATCTTAGAGACTTCCATGAGGATAGATGTAGGCCAGGTCTCCCAGATCGCCACCCAAATCCTTCATGAGATGCAGAGAGGAGTGGGCACTCACCATGGTCACCATCAAGGCCAGAACTTTCTCCAGACATCCAGTATGAAGCACTTCTCCTCTAACCTGCATCCAGAATAGCCTAAAGACACGAGCCCAAAGGAGAAAATGGTGCCCTCTGTGAGACAGTGGGTGAGCAGCTGTGCTTCAGTTACCCCTCCTTCCACCATCACCTACCCACACACTTGCCTACCCACCCATCTGTCCTTCTAACCATCATCCATCTGTCTACCTACCCTCCTGCCCATGTACCCTCCATCCTTCCATTTACCCACTCAACCATCTACCCATCACCCATCTGTCCACCCACCCACCTGTCTATCTACCATCACCCCCTGTTTAGCCATCCATCTACCCATCCACCCATCCATCCATCTTCCCATGGGCTCATTGGGTTTTACTTCTGTGAACAGACACCATGACCAAGGCAACTCTTATAAGGACAACATTTAGTTGGGGCTGGCTTACAGGTTCAGAGATTCAGTCTATTGTCATCAAGGCTGGAACATGGCAGCATCCAGGCAGGCATGGTACAGAAGGAGCTGAAAGTTCTATATCTTCATCTGAAGGCTGTTAGCAGAATACTGGCTTCCAGGCAGCTAGGATGAGGGTCTTAGAGCCCACACCCACAGTGACACACCCACTCCAACAAGGCCACACCTTCGAATAGTGCCACTCCCTGGGCGGAGCATATACAAACCATCACGCCATCTACTTATCATTCATTCACCTACCCATCTTCACTATTCCATTCACCTGTCCATCCACGCACACATCCATCCATCCATCCATCCATCCACCCATCCGCCCATCCATCCACCTTTCCATCCATCCACCCATCCATCCACCCATCCATCCATCTTTCCATCCATCTGTCCATCCATCCATCCATCCATTTATCCATCCATCCATCCATCCATCCATCCATCCATCCATCCTTTCACCAGCAAATGTTTACTATGGACAAAACCGTGCCAGGTCTTTTCCGACATGCAGAGAAGAGACAGTCTTGTCCCTACCGGTGCTGACACAGAAGCTAGTTGAGCAATGGCCTGGAGGAAGGGGTGCAGCCTCTTCAGTTCTAGGAAGGGGCTTTCTGGTGCAAACGAGGCCGCTGAATGAGGGCTAGGGAGTTCGAAGCCGGATGAGGGACACATGCCGACGGCTGTCACATTGTAGAATAGGAACAGTTGCATCTTGCTGTTTCTTTGGTCTGCCACAATACATTTCTCTATGGTCACTTTGTTACTTCCCTGTGGGTCATGTCATCTCTGGCCTGGAAGGTGTCATCCAGGTCACAGGAAGTTCTGTAGTCCTACTACCCTGCCTGGGTGTGCTTCCCACTCTCAGGGTTGGAATTGACAACTTCCCATGAGCCCTGCTTTGCACAACAAAGGTACATGTGTCAGAGAGCAGCTGGGGTCTTGGAGGTCAGGAAGGAGGTCCTTGCCCTCCGACTTCCTCCCTTGTCCTTTCTGTCTCTGCCATTTTTTCCTTTAGAGTTGAGCTGCCATAGAAAGAGACAACCCGTGGCGTGCATGTCTGTTGGCAGGGGCGTTCTAATTTTAAAAAATGTGTCACTCTCCAAGCTCTGTGTCCCTTAATCAGGCAATTACTTCCTGATGTAGTGTAGTTAAGAAAGAAGAAGAAAAAAAAATAGCCACCAGCCCCTGGAATCTCAAACATTTTCTTGAGAATTAATTTGGTAAATGTTTGACTCAAGTTCCAGAATGTCCTTTGTTTCCATTTCTAAAAGACAAAAGGGACAGGGAAGGAAAGTAGTAATTGCGTGTTAATCAATCTTGCTCAGTAAAATTAGCTCCCCAGCCAAGGGTGTCATGGAAACAGCAGATGCTGGGAGAAGGACTGGAGGGCCCAGCAAGGGTGGGGGTGAGAACACAGAGTGAGCATGGCCCAGGAGACACAGTGCTGGACCAAGTGTCACTGGAAATAGCAGCGATCAAGGAGTGGGTGCTGCCATGTTCCTTGTTCCTGTCTCTGCAGGTTTCCTACTGATTTTCAGAGCAAGCCAGGGACCACATTGGGGGTGAGGAGAGGGGTACCGCTCCCATTGTGCAGTGGATGACACTGCCCAGGGCTGCTGGAGACTTTGCCAGAACTCATTGCTAGCAATGGCGGAACCATACTTGAACCAGGTCTCCCAATGGGTGAGCTCACTGTGGTACTCTGCTGAACCCTAGTGGCCTCAGCCATGGCTGGAGGTGGGTGGGGCGGGGCCTCAGGCATGAGGGGCTGCCAGAAACCCTTAGGCCTTGAGAAAACAGTCATTTCCGCCAAGACTTCTGTAGCAATGCCCTGAGAAGAAGTACTCACAGGTGGGATCTGCACCCCTAACCTGATTATCACTGGTAGGCTGAGGCACCCTGGATACCCAAGCTACTTGTTCTCAGGAGGCCTGAAATCTAGATCTTTCCTGAGCTTCTCTCCCTCTCTAGGCCTTTGCTGGTCTGGTTGCACTGAGATAATGTACCCTTGTCCTCTGTGTCACCTGCTGCTGAACCCCAGGAATGCAAGGCTGGAGATCTGAGTTGTCTGCCTCCTATGAGCAGAAAGCACTGCAGCCAACAGGGATGGGGACAGTGACAGGAAGAATGTCATCACCATCTCTACATTCACCGATGTCCAGGCCAGACTCTGAGGCCCCATCCTTCCTGCTGCCCCTCTCCCAATGATGTAGAACAGCCTCTCCCCAGCTCAATCTGTCTGTATGTCTGTCCCTGTCCCCAATTCAAAGCTTCAGACCCAGGGCTACCTCTCTGAGGAGAGAAATGATGGCACAGGCGTGGTTTTGTACGGCCAAGTCATATTTTCAGTAGAGGAAGGGAAGGTGAGGGACAGCAAACCTTGTCCTGTCACAGAATGACACCACACAAAAGGCCAGTCCCGAGAACCCTGATGTTCCCTTTACCTGTTCTAGTCCATGCACGGACTGAGGTGTTCAAGGCATGTGAAGGGCTCAAGGCAAACAGTTCCCCGAGAGAATGGTCAGTCGCTACCCCTATGGAAGGCTCGTGTTCAGGGCAGCGGGTTGTGTGGGTCAATTTCTACCATCATCACAAAATACCTCAGACTCCCACCTCTTCAGGACCCAGGCTAGAAACAAGCCGTTAACACAGGAACTCAGAGGAACATTAAACATCTAGCCTACCACAGGAATACTTATCCTGGGGAACCCCAGGAGACCCCACAACATGTAGCTTTTGGAGGAAAGAAATCACTGTTATAGGTGGGTCCATGTTTGCTTCTGGATCCTAGCTTAAGAGGAACCGGGGAGATGGTGGGCGGTTAGCCTGCCTCTCTATGAGATACACAAAGGGTTGGGACATGAGCCCCCGAAGAGCTCACCAGTGACTCTGCAGCTGGGTGGCCAGCTTGGATCTCTGGGTGAGGTGAGGAGGCTTCTGAGTCACTCAGTCATACCTTGCTGCTACCTCCGACTCCCCCATAGGCTGTGTGGCCACCTAGGGACAACGGAAAAGCAACAAGGTGGTTGAAGAGGCCAGTGTGGGCCTCATTCTCCCAACCCCCGGTCTGCTGGGGAATGCTTGCTGGCTTTTCCCATGGCTCCCCTTAACTGAGGTAGGCCTGAGTTATGCTTCTCCATCAGGTCTAAGGAGGTGCCTGATGATTCTCCTTTTATCAAAAGCTCCCAGACGGAGCTCCCTGTGACTCACCCTCTGAAGAAGGGTACTGCCTGGCTGCAAATGTTCAACTCCAGTGCCCCGGCAGGTCTCCACGGTGGGAGCCATCTGTGTGTCCTTGCTGGAGGTCCTAATAATCTCTGAAGGCTTTTTTTTATTCTAATGAACTGGTAACAATAATCACAATCAGAGTGTACCCTTCTCTCTCCTGAGGCAGCCTGGCTCAGGGCAACCCAGTGCGATGGGGCTGGGTCGGGGAGGGGACAGTAAGCCTACTGAAACCACACTGGCCTTGGTGAGGTGAAGCCCGTTCACTTGCCCCCTTCCCCGACTTACAGAACTCTGTTCTGGCTACACAGACAAAGAAATCCCTGTGCCCCACCCCTGCCCCACCACCCAGTGTCTTTAAGGGAGGGCTTAGCTCAGAGCCCCCACATCAAGACTGGGGGCGGGGCTACTCAACATGCACCCGGCGCCCTGGTTCTTACAAAAATGGCTGCCAATGCTAGATCATGAGACCTTTATCATGTGAGCGAGAGATCTTGGTAAGCTCAGCACCTCGCAGAGAGCAAGTGGCAGAAAAACATTATTTTAAGGCACCTCCACGAACTATTTAAATGTGTGATTTGGTAGGCGCATACACTTATTTAGCTGACAGCTTCAAGTCTGGTTGGATCCAGGGTAACAGACAGACATGTGTACATTGTTCGTATAATTAGTTCCTAAGAGATATTTAAACAATATTTGTTTCCATCATTTGGCTCTGCTTTCCTCTGCATGATTTTCTGTGCTGCTCTCTCTTCGTGGTAGCAAAATGGCTGCCAGCTCCCCTAAGTCTCAACCCCAGCCTCCTGATGAGAAAGCTTGCTGGTCAGACCTCTAGTCACTGGGGTGACTCCAGGAGAGGAACACTTTAAAAGGAGAAGGATCTGTTTGGGCTCATGGCTTCCAAGGATTTGTCCAGGGCTGCAGCATCCGTGGATGCCAGGCTGAGGCGGGGCTGGAGTGTAGGAGTGTAGGATGGAGGCTGCTCGCCTCACCACGTCCAGAAGCAGAGAGGAAAGGGCGTACCCCAACGACCCGGTCCTTTCAGTAAGACCTCCAGTGCTGCCGTCATATGAACCTAGGGTGGATTCATCCATTGAGAAAGGCACTCACCTCCTTGATACCCCTTGTGCAAACCAGGGGGAGGGGCTCGTTACTCAGACCTCAGCACATAGCATCCCTCCTTTCCAGTGGTCGCTCACTCATGTCAGTTATCCATTTTCCTGGATGCCCATTGGTCAACTTGGGTCACATGATCATCACCAACCAATCACTATAGTCAGGAGGAAGCGTGGCTTTGGGGCAGCTTTGTGACAGACAGATTGACAGATACCTCCACAGTAATGCACATTCCTCCCTCCCTCCCTCTGCTCCCTCTTCTGCCTCAGAGACTTGGAGTCCGCCTGACCCCAGGCCCTGAGCACAGGAGGCCTTCATCCAGAGTTGCCTCCAGCCACAGTCACCCCTAGCCACAGTCAACCTTAGCCACATTCACCTCTAGTCACCGAAGCTATGGAGTGCCCCCCCCACCTCAGTGGCCTATGGCAACCGTCAGCAAGCACTCTGTGGCCTTTGCCCCCAGGCCGTCACTTGGTCTAGCGGGATCATGTGTTCTCAGTACTATGATCAGCAGCTGTCTAGACGGCAGCTCACCCCAGTGGTCGGCTCATTTTCCTTATCTGTCTTAGAATAACTGAAACTAAGCTTTCAGGGGCTCCGGTCCTCTGGTGGGCCCAATCGCAACACTTAGCACCTCCAGGGGACACAAGTCAGGCATCTGAAGAACAGCAACACCTCTTGCCTGAATCCTGTCTATCTCTATTCCTTCCCAGAACTCCTTTCTTCAAGCTCCTCCAGACGCCGCAGCTGGGAGTCCATCTCCCTTCCCTGGATGTTGGTTCTACGACCAGATCCTTGGTCATTGTCTTGGCTGAAATGAGGTAGCGCTGTCCAAATGTGGATGTGCTGAGAGCGTCATAAATCAGTCGGCTTCCATCTGCCATGGAGTCTACGTGTTACTATCTACGGTTGGTGTCATCCCAGGATTGCTGGGGTCCTCACGTCTCATTTGAGATCACTCACACTGTCTCCTCAAAATTTTATTCTCCTCTGTGCGAATCCGATCTGAGGCTTTCCCTCCCAGACTTGTGAGATTGACCATTTGTATGACTCCTGGTAGGACAAAGAGTACCATTTAGGAGCTGACGGGGATGACCATTCACCATTTGCTGGACACTTTACCTACTCAACTGTAGCTAATGACAGCCCTGTGAAGCCAGTCTAATTGTCCACAATTGTTAGACATTGAAGCAGAGTCCAGAGAAGTTCTTGACTATAAAGCTTCACAGCTGAAAGGGAGTGATCTCTGGGTTTGACTCTAGGTCTGCCAGTCCCCAACCTGGACTCTTAAAACAACAGCATGGAGAATTCTTCCTAGGGACAATGTCTGAGCTGAGGCCATGCGGCCAGATCGCTCCTGAAAGGATTTCATTGTTTGAGGGAGATCTTTAGTCCCCCTGCCTCCACACCCCCAAATCCATCCTGTTGTTCCTCTTGGGTCCTCTTCCATGAGTGCTTTCAGAGTTTCACAAGAGGCCAGTCGAACCCCGAAGCTCACCATGTCTGTCTGCCTGGTTGGCGTGACTGCATTGGCAGGGCAGCTCAGGAAAGGGGATGGGGTCATTGTGGCTTGGGCCAGCGGACCACCTAGGAAAAGGCCTGCTGAGAAGGGAAAGGCCAGGTCAGATGGCTGTGTGGCTTTCTCTGCTCACCAGCTGTCGAGAGGGTTGGCCCATCAATGGTTGGCTTAAGGCTTTCAAAAATCGCTAATCCGGCCTGCCAAAATCTTTAAAAGGGGCTTTCAAATTTTTTCTCTTCATTTATTTCTTTTAAGCTCACTAAAAGCTTCACTAAAGACCCACCAAGGATGGAGAGCCTCCTCCCCATCCTCACTCCATCCCCCCCCACACAGTAATTAAGACCCGGCTCTCCCCATCGGCCTCTTGGATTGGCAGTGGATGGGCTGAGCGATCAGAGTGATTTCTGAGCCATTCTGCCTTGCAAGGCTGCCAGCTTCTCCCACTGGGCTTCTCCAGCCCCTCCCGGGGTTGCATTAGAGATTGAGGTTCTACCGTGGTCCAAAACTGGATGAAAAACACCCATTTTTCAGCCAAGGAGACTTAATCTCAGAGCAGCAGAGACTTGTCAGAGAACAGAGCTGGGAGGCTGAGTAGGATCCAGGCCAGAAGCCTCTCCTCCGAAAGGGATGTTCTCATTGAAATCAGACCTTGTGGGCAATCATCGGGGGTCTTCTATAAGAAGATACAGTGCCTGACCAACCAGCAGATGCCTCCTGTGCCAGCCAGGAAGCAGATGGGATCACAGAAGGAATTGCCAACTGGCAGGATAGAGAGACAGGGCACAAGGGAGAGGTGGGAAGAGGCCAGCACCCACCCCAGGAAAGTAGAAGGCTTGACCTTCAGGGGACAGGCTCAGTACCATCCAGGTCAGACCGAACCATGTCTGGAAAGAATAGAGGACAGAAAAGATGGTCCCATCCACCCAAGCCCATCCTTGCTGGTCAAGGATAGCAGTCAAGCCATTGACTGTCCTGGATACATCTGGCTCCCAGCAGCCTTAGTTCTGATGAGACTCATCCTAGTCTCCAGCCTCCTGCGCTCTGCCCTCACTGTGGCATGTGGGGGTGAAGTGCAAGTCTGCCAAGCCCCTGCCCTTTCTCTTCCCCACTTTCCATCAGGGCTTCAGGCATCGTTCACAATGCTCGCCCCAGGGTTTTATCCTTCAGGCTGGATCTGAGGTCCCTAGAGGAGATGCTATCCACTTGCCCCATCTGTCCCTGCCTCAGGCTCCTGACTGTTCTTCTTTCTCCTGTCTTGATGGCTGTTAGTGTGGCCCGTGGTGATTTTTGTGTGTTCCTCTTGCCACTTCTAATTCCATCCAGGTTCCCTCAGGGCAGTGTCTGGCTCTGACTGCCTGTAGTTCTCTCCAGGATGGATGCCATGAGTGAACAGGGGTGACTGGGTGACTGATAGCTCTGCCAGGACAATACCCATGCCCTGGGGGGTTAGCTGTGTTCCTGGGCTGTGTCAACAGTCAGTGGAAAGGACAATCAATCCTGAGAGACTTCCCCGTGGGATGGGGCCTCTTGGATGGGACTGGTCTGGAACAATCTTGGTGGAAGAGAGAGACGGAGGTGGAGAGAGAGACTCAGGGCCTAGGTCACCCAGGCATAGCAGCTGTGCCCCCTGGAGACCTCTGGACTGCCAGGTGACAGGACAGTGGAGGGAAGTGGACACAGTCCTCGGACATAGTATCAGCGCCCATGTAAGACCAGAAATGAATACATCAGGGTGGTGGCATGAGAGAAACCCTGTCCCCAGCCCTCACCTACTATGAGGGCAAGCACCCCCATATACCTGCTAGTCAGAAAAAAGAGGAAAATATACCAAAAAGAAGAAGAAGAAGAAGAAGAAGAAGAAGAAGAAGAGGAAGAGGAAGAGGAAGAGGAAGAGGAAGAGGAAGAGGAAGAGGAAGAAGAAGAAGAAGAAGAAGAAGAAGAAGAAGAAGAAGAAGAAGAAGAAGAAGAAGAAGAAGAACACAGTTTCCCTAGGAAATATCTAGAAACAGAATCTCACAGGACACGGGAGGCCTAGGCAGCTTGGCAGCAGGCAAGCTGGCAGCCACCTTCTGTCCCCACTGACATGGGGCCACTCACTGTCAGGAACAACCTCTCCAACAAGGCAAGCCATTTCTCCAGGAGGGCAGTATCAAGGCCAGCGAACCCGCAGGGATCTGATGTCCCAGACTCCTCTTGACATTCCTCTGGGGTCTGTGTGTCCCAACCAGGCCTGGAGCCTCCAGCTGAGGAGTAGATAAAGAAGCCACAGGCCTTCCTCAGGAATCTGGAAAGGAAGACAGTGGAGTTGATGCAGGTATGATAAGGCGAAAGCTGGTGGTTGGGGCTTGGGTCACAGGCCTCCCACTACTGCAGTGGTCTCAGGGCCCAGGATTCTGAACTGAAGTCATGGTGGAAGATAAAGACTAGGTGCTCACCCTCACCTTGGTGAGACTGACTCCTCCAAGGACCGTGACGTGACAGAGGACCGGACACAAGCCACCCACTCCCTGGCCCAGGGCCATGGCCAAAGTGGTCAGAGCCAGGGGTTTCTCCGCATAACTGACGTAAGTTGTCCTCTTGGGGACACAGTGAGGCTATGAGGCGATGTCATGAGGATGGGGTGAGGGTGGCAGCTGCAATTGTGACCCCAAGAGGCAAAGCAGCGCTGTCAGAAGCGTGGAGCCACAAGCCATGACCAAGTCAACTTATGGAAGAAAGGAGTTAACTGAGGGCTTGCTTATGGCCTTGGAGGCAGAGTCCATGATTATCATGGTGGTGAGCATGTTGGCTGGCAGACAGGTGTGGTGCTGGGGTGAGGGCTTACATCCACAGGCAGCAGACAAAAAGGGAAAGACTGGAGGTGGCATGAGCTTTTGAAACTTCAAAGCCCGCCCCAGTGACACACCTCTTCCAACAAGGCCACACCTCCTAATCCTTCCCAAACAGTTCCACTAACTGAGGAGCAAGCATTCAAACGTAAGAGCCTGTGAAAGCTGTTCTCCTTCGAGCCACAGAGGCCATCCATGACAAGAGAAGAGAATGTGGTGACAGTTGCTGGTACTGGGTGCCGGGTCTGCTCCGAGTGGATCCCCAGGGAGGATGAGCCTTCTAAGACTTGATAATCTTGCTCCTCAGTGTTTAGACAGTGCCTGTCACCTGGCAGAGAGTTCCTCATGGCTGCCCCTAGAGACAGATGTCACTTGGCTCTATTGGGAGAGTTCAAGAGGAAGGCTTCCTCATATTTCTCCCCCACAGGATCTATAATAAGAAAGGCATAGGAACTGGAGAAAGAAGAGTTGGTACACACTGAGGCATGAGCATGGGAAATGTGTGTGTGTGTGCGCGCACGCGCGTGCGTACGAAAAAGAGGGGGCGTCAGAACAGGAACCCTGAGAGATTCTGGGGCATTAGTTACTTTCTCAGTGCTGTGGTGAAATACCAAAGAAACCACCTCCAGGAAGGAAGGGTGTGTCCTGGCTCACAGTTTGAGGATGGACAGTCCATTGTGGCAGGAAGGCATGGTGGCAGGAGAGTGGGGCGGCCAGTCACATTGATGCTCAGTCAGGAAGCAGAGAGTGGATGCTTGCTCTTTCTCCTTTTCATTCACTCCAAGTTCTCCGTCCATGGGATGGCGCCACCTGAGATCAAGGAGGGTCTTCCCTCAGTTACACCTTCCTGGAAACATCTTCAAAGACACAGCCAGGGGAGTGCCTCCCAGGTGGCTCTAAATACAACCAGGCTGAGGGTAAAGACGGACCATCACATTAACCTATTAGCTCCAAAAGTCACCTCCCCAGAGAAGTCTTCCCTGATTGGCCTCTGGCTGAGGTGGATTCTGCTGGCTTGAGCCCTCCCCTGTGTTACGCACAGAGATAGCTAATGACTGATTCTGTACGTGTCTCCTCACAGTCTTTATCTCCTTCGAAGGCGGAGACTAGGCTGAGTCCAGGTTCTGCAGTATTCGGGTTTTATTTATTTATGAGGTTTTGGTTTTTGGAGGTGAGATCTTATTAGGTGACCCAGGCTAGACTCCAATTCAAGATCCTCCTGCCTCAAGTCATATGCTTGGATCATAGGTATGCATCATCAGGCCTGCCTGGCCTTTCCGTGTATGACAGTTTTTAAAAATCGGCCCCCAAATCCCACAGGAAGGGGTGAAATTCCGTGTGTGTGCAGGGGTTGAAGGGACACACGTACACATGCACATGCATGTTGTTGGGGGAAGTGTTTTTGTCTGTCTTGTCTGTCTGTCTGGTCATAGGGCTTGCAGGAGAGGGGTGTCTCTCTTGACTTCCACAGGAGTTGCCAGGGAAACCTCCACAGCGACTGCTTGAGCAGGGCAGGACCCGGCAGATACCTGGCCCAGCACCCTGATTAATAGATCAGGGAGACCCATATCCTGCACCGGTGCATCCACCCACCGGTCTCCGTGACCTGCATCTTGACAGGAAACTGCGTGACTATTCGTTCTTCTGATTCCTGCCCGTCTCCCTCATGTAGGCTGTCCCCCTGTCCCATGCTCCACATAGCGGTGCTGCAGGGACATGAGCCTTGTGTCCACTGGCAGAGGGAAGGAAACCCCAGGGGCATTCCTTAATGGATCCCAAGGGCACCCTCACCATAAGGCCGGCCATCAATTTGTTGGTGACCTTCCAAACACTCGGGTGTTGTGTCTTTAGGGACATCTGACCTGAAGCCACATACATATGATGAGCTGGCAAAGCTCCCATAACTAGCCTCTGTGAGTCCCTTCCCGAGGGGCACTGAAAGCAGGAAATTCTAATGTTGTTATTCATATCCACTTTATTATTTCATCTATCTCTGCAGGCGGAGGGGAATATGAACCCCGCTCCCCAGCCATGAAAAGAAGTAAAGGAGGGCTTTTTCTGAGCCTTGCATGGACCAAGGCGGATGGTGTTAGTGCTCTACCTCATGGCCTGTCGCCTAGCCCAGGGCTGGTTCCTGAAGCTTGCTAGTGTGAGGGTCTTCCCCATCCCTTTATGGGTCCGGAGGGCTGCCTGGGTCCTGAGCACTCTCTTCTGACCTATGAAGTGTGCTGCCTGGTCTTCTAAGCTTCTTGCGTCTCCGTGCCTCAGTTTCCTTACCTGTGCGATGGGCAAATGAACGTGTTCACCTTCCTGGTTCCTAGGGGCTGGTCCTGTGGGATTACGACCCTTTGTGGGTGGTGCAGATGCTTAGTGGCCGTTGCTAACATCCCGTTGACAGAGGAGAGGGTGGACACACCCCTGCTCCCAGCCCAGCAGCTCTGACCACTCTGGTGGAGGTGGAGGCAGCAGGAAGGAGTTGTCAAGGCTGCAGGTGCCAAGGTGGGGGGAGTGAGTGCAGGCCTGTGGGGAGTAATGAGTATGGGGCACATGCTTGTCGTATCATATAAATGATAAGCAATAATAATAACACGGCTTCTCGTGTAATGAGAAAGACAACGGAGACCGGATTACCTCGGCAATGGGCTGCGGACGTCAGGGAGCTGTTTGCTCTTGAAGGAAGAGCTGAGGGTTGCATCCCCGCCTCCCCTCCACACACACCGCTGCTCCAGATGGGGAACTGGATAGAGGGACAGATGCCGGACTGGGACAGAAGGCACAAACTTAGGCACAGGGTGAGCTTGTGGTTCCTGGTCATCAGGGAAGTGCTGTGTGTCACTTCTAGCTGCAACCCGGGAGGACAGGTGCAAGGCCCTGCACAGTCCCACCCCCTCAGCTGTGCAGAAGTGCAGAGAAAGCCTGTCAGCCTGGGGCTCAGGATGAAGCAGAGGGCGCATAAAGGTCTCTGTGCTACACAAAGCAGGAGGGAACATGAAAGGGGAGGAGGTTATGCAGCTACTTTGAGCCATTGAGGTCTCGGCTCGTGTCAGTGCTGTCTTTCAGAACGATGTGCTTAGGCCAAAGATTTGTGCATCTACCCCAAACCACAGCACTTAACCCAAGACTGCCCAGGTCAGATGGGCATGGCCCTGGCTTCTGCCTGTGAGCTTATGCCCATAATCTCAATACTTAGCAATCTGAGAAAGAGGATTCCTTAGGAAGTGTAAGGCCAGCCTGGGGTGGCAACGTGAGACCACATTTTCAAAACAAAACCAAAGACAGATGGATTCCCAACCTGCACCTGCATCCTCTGTGCTTGAATTGACAGCTACAGGGAATCCCTCCCCCTCCCCCTTCCCATGTCCACCCTGCCTTCTGCTGTTGGGAGGTATTCCTTTATACCATGGTCTGGTTAAAACTCCGTGAAGGTGATCAGCCAGATTCCACCAAGAAGCACCCGGCGTCCAGCCCGAGTGAGCCCAGGTACTCAAGGCCTTCCCTCAGGGCCCACCAGAGAGACAACCCCAGGCCCAAGTAGCAGCTACAGCCTGCCCGTCCACTCAAAATGAGAGCCATGACAGGGTCCAGATGAGCAGTGTGTGTGTGTGTGTGTGTGTGTGTGTGTGTGTGTGTGGTGTCTCTGGGGCTTTAGAGACCTTTGTGACCGAGAGGTGAGAGATAAAATTAGGCAGAGAGCCCCCAGAACTCAGAATACCCTCCTCAATGGCATCCGCGCAACGTTAAAGTTAATCAGCTGTGCAGTGATTTTTATTATATAAGCCAATAAAATGGGAAAATTACAATTTCTCTGGTAACTGTTGGGCTGAGGGTTTTGATCCTTCTATTTTATAGCCTCATGGTTCTTGAAGGTTTTGGGTTTTTTTTTTTTTAAATATATTCTTTCACATTGAGATCTCTCTGGAGCACTCTGTATGGGTGGCACACCTCCCCACCCCCACCCCCCACACAGTTCCCCCGCACACACAGACACTACGGCTTCCTTTCTGCTGTGCCGCGTGGACACCGTTGTTCACTGCCATCTTCCCAGGCCTGTTTTGTGAGCAGGGCCTGGGCATCTGGCCCTGGCTTGCTCTAGGGGTCCTAAGTCTCCTCCGCTGCTCACTGACCTGCCTTCCTCTTTGCCAGATGGCTTTCCAGTGAGTCCTTGCTGCTCAGCCCCTGCACTGTGGACTTTGCCGGTGGGGTGGCCCCGGATGTATGTGATGGAGGTTGGGCCATTTCTATGGGGGCTGGGAGAGGGAGGGCCCAGTAAGTACAGTGTCTGCTGTGCAGCACAGGGGCCTGAGTTTCACCCTGGGAACTCTCATGGAAACGCCTGGGCAGGGCCAGGTGGATCTCTGGGGCTTGCTGGCCAGTCAGCCTAGCCTGCTTCACAGGTCCAAGGTCAGTGAGAGACCTTATCTCAAACAAAAGGTTGGGCAGTG
>NW_021620793.1:940853-970065 GCF_004785775.1 Grammomys surdaster | reverse complement strand
TCCCTCTCCTTCTCCCTCCCCTTCCCTCCCTTTTCTCCTCTGTCTCTCTCTTTAAAATGGGATCTTATTTCTTTTTATTTACATATATGTATATGAATTCCCATGAGTACCAGTGTCCGCAGAGGACAGAAGAGGGCATCGGATCCCCTGGAGCTGAAGTGACAGGTGGTTGTGAGCTGCCAGACATAGGTGTTGGGAGCTAAACTCAGGTCCTGTGCAGAAGCAGTATGGCCTCTTCACCACTGAGACACCTGTCCAGCCCCTGTTTCTTCTTGTCCTTTGTGATGTGTCTGGCCCCTGACCCAGGATCTGGCCCACGCTGCCTGGTTTTGGGGTGAAAGGCATACAGAACAGACTGCCTCCCAGCCTGCAGCTGGTACATCAAGAGATCCAGCTGGCCCCCAGACTGGCACCCATGACCACAGCAGGTAGCACATGGCTTTACTGCAACCAAAGGTGACCTTAGTTGATCCGTGTGTCATGGATGGGGAGGGTGTTGGTGTCTCGTGTTTGGAAGAGGCTTTGAATTAGTAATAACAATGATTGTTTCTCAAGACTCAGAGAGAGCCAGGCTCAGGGCTGGTCATTCGCATGTTGTTTTGTTATGTTTTGTTTTGTTGAGGAAATGGAGGTTCTGAGGGGCAGGCAGCTCTCCCAGGTTGATGACTTCTTAGTGGCAGAACTGAGATGTCAACTTCATGTCTGATGGCCCACTGGGCCCCATTCACCTCTGAGCCACCCAGACCACGTGACTTCAATTTGTCCTCTTAGAACCTGCCAGAACTCCTCAGAGGGAACCCCCTCCCCACCTTCCAATGGTTTCCTCATGAAGAATCATTTCTGTAGAGCGAACCCTGAATTTTCAAAGCACTCATATCCAGGTTTCCCTCATTTTGGGGTGCAGAATAGTCGTGAAAGGCATCCCATATCCTGGAGGGCATCCCACATCCTGTAGGACATCTCACATCCTAGAGGGCATCCTATTTCCTGGAGGGCATCTCACATCCTTGCACCCCCAAACATGGCAGGGTGGGTTTCCACTTGCCCTGGTACTCTGGTTTACATGTATCTCTCAGCTATCAGGTTGCAGCTGGATTGGTAAGTGGACCTTCAGGGAGTGAAGGACAGGATGGTGCTCAGAGCACTGCCCTGGAGAGTGGACAGACCCATCATGGGTGATCAGATCAGTGTGTTTCCTCGGGACCCATTGTTTGGGTTTTTTGTTTGTTTGGTTTTTGTTGTTGTTGTTGTTGTTGTTTTTTAAGTAAAGCAAGATCCCTCTGCTTGCTGGCCCTGTCACACTGTGCAAATAAGAGGCATGAAGTCCTCACAAATACAGAAGTGTCAGAGCCATAAGCTTGGACTTTCAGCATCTACAGGCTCAACAGAAACAAACCTGTATTCTTTTCTCTTTACCTTCAGGGAAGGAGCCTTTGGTGCGTAGCCCAGGCTGGTCTCAAACTCACAATCCAACAGGCCCAGTCTCTAGCTGTGAGCATAGGTCTGGCTAATAAACTTCAGTTCTTTATAAATGATACAGTCCCAGGTATTATGTTGGAGCAACAGAGAATGGACCAAAACATGTTTTCTCTAAAAGGCTCACCCCTGCTTCTCGGAGCCGGCCTTAAGAAAGCTGCCTTCTCGTTGTGAAAAACTACCCATAGAAAATGTGTAGTTATCTGTAAAGCCTCAGCCTGACGTCCTCAGCAGCGCCCGGGAGGAGGACAGAGAAAGTCATTTGTCACCTAGGGCAGAGAGACAAAATCTCCTTTGTGCTTTTAGCCAGACTGCCATTAGGAACAAATGATGAAGTTTGCCCTTGGTGACCCTTCCCCAAAGGTTGGTGGCCCTTATCTTCTGGCTGTGATCATGCAGTGAGTCCCTTGGGACCAGAAAAGATAGGAAAGTCTCTATACCAGCAGCCCAGGTCTACTGAGTGGTCCCATTCCTACAGGATGGGGGCAAAGAGGCCAAGACTAAGAGCCGGGGACGGGACACTGAGGAGAGGGATAAAGCACCCGTGAGTTTCCTGATCGGCCTTCAGGTCATGGCAGCTGGCCAGCCCCCTGAGGATCACCAGAAGGAGCAGTGCCCTATCCTGGGGAGACTTGAGTCGAGAGTGGAGTGTGTACACTTTATTAGTCAAAAGTAAAGTAAAATAAAATAAACCCCAGAGGTAGCTTCTCAGGCTTAAAGGCAACTTCATCACTCACCCTGTGGTGATCAGCTCATCCCTCTGAGAGCAGCTACAGGTAGTGAGGTGGGGTGGGCGGGGCCCATGGACTGGCAGCTCCATCCCAACCTTCAGTGTCCCTATGCTTTTCTTAGGCTCGCCTCTTTCATGTCTCCCTGAACAGCACCTGACAGCTCTCCTCGTTCCTTCTCAGGCAAGGCTCTCTTTGTTTGCTTGAACAAAGCAGTTTGTTACAGGAAAGACTACTGTGGTGGCATGTTGGGAGATATGTTTCCTTAAAGAAACTCACCCAAATCTTTCAGGTGCTGCTTCTCTAGTCGCAGAGGCCCTGGATCCCGAGCTGACCCCTCCCACGCCCTTTCCCACACTCCCTGCAGCCGTTGCTGTTTGAGTCTCTGAGACATCCAGGAGGCGAGCCTGGATCCTGAGGCTCTCCGGCATCCTGAGGGTTAATACTGTAAACTTGACAGGACCTAAAATCACCTAGGAGACGTGGCATGTCTGTGTGGGAGTTTCTGGGTTAGGTTAATTAAGGTGGGAGGACCCACCCTGAATGGAGGCAGTACCACTCCCTGGGTTCTGGTCCATAATGAACGCAAAGGAGAAAGTGAACTGAGCACTAGCAATTTGTCTCTCTACTTCCTGACTGTGGACACAATGTAACCAGCCGCCTCTCACTCCCATCCCTCTACTTCCTGACTGTGGACACAATGTAACCAGCCACCTCTCACTCCCATCCCTCTACTTCCTGACTGTGGACACAATGTAACCAGCCGCCTCTCACTCCCATCCCTCTACTTCCTGACTGTGGACACAATGTAACCAGCCGCCTCACACTCCTGCTGCCATGCCTTCCCTGCCATGATGGACTGTGAACCCTCAAACTGTGAGTCAGAATGAACTGTTTCCACCTGAGGTCCAAAGGGACATCAAGGTCTCTATGCCCCCAGCACGGCTGCTACCCTCTGTGGAAGGACTCACAGTGGGCTGCATCTCCTGAACAGATAGAAGGCAGGGCAGCTTCTCAGACTTCAAGTTCCTCTCCAGTGCCTTCAGAGAGGAAACTTGCTCTGGTCTCTGCAGCTGACTACACTGTGTCTGGGGAGGGGGGGGGGGGGTGGAGGTGGGGAACAGTCCCCTAACAACAGAAGTAGTCTGAAGTTACTAGTCAGTTCCCAGATAATGGGAGGGTGGTTTCATTTAATCTCCCTGATGAAGCCAGATATTAATCTTGTCCCTTATGTGGACATGCAACTCTTTTTGTTTCTGAGATAAGGTCCCATGTAGCCCAGGCTGGCCTCCATGGCTATGCAAAACATAACCAAAGATAACCTTGTGCTTCTGATTCTCCCAAGTGCTGAGAATGCCGGCATGGACCATCACACCTGGTTTTATACTGCCCTGAGGGAGAACCCAGGTCCTTGTACATCCTAGACAAGTTCCCTACTGACTAAGCTACATCCTCAGCCTTGGGCATGAGACTTGCTTGGTGAAGCGGCTGGCTCGAGGACACACAAAGATCATCTCTTCCCTACCTTGCCCTTGACTTCTGCCCTATATTGCCCAACTGATGTGTCCCAGCAGCCTGGGTTCCCAGATTGACAGCCTCTCCTGCCTTGACTCTGTCTGACATGTCCTGCAAGATGCATCCTGTGTTGGGCCACCCCTGAGGACAGTCTGGAGAAGAAACTGTACCTCATGACTCTTTGCTATCTTCTGATCACCTCAGCAGAGCCTTTCCAGGTCCCTTAGTCCTTCCTTTGTGAACTTTTCTTACCTCCTGGATGACAGGCCTGAGGCCAGGCTCTCTGACAAAAGACTGGAGCACTGGTTATTCCTTGGACACTCTTGAGCAGATAATATGCCTGAAGGAGGCTGGTTTTCACCAGCTGGATGCTGCAAGTGTGCTTTCTACCCTGAGAGCTCCCCCAATGAAGGTTCTGTACTGTCAAGGGCTCAGAACTAAGCCAAAGAAGAGTCTGGCTGCAGAGTGGTGTCGGTGATAGCTTTTCTGTGAGAGTTAGTGATTATCAACATGGCAGGGTTTAGAATAACCTGGAAGAAACAAACCTCTGGCCATGCCTGTGTGTGGGTTTCTAGATTGGATGGAGGTAGGAAGCTCCAGGTCTGGGGTGACGGAGTGGATAAGAAAGAAGGAGCGTCGGCCCTGGGTTCCTACCGGCATGCATTACTCACACGATGGAGTCATTTCTTGAACCATGGTTCAAAATAAGCTTTTATTTTCTCCTCAAAACCCAGCTTTTATTAGTTATTTTGTCATAGTCACATGAAAAGCAGCCCCGTAGTCCCCACGGCTGCCTACCTGTGGGCACAGTTTCACTCTCTTGCTGTGTGTGTAGACCATCTGAGCACAGGCCAATGGGGTTGGAATTTGCCAAAGGCACTCAGTCTGTCCTCGTGGGGTGCCTGAGATAGACCTCGTCGCACAGTGAGTCTACAGAGAAAGGACTCATTCCAACGACACGGATAAGGAACCAAGGATGTCCCTACTTTCCTCGGAAGCCTCTGCCTCTCAGACATCAGCAGATCACCCAGCCTGTCCTTGTCCCAGCTTTTGCTCAGTGACATGATGACATTCTGCTCTGTCGAAAATGGGTGGGGGGGGTAGGAGGGGTGGGAATATCCTCCCTCAACAACCAACAAGAAATAATTAGTGCACATTGTGTCATTAAACACTAGACTTTAATTAAATCGCACGGAGATAAATAGTTGGAGAGACAGGAATGGAGGAGCCCGGAGCCGGCTGAGCGACCGGCGTAATGGAGTAATGGAGGCCCGAGCAGCGCCAAGTCAGGGATTCTGAGGCGATTAAGATGCTGACTAAATTGGGTTGTCACCTCACAGGCTGCACCGACCACCTGAAAATTGCTCATTATCTTCCACGTTTGATCTTTCGGGAGCTAACAAGCCTCTGCACAAATCGCTGCAGTGATCAAAGGGCCCGCTTATGTGGGATTTTGTCCCTTGTCGGGGTCCCCGGCTCCATCTCCATGTTCTCATTTGTAATGAACCATCAGCGACAGCAGCCGCTGGGGAGACTGGGTGGGGGTGACCAGAGAAACTCCAGAGATGATCGGTTCTCTTCTGGCCCTCCCGGCTTGGGGAAAGCGTATGCTCTCCCAGGGAGTGTGGACGCCAGTGCAGCTGCTCAGAGCTGGGATCGGACTCACCCTTCTGGCTCATCTATACCTTTTGCTGAGGCTCCCAGATGGCCACACTGACATCAGTGTAGGATGCCGCTCTCTGTCTTCATCTGTTCCCATGGTGACAGGGTGACACCTGTTAAAGCACAGAGCTTATGGATAGAACTCCAGCACACACGCTCCACCCAGTGCTAGAACTTGGGCCCTTATGTGTGCTAAGCACAAGTCAGACGCCAGCAAAGGGTGGAGGCTGCAACATCAGGCCTGAACTCGCTGGTCAGTGAGAGCTGAGGGCAGGTAGGCAGTGCGGTGTTTTCCTCAGACCTCGTTAATATATGGGCCTTCCCTGGGAAGGTGCCACTCAGTCTGAGGGAGAGCCTTCTGCCCTCAGCTAACCCTTTCTGGAAATGTCCTCATGGACTGTCCCAGAAATATGTCTCTTAATTGGTTCTGGGCCACCAAAATGACAGCCAAGACTGACCATAAGAGATTTGAGGGCTTGAGTCAAGGCTGGGGAGTGAGGCCAAGGTGCTGTGTGAGTCGAGGAGAGGGGGCCCTGCCCGGGGAGGGAGCCCAGGGTACAGGGGGTTCTCTGGGTGTTGTGAGGGTCTCAGACGTGCCCGGCCGTGAAGCTGAGGGTGCTCACACCTCATGGCTGACCTGGGATGAGCTCAGGACAGCTCATGATGGAGGGGGTGACCCACAGGCCACCCCAGGAAAGGCTGTGCCCCTCCCCAGCACACCCCACCTAAGGACTAAGTGCTGCTCTGTGTCCCATTGCAAGTCACTGGAGGGCAGGGACCTTGGTGACTCAGTTTCTTCTTCTGCAGAAGGGAGTGTGACCACAGGCATGCCCGGCAGACATGGGGGAGGAGTCTTACTTGGAGAGTCATGGTGATGGGCCTGCTCTGGATGCAGCTGTTACTGCCTTGTCTGTGACTGTTCCTGTCATTCATTCATTCATGATCTCATCATTCACTCATTCATTCACTATCTCATCTCATCACTCATTCATTATTTCATCATTCATTCACTCATTTATTATTGCATCATTCACTCATTCACTTATTCATTCATTATATCATTTCCTCCCTCCTTCATTCATTCATTCATTGTCTCATCATTCACTCATTCACTCATTCACTCATTCACTCATTCACTCATTCACTCATTCATTCATTATCTCATCATTCATTCACTCACTCACTCAATTATTATTGCATCATTCATTCATTCACTTACCCATTCATTATATCATCATTTCCTCCCTCCTTCACTCATTCATTATCTCATTCATTCATTTACTCATTCATTCATTATATCATCATTTCCTCCCTCCTTCACTCATTCATTATCTCATCATTCATTCATTCACTCATTCATTCATTATCTCATCATTTACTCATCACTCATTCATTCGTTATCTCATCATTCACTCATTCATTCACTCATTCAGCAGATGATTAACATGCTTCCACTGTGGGCAGGCAGTGTGCTAGGTACTTGGACTCTGTCTTAGTTCACTTTCTAGTATGCCATGACCAAAAGCAGCCTGGGGGAAGGGCTTATTCCAGCTAAGAGTTGTAGCCCATCATGACGGGGATCCAGGCGGGAACGCCAGGCAGGAACGCCAGGCAGGAACGAAGCAGAGGCCGTGGAGGAACACTGCTTACTGGCTTGCTCCTATGGCTTGCTCAGCCTGCTTTCTAATACAACTTAGGAGAACTTGCTTAGGGATGGCACCACCCGTGGTGGGCTGGGCCCTCCCACATCAATCGTTAGTCAAGAAAATGCCCCCACTGACTTGCCCTCGGGCCAGTGTAGTGGAGGCATTTTCTTAATTGATGCATCTTTTCAGATGACCCATGGTTGAGTCATGTTGACAAAAAACAAAACTAACCAGCACAGGATCCATCCACAGCTAGAGAGGGACACACACACCAGCAGGATGGACAGGAACTAGGCCAGACTTTGGTGTGACACAGACACACGTGTGACAGGAAACTGACCTTTCCTTTGCCGTGGCTCACCCATGTCACACAGCACAAGCTCACCTTCCTGTACACCACAGGTAAGAGTACGGTGTTAGCTTGTTGGTAAGTAACAAATGCTGGGGAAGAGAGAAAAGGAAGGGGTCCGGGTGAGGGCGAGCCAGCACTGGACTGACTTTTGAGAAAGAGAGGGGCTAATGAGAGCAATTACATTCTGTTTGTGTGTGTGTGTATATTGTGTGTGTGAATGTGTGTGTGTGATATGTATGTGTGTTTGGGTGTATGTGTGTGTATGCGCATGTGTATGTGTGTGTAATATGTGTGTGTGTATGTGTATGTGTAAGTGTGTGTGGTGTGTGTATATGTATCTATATGTGTATGTGTGAGTATATGTGATTTTGTGTATGTGTATATGTGCATATGTGTATATGTGTGTATATGTATGTATATGTGTGAGTATGTGTGTATATGTATGTATGTGTATGTATGTATGTGTATGTATGTGCATGTATGTATGTGTGTATGTATGTATGTATATGTATGTGTATGTGTGTATATATGTATGTGTGTGTGTATATATGTGTGTATGTATGTGTGTATGTATGTGTGTGTGTATATATGTATGTATGTGTATATGTATGTATATATGTGTGTATGTGTGTGTATGTATGTGTGCATGTATGTGTGTATGTGTGTGTATATGTATGTATGTGTATATGTATATATGTGTGTATGTGTGTGTATGTATGTATGTACATATGTGTGTGTATATGTATGTCCATGTGTCTTTGTGTATATGTGTGTGTACCATGTACCATAGCATCATGTGGATGTCAGAGGTCAAGTTGCAGTAGTTGGTTCTCTTTTTCTTCCATGTGGGTACTGGGGATCGAACTCAGGCAATTGGACTTGGCTGCAAGTACTTTTGCTGGCTGATCCAGTGACAGATTTGGACACAGCATTTGTGATGGCTGGTGTTGATTTGACACCATCCGGGACACCATTTGACAGCATCTGGGATCAGCTAGCAGACAGATTTCCATCCAGGCATGTCTGTGAGGGACCATCTTGATATAGTCAATAAGGTGGAAAGACATTTCTTAAAAGAGGGCAGTGTCATTCCCTGAGCTGGGGTCCTAGACCACACACAAAGGAGAAAGAGAACCGGGCACCAGCACTCAGCTCTCTGCCTGCTGACTGCAGACACAATGTGACTAGCCACCTCAACCTCCTGCCTCAGTGACTTTCCAATCATGATGGCCTGCAGCTAAGCCAAAATAGACCCTTCCTCTGGTGTGTTTGCCAGGTATTTGACCACAACCCTGAGCAAAGTCATTAAGGCAAGAGGTAATTGATCATTAGATGGTCCATGGCTAAAACCAACAGAATTTGGCAAACATCCAGCCACAGGGTGTCTGTTAGCCCCGAGGAAAACAGACAGATTGCTTCCTCCTGGTCCTGATGAATGTCCTGCCCCACAGATGTCCCGTTCCAAGGACAAGGTCTCTCTGGAGGCATGGAGAAGATATCGGACTGGAGCTAAAGAGAAAATGTGAGCCTGGGGCATGACAACAAGTAGAGCCCACGTAGGCTGACTCAATAATTCACACGGCTCCGTTAAATATTTACGTCCCTGGCTGCTTAAAATGTACAGCTATACGGATGCTTGTAGTTTGATCACAGTGCTGAAGACAGCTGATGGGTTTTGGGCTGGAAGGCGTGGCCAGGCTGGGGGCCCTTAGGGCCATTCAAAGTAGCTGCTTTCGCTAAAGGAAGAAGCTCCGTGCCGACATTCACGATCACCTTGGACCGTGGACCACAGTGGGCGTGTGTGCAGGGCGTCTCTAAGTCTTCATTCATTCATTTCCTCATTAGTCTTGTTGGCTCTGGAGCCAGACATCCCAATTTCAAACCCTGGCTCCATCCTGTGAGCCTGGCGGTGTGACCTGGAGTGTGCACAACTCTCTGGTTCCCATTGCCCTCTGTAAAACAGAGAGCTGAACAGGATTAATGAACACACCGTGTCTGAAAGCTTAGAGAGTATTGTTGCTCAGACGGTCGCATCACCGTTCATTCATTGACTGTCTAAGGACATAGTTGCTGAATGCCAATGATGTGCTTGGTGCCCTGGGAGTGTATCGGGAACTAAAAATAAGAAGCAACTCTGCCTCAGGGAATCTCCACGGGGTCCCTGGTCATCTGTCAGGCAGAAGTCGGGAAGGTGAGTTGACTTTGGCGTGGGGCTTGGAGGAAAAGAGCCCAAAAGACACCTGGGCCATGATGCAGAGTCCCCGGACTGGGGAAGGTGTCTCGGCAGGGGTCAGCGAGATCCTGTCTGAAGAGTGACCTTTAATTTGGAGTTGCAGTATGAGAAGGGGACCAGGGCAGAGAGCACAGGAATGGGCTCTGAAGTGGAGTGTAGTAGCCGTGTGCTCGGTGTGTTTGAAGAGAAAGATGGACCAGATTCAAGAGTAGTGGTGTGGTCTTTGGTAGAGCCATTTGAGGGACTGTAGTGTTTCAGGGATGAGGCAGACTCAGAAAAGTGCACAGTGGTTTTTGTTTCTCAGCTGGGATCAGTAAGACCAGAGCGTGAAGTGAGGTTTCACTCCTGATTGATTCCTGAGTCTGTCCCCTCAACAAGTCTGCCAGAGCACACATAGGAGCACAGGCCTCATCTGGGTAAGCTCAGAGTAGGTCTGAAACAACACTGTGATCCTGGCAGCAATGCAGTGTCACCTTCTCCAAAATGTCACCAGGTAGATAACAGGAACTGAAGAACGTTGAGGCCTTGGCCAGCCATACCTAGCAATTCCAGTCTCTTCCTGGAGACTCTGGGGCAGTAGGGTTTAAGAAGCAACCTGGACACTGATAATTTTTGTTTCCCAGATAACAGGTGACGTCACTTTATAAGCCTCATCTCATCAGCCCCCACAAGCCTTAGGAGACAGTTACAGTGGTGGCTTGTCCCTGTGCTGCGGATGAAAAGACAGAGGCTCAGAGGGGGTGAGCAGCCTGCTCAAAGTTGCACAGCACAGGAGTACTGTACCTAAAGAGAGGATCCTGTCCAGATGGATCTGGAAACTAGGAAGTCACCGGGTCACAGCTGCAGATGAGGAAAATCCCTTGCAGGTGTGGGGACTCCCGCCGCAGGAGGCTCCAGGCACAGAAGGGTCCCCCAGAACTCTTTGTAAAACAAAACTGACCTCTTTCTATGCCCCAGCTTATCACTGGTACAGAAGTGATTGGATTTGAACTCATGGTCCATCAGCTCCCAGGTTGCAGGTCCCTAATGTAGGAAGCGGCCCACCAAGGGGTCTCATTTCAGACAAGGCAGAGAGAATGGAGAGAGAGATGCCTCTGACGGGCTGGCTCTGCAATCGTGCAGACCTGAGCTTGGTCTGCTTTGATCCCCAGAACCTGGGTGTTGAATGGCAGGCGGTGTGTGCTCGCAATCCCAACCAATTGCAAGATAGGCAGGATAGACCCTGGGGCTTGCTGGCCAGCAAGGCTAGACCAATTAGTGAGATCCAGGCTAATGAATGACAGATACGGTCTCAGAAACAAACAAAACAGCAACAGAAACCTCAGAAAACCTAAATGGATCATGACATCCGAGAGTGACCTCTGGCTTCTGCACACACGTGCACACACACAACCACACACACACACCCTCTCTCATACACACAACTCCCTACACACAAACTGCCCCCCAACACTCATACCCACATACCAGCACCCACAAGGATATGCATGTACTCTCTCTCTCTCTCTCTCTCTCTCTCACACACACACACACACACACACACACATTCACATACACATAATCACACACATACATACTCACACACATGCACACAGACACACTCATACACACTCTCACAAGGGAAGGAAGTCATAAACTCACACCCCCCACAACTCCCCCCTGCTTACACACACATAGACTCCCCCCAACACTCACACCGACATGCCAACACCCACACAGATATTCATGCATGCACACACACACACCCCACACCCATAAGGATATACATGCATACCCCCTACCTCCACATACACACAAGTTCACACACATACACACACACAACACACACACACAAGGATATGCATGTATACCTCCTACCTCCACATACACACAAATTCACACAATACACATACACACACACACACGGATATGCATGTATACCCACTACCTCCACATGCACTCAAATTCACAAACATGTACATAGATATGAATGTATGTATACACACACACATACAAACAGATACACACACACACACACACACACACACACACACACACACGGTATTGCATTTTACAAACCACTGAGCCAAGAGGATGCCTGGCTTTCCTCTTCTCACCCTAAATACTCTGTCTTTGTGGGGTCTCCTAATCACCATGTCCTGCCTGAACTCGTCTTTGGTTCTGCAATCTCTCCTTTCCTTCATTGGCAGTCCAGTATCTCCCCAGCACCAGGCTATCTCCTGCAAGCAGGAGCATCTTCTCTTGGGTAGCCAGGCATCTCACAGCAGCGAGAAGAGGACCTGAATTGGTGTTGATTTTCGCTTCCCTTAATGTAAAACAGAATTGCCTTCATTTCCGATTTCGTGGGTTTATCTGACATGGCCAAAGCCCCGGTTATCTCTGCTCCACTAAGTCTTGAGATTGGTTTGGAGTGTGAACATATATTCTCAGAAACTATTAAAAGTGCTTTAATTGGCTGTTCTGGGGTTTCCTCCACCCTGTGGCCCAAATGCACCATCTTTTGTCTTTCTGAGCTCCGGGGGCTGGCAGCCAGAGTCTGAGGATCTGGGTGTTTCTTTCTGTCTGAGGCTGGGAAGCCCAGGCTCCAAGCAGCGTAGCCCAAGTTTGCTCAAGGCTGCACATCCAAATTCTTCACCAGACACCCACTGAGCATCCAAGGAGGCTCCTGGTACAAACTCAAAACATGCTGACTTAAAACACGGGGTGGAGGCATGCTAAAGAGATGGCTCAGTCAGTAAGGCATTCGCCACAGAAGTGGGAGGTCCTGGGGTCAGATTCCCAGCTCCCATGTCAAAAACCAAACAAGCCAGGTGTGGCACTGCCTGCCTGTCATCTCAGGGCTGTGGAGGCAAAGGCAAGAGGGGCCCCAGGGATCAGGCAGGCTTGCTGAGTCAATGACCTCCAGGCTCAAGAAGAGGCCTATCTTAAAAAAAAAAAAAGATGGAGACAGATTGAAGACACTTGACAACAGTCTCCAGCTTCCATGTACACGCAGATGTGTGTGTGTGAGTGTGTGTGGACATCCCCTGATTGGGAAATGGAATCACATGATGTGGGTGCTTCAGAGAGACAGACAGACAGACAGACAGACCCTCCTGGGGTTATGAATCACAGTTGAAAGAGCTGCAGGGTGTCAGGGTGACCTGACCTGTGGATTGACCATCATCCATTGGTTGGATGCTATGTCACATCGTGTGCCAATCAAGGTGCGTGGTTCCCATTTAGACTTCCTGCTCAGAATAGCAAGACCTTGAGGGAGTCACAAAGCCCCTGGGGCCGTCTCTGTCAGATTCTTGGACAGTTAACTGAGAGGGTTTTGGGAATGTATGAGGCACTAAGCAGATAGTTGTCACTGTGCAGCTGCCGTATGTAACTCTCCTCTGCCTGCTACACAGTATGTGGTTCTGTTTGCACTCCTGCAAAAAAAAAAAAAAAACAACAAACAAAAAGCCACACACGAAGGTACACAGACAGAGATGGCTGCTTCCTTGAGTCTTTCTGGAGTTTTTCTAGAATATTCCTATACCTTGGTGAAGTGGCTGGGACCTGGCAGACACAGAATGTATATTTATTAAATGACCAACTATGAGAATCTATGGTTTGTGTGTTGGAGAGAAGGCATAAGTGGATGTGTTCCGTCATAGGCACACTGTGTGGAGGCAAGCTCATGATCAAATACAGCTAGCCAATACAGTTAAGTAAATAAAGTACGAAACAAAAAAAAAAAAAACAGAAAACTGATGAGATTTTCCCAATTAATCCCTCTTTGTCTCTTTTTCCTTTCCAATTCAGGTCTCCAGATTTTAAAATGTGAAACTGCTTAACATTTTATTTTACTTTTTAGTTTTACACCGTGGGGAGCTGGCTCCAAAGTTAGCATGGTCTCTCCAGAGAACAGAGTGAGTTCCCAGCACCCATCTCAACAGTTCACAACTGCCTGGAACTCCAGAGCTGAGGATCTGGTGCCCTCTGCTGGATTCTGCATGTAACTGCAGTCACACATGCACATGCTCACACACAGGCACACAAATGTGTATGTATTTTAAAGTAATAAAAGCAAAACTTTAAAATGTTGCCATTCAATGGTAGAAATACATCCCAAATGCAAACATTATCTAGGTTTTATTTATATAGAGTCATTATTTATATATAGAGAGATAATATATCCATTTTTTTAAAAAGAAAAAAAATTAATTTGCCACTCAACAATTCTAAATTATTTGTTCCCAAATCTGCATAGTTAAGATTTCAAGATAAGACTTGGAAATCCTTAGCATTTTGTTTAAGTTAGTTTTTTTTCCGGGGGTGAGGGCAATAAAGTAAGACCCTATAATCTGACCTCTGATCAGACCTCTGGGAGACTTTGTGAGGACATTCGGAACAGCACACACGGTTTTTAATAGTTTGGTTTTGTTGTTGTTGTTGTTGTTTTTTGGTTTTGGTTTTTCGAGACAGGGTTTCTCTGTGTAGCCCTGGCTGTCCTGGAACTCACTCTGTAGACCAGGCTGGCCTCGAACTCAGAAATCTGCCTGCCTCTGCCTCCCAGGTTTTAAATAGTTAATTCTAGAACTTCTCATTGTATATATTTTCAGGCCCTGGCTAGCCTGAGGTAACAGGAAGAGGCAGGCAGATGTGTTCCTTAGCAGCTGCTGTTTTCTGTAATAGCTTCACCTTTGCCCACGGGACTGACTGTGCTTTCCTTCTTTCCCCTGAGCAGCTTCGAGGCTCAGGAGAGATAAGTCCCTGGACAGGTCTGGGGGCTGTCCCTCTCCACCAGCCCTGGCTCTTCCCCATCCTGACAGGATGCTCCGATGCTACCTTGAAGGGGCAAGGGGAGGGTGTGTGTGACACCAGAGACTGAGATAATTTGAAGGAAGGGCAGGACTTGAACACTTGAAGAGAGAGGAGAGGTGGATGGCCCTGATTGCACGGTTCTATACATTCTTCGACGTGTCCTCTGAGTATCCGTTATCTCATGGAGCCTTAGCTTTGGAGATGGGGAAAGGAACACCAGGAAGCCACAGGAAGCACGGATGGCATGGACCTCCTGTCTTCAGCATCATGGTCTCCCTCCCCCAGCCCCTGCAAGCGGACTCCCCACAATAGCCTTCAAAGTTCAGCTGGACCAAAGTTATGGGCCATTTAGACATTTCAGGGGACCTGATGTCTAGGGCATCTGTCTTTACTCTGGATGTTCAAGGAGACAATCAGAAACCCAGGCTTGGGAAAGGCCAGGAGCTCTTCAAACTGTTCCCAACACTCACGCCACCAAGTCCTCCCAGCAGCCCCAGTTAGGCCGCATTGCACCTGGCAACTAGGTGGCTAGGTCTTCTGTCCTCCAGTGTTCTGTCCCTCTGTCCCTCTGTCCCTCCCTCCCTGCCTCCCTCTCTCTCTTCCTCTGTCTCTCCCTCCACCCTGCCCTCCCACTCTCCTTCCCTCCTTCTCTCCCTCCCTGTCCATCTCTCCCCATTCCCTGCCTCCCTGTCCTTCCCTCCCTCCATTCTTCCCTCCCTCCCTCTCTCCTCCAGGTCCCTCTCTCCCTCCCTTCTCCTGTCCCTCCTCCCCTCCTTCTTCCCCTCTGTCCTCCCCTCCCTCCTCCCTCCCTCCTCTTCTCCCTCCCAGTATGGCTGTGTGTAGAACCTCCTACACTCCAGGCAAGCACTGTACCACTGAGCTGCATCTCCAGTTCCTGTTACTTTTTCTCAGTATCTCCCTAAGTTGTCTAGACAGGCCTTGAACTTGAAATCCTCTTGACTCAGCCTCTTTGGTAACTGAGCTGATAGGCAGAGCTATCAGACCTGTACAGGACCTAGTATCTTAATGTCTGGGCCCAGAGGAAAGAGAATTCTGGAAAATTTTGACCCCAAGTCCAGCGCCCCAACTGCCCCGGGTCTGACTTCATGCATCTCATTATCATTTCTATTCATCCAAGTCCGAGGTCAGACTCAGAATTTCCATTCTCATCCCTGCTTTCATTTGGGAACAGAGTGATGGCTCCCACCCCCACCGTGGCCACTGGGTGAACTCAGGTTTGCCACAAAACCTGTCCCTTGTTCCCACTCTCGGCAGTAAGTGTTTTCCCTGCTCCTTGAAGCTGTAATCTCTTTCCTGGGCAGTGTTTTCTTTATTTCCTCTCCACGACTCCAGCAGATCTCCCTGGAAATATACTTCTCTGCTATTAAAAGAAGCCCACAGTCACTAAACATGTTGTATATCGTCTTTGAAGGCAAACGGCCTCAGGCTCCTGCAAGGATAAGCTTGCTAGTGGAAGGGAGGGACCCAAGCACTGGCCATTGTTCAGGAGATGCACTGCACAACCTCAGACGCCTTCCCTGGGGTGCAGGAAGCCTGGGAGGACAAGAAGGAGACAGAGGAGATGGTGTCTGTCCCAGAGCAAGGCCCCACCACTGTCTGTCCTGCAACACCTCTGATGGGTGCCCATAGGAGAAGAGAAGGAACAGGGTGGGGAATTCCTGAACACACTGACCCCACCTCACCTCCTCCCAGAGCGCGGCCTCTGGGGTTTGTCTTGAGTCAGAGAGAGAGAGAGAGAGAGAGAGAGAGAGAGAGAGAGAGAGAGAGAGAATTCTTTGCTTACCCAGAGCCTCAGGAAACGACCAAGATGAGGACTTGGGGACAGATCAATGGCTCATGCTGGACTCTCAACACTCGGGAGGCGGAGGCAAGAGGGTCTCAAGTCTGAGGCTAGCCTGGGCTATATGGTGAATACTGGGTCATCCTGAGCAACAATGTGAGACCCTGCTTCAATGTACTTCCCCCTGCAAAATGGGACGTTTGAGGTTCTATGCTCACATCTGCCTGTCGCCCTCCTATGATCCTGCTTGGGGTTAGGGTGTCACCCTGGCTGACATTGCCAGGAGACCTACAGCGTGAAGGTTGTCTAGAGCTCTGTGCCTCTAGAGGGGAGAGAAACTGCTCACGGAAGGCCTGGTGTGATGGAGGAGGGAAGCTCAGAGCTCAAGCAGCTCCCATTCTGAAGGGAGAACCCTGCACATGGGCCAAGAAGGTGCTGAAGGGTTCCTGACCTCCCAGTGGCTGGGAGCTCCAGGCTGGGGACAAAGCTCCGTGTCTGGTCCCAGAGAGCTGCACAGTGCGGTAGAGAAGGAAGGGCTTGTAGAAGTTAGACCCTAAGCAGAGGGGTCCCATGGCTGGAAGAAGGTGTTATAATACCCTCCAGTCCTCGGACACCACCTCCAGGGTGGCCTCCAGGCTTTTGCTCCCAGCAGGTCTCAGTCCTCTGATTGCCCTAGGTCTGACTGCATGTATCTCTCCCACTATCACTGAGAACTCATCTGTTCCCATTTCCCACCTCTGCTAGTGCGCGAGCAATCCACACCTTCTAGAATGTGCTGGTTTCCCACGGCAGGCAAGCAGGCAGGCAGGCAGGCAGGCAGGCAGGCTCCTGGCTTCTGCAGCTCCTCACACCATCCCTGGTCACACGTGCACACCACGCTGACGGAGCGCCTGCTCCGTGCCTCTCCGCTTCCCCGCTGCAGATGAAATCTTGTCACCTCTCAGGTCCCAATCCCCTACTTGGGGCTTTCTCCCTGACTTTTCTCATCATCCCCCGTCCTCCTGGGGGTCTTGGTAGCAGCAGTTACACCTCCATTTAATAAATGACACCTGGGATGGTTGACTCTCTCCCTGCTCATCCTGAGACTCCCTGAGCAAGGAAATGTATCTCCATTGTTTACAGCCTTGCCCTGAGGCTCAGGACGACACTGGCTGGGAAGAGCCCCGGGGGGATCCTTGCAGTTTGTCTGGTGGTCTAGAGGCTCCTTCCAGGAAGCCTGCAGTCAGAGCCTTCTGGCCTTTCTTTGCTTTAGAAGCAAAGCTTGAAGACATCGTTCCCCAGAGAGCGTCACTCCTAGGACACTGTTTGGGTTAGGTCTCAGAAAACATTTTGGAAATGCCACTTCCGTTCCTCAGATTGAGCCAGCCCCCTCGTGCCAACCAGCTTGGGAACTTTGGAGAGCTGGGTCGTGCCACAGGTGGAGAGCAGCATGCAAACCGGGCGCTGCCGAGGGAAACAAGCGCAGGCGCAGCGCACTCTGCCACCCTACCGTCCCCGCCCGCACAGACTGGAGAACGTCCTGGCCTATGTCCCCGCCACACCCAAGTGGTGAAGCGTGGGGTCACCTGACGCTCACTAGAGGAGAATCGGACTCTAGAAATAGCTGAGGCAGAGGAATTGGGTATTTATGGAGCACGCAGGTAGATCCCCAAACACAGCATTAAGTGAGAAAAAAAAAACAAAAAAACTCAAGGCACACAATGAGATCTATAGCCCAGTACAATTTATGTAAATTAAAACGCATCCGAACGATAAGCAACAGCATATATTTCACCAGAAGCATCCATGTCTGGGGATATAGATGGGGGTGTTAGAACGGGATGGGGGAGGGGGGCTGTGTGGAGGGAAGGGGATGGAACACAGCCAAAACAGAAAGAGGCGGGGCTGGGCTTCGCCACGATCATGGCGGCGTGGGGGTGCGGGGCTGCACTTCAGTAATTCAACAGTTTCCAAGAGCTAGAAGCAGCAACTGATACCTGGCCAATCTTTCTTCCCTGGGTCCCAGCACACTTCCCAGAATAGGGTTAACAAGGGTTCCCAGCCCTGGCATAGCAATCTGACAGCTTGGGCCCACTAACTTTTTCCTGTGTGTCCTAGGGGTGTTCAACAGCATCTCTGGTCTCCATCACTCCGATGTTTCCAGTCATTGCTTAATGTCCTGGAGAAGACAAATCACCGCTAGCTGAGAGCCAAACGGTTGGAATGTAGCCTGGCAAGCTGCTCCAGGTCTTCCAGGAAAACAGCCCACGCTTGTTGACAGAGACCCAGGCACTAAGAAACTACACTGTATCCAGTGCACCAGGGTCCTGTGCATGCTTCAGTCGGGGCTCTGTGAAGACTCCGGTTACAGCTAACGACTCCTACAGTTTACAACTTTGTCTGCCTTGGCCTTCTTCTTCGTGTTAACCCTATGGTGCATTTGCATAGGACATTTACATCTGAGATTACCCATGATTCTTGGGGAGATCCAGTCTCAGGCAGACTATGGCATGCATGTACATATACACATACACACACATACACACAAATATATACATATATATATACATATATATACATATATATATATACACATATATACATATATATATATACACATATATATACATACATATACATATATAAAATTCCATTTCTGTTTGCAAAGTAAGGTGGAGAAAGGCAATGGAGGCTCAAGGAGAAGGTACTGGAAGGACATTTCATCATCTATACACCAGGGAGGAGAGGAGATGTGAGCATCTCTTAGTCACGGGACAGGGAAGGCAGCCCGTGCTGATATGAGGCAGGAATGGATAATCGTGGTGAATGAGTGAGACCCTTGGGACTCACCAGGAGTGGCTGTTGCTTCTGAGTAGGGAGAATGGTACAGAGTAACAGTCTAGCCCCACCCAGGCCTTCTGCATTGAGACAGCATGGTATGAAAGCTTTCTCTGTAGGGACCACATCCTTCCCTCATCGGGAAGAGCACTGAGGAGAGTCTTCCATAAACAGCCGAGCAGCTGTTTGCGGGTGTGTGCCGACTTACAGATTCATGAGCCAGGACATAGCAGGAACAAAGTGATGGCTGAGCTAAGGCTCCTGTCATGGCTCAGCACATCCTGTTCAGTGCTGCACTCAGCCAGGCCAAATGCCCTGTGTGGGCCAGTGCATTGCTGGCTCCTTCCCTGCGTCCTTCATCAACCCCAGGAACCCCAGGGTGGCCACACTGTCCACTCACTAGCCCATGCCATCCGTCATCCGGTGAGCGAGTCTCTGGTGCTGACTGCGTGTGCACATTGACTTTAGATCTCTCTTCTGCCCTTGACTGTGAGCATCCTAGAGGCGGAGAATGTGACTGGCTCATCTCTCCACCCCCCAAGATTCGTGTCACACACAGACCAAGAGCTGAGCTGGTGTTGGACAGAGGCAGAAGACCAAGCCATCTACACTATTCTAGTTGGCAGCCCACCTGTTCCGAAGAGATTCCTGGTCTCCAAGATGAGAAAAAGCCTTGGATGGGACCTTCTGTTATGTTATGGGTAACAGGAAGTATGCTAACTCACGTGCTACCATGTGTGTTTGATCCCACCCACCAGTACACTGAGGGCCCCAGAGAGGGGCCTTATCTTATTGCTTCTTGATTTTGGGTGCCTAGAGCAGGACATTTTAGATAGGAAATGGCCATGGACAGACAGATGAATAAATGGAAGACTGGATGGACAGACAGACAGATTACTGTTGTTGTTGATCCATGGATGGATAGATGAATGGATCAACTGACAGATGGATTGATGAATGAATGGATAGACAGACAGATCAATGGACAGATCTATGTATGTATGTATGTACAGATGTATGTATGTATGTATGTATGTATGTATGTATGTTTGTATGTATGTATGTATGTGTAGTGGATGACTGGGTAGGCAGATGGGTGGATGGATGGATGGATGGGTGGGTGTGTGGATGAGTGGATGGGTGGGTGGATAGGTGAATGGGGTTTTGGCTGATGAAAATTTAGGCAAAAAATCAGACAGATGATAAGACAGACACATGGTTGGGTGGCAGCTTGGTAGTTTGGTGGGAGTATGGATTTATGAATGAGTGATCAGAGAAACAGATGCGTGGGCGGAGCCAGAGTGGCGGTTGCATGAATGAGAAAGAGAGAGAAGGTTGGCCAAAGGATGAGTGGTGGGTGGCCTTCAGGGTGGAAAAATTGCTGGTTTGCAGGGTGAAGGAAGTTCGCATGGGTGGGCGGTGCAAAAAGGGTGGGCGGGTCCTTAATTGCAGCTGGTTCAGTAATGGCGCTACAAACGCACAGATGCTTTCCGGCTCCCAACATCTCACTCAGACTTCTTAAGTGAAACGGCCCTTCTGAACTCCGTTTCGTCAAGTCCCTTCCTCTCCGGCTCCGGTCTGCTTCCAAAGCGAGGCTATTGACTGCCAGATGGAAGCCTTCCCAGGAAGTTGGGCTCCAGTCCCTGCCTCTGCACTTAGCGCTCGTAGCGAACAGATTTAATACTTAACTCCAGCGTCTCTCCGCTCCTCACCTGCCTGAGGAGGTAGAGGCAGAAATTTGCATATTTATTAAATATCTCTTAGCAGGGTACACAGCCGCATTGCTGTATCCCGCTCCTGCTGGCAGACAAGCCGCACGATCAGCGCCGCATCACCGCCCGATAAATAGCTATTAGGACTCAGGATGCTGGGAGGGGATACAGGGGCTGTGGGAAGCAGGGACCTTGCTGAGGAGGAGGCTCCGGGGGCCCAGCAGGCAACTGTCACACACTTGCTGGGCAGCAGGAGCTGCTGTTTGTGGCCCAGGCAGAAAGGGCTCCTGGGGCATCTGTTCAGTCTCTGCCTCCATGGGGCACCCTTGGAAATCAGCTGTTCCTTCAGAAAACCCCAGGAGAAGAGGTTTCAAAGCACGCGTGTTTTGTGTTTCATCTGCTCTTCAACGTACCTGAATACCTTCCCTGCTGTCTGCACCGAAGAGTGACTGCTTGTGAACAAACCCGCTCCTGACCATGGTCTTGGGCCAAATCAGAGATGCAACAGAGTGTATTGGGCCACTTTGGTCCAAAGTAAGTCACTTAGTGAGGTCTAGGCTGGTTACAAATGTCCAGGGCCCTGAACAGATTCTGAGTGACCTTCTGAGTACAACAGGTCCCTAAAAGAAGCCAGGGTGAACTAACTACTCCTGCATCCTTCATACTGGGGTGGGCCACGACTCATCTTTTTTCCTCCTGCCGTAATGTCTAGGCTGGGTCCTGAGGAGTGTCTTAGTCAGGGTTTTACTGCTGTGAACAGACACCATGACCAAGGCAACTCTTATAAGGACAACATTTAATTGGGCTGGCTTACAGGTTTAGAGGTTCAGTCCATTATCATCAAGGTGGGAGCACGACAACATCCAGGCAGGCATGGTGCAGGAGGAGCTGAGAGTTCTACATCTTCATCTGAAGGATGCTAGTGGAAGACTGACTTCCAGGCAGCTAGGATGAGGTCTTAAAGCCCACACTCACAGTGACACAGCTACTCCAACAAGGCCACACCTCCTAATAGAGCCAGTCCCTGGGCCAAGCATATTCAAACCATGATAGGGAGTCAACCTGTCCTGGTGTGAGTCTCTCTTCACTTCTTTCCAGATGGGTGACTCTGAGGAAGTGTCAGAACATCTTTGAGGCTCCCCCTTCCCCATATGCTCAAGGTAGGTGACAGCCTTACTCTCCCAGGCTTCTCTGGGGAGTTTGGTACAAACAGGGTTGCCTGGCAGTCAGCACCAAGCCCAGCTCCAGTCCCAGCATCCAGGAAATGTTTGTTATTGTTAATGAATCATAGAAAGTTCTAGATACAAAGTCAGGCTGGTTTAACTCCCTATGGTGAACTGGGGTCTGAGAATACGAAATGGAAAATTCCAGAATTCAGCAATTCATAATAAGGTTTAAATCGGATGCCACTCTTAATGGCATACTGTAGTTTCGTTGGCCTCTTTCCTGCCTGGGGATGTGATTCTTCTTCCCGTCTGGTGTGGCTATGCTGGACGCACTGCCCATCCACTGGTCGCCGAGAAGCCATTTTGTTTGCTAGTTTAACTATCTCAGACTCCCATGCTAAGTTCAAAGGACACTTATTTTATTAAGTAATGGCTCTAACTGCAAGTAGGGGACAGAAAGGTGACACTGGAACCTAACACACAAAGAGACAATTAACTCTGGTTCTCCAGGGACGCACTGCAGACCAATAAGAATAAATAAACAGTATAAATAAAGCTAGCCACTACCCACAGTTTGGATTTTCATTGGGGATCTTGGACCATGCCCATCACGGATAACGGAGCTGCTGGATTTTGTAGGCTGTGTGCTGGCTTTGCACCGAGTGTGAGTCCTCGTGGCTCTTCAGGGTGGGCAATAACAACATTCTCATTTTGCAGGTGACGAAAGTAAGTTCAAGAATAAGCAAAGCATCACAAATGATTACATGGGATTGGTCTCCTCATCCAGGGAGACTTACAAGGGGTCAGTCTGGACTGGGGTGAGCCAGCATGGACTGGGGTGAGCCAGCAGGGAGACCTGAAGAAGCTTCTAAGCTCTCTGGAAAGTTTTCATAAACATAAGGGCTGCTGCAGACAGCAAAAAAAAAATCCTCTGGTCATAAAGTATTCCTCATAAAACAAAGATGAAAAGAAAAAAATTTGCAATAAAAGCAGCCATGTCCTCAGGGAAGGAGCAGAGAGAGGAAAAGCTCTGCAGCCACCCCCGCAGCCTGGGCAAACCCAGGTCCAAGCCAGGAAAGCAAGTGTGTAGCCAGCACTGGGTATGGGATGGGTGTGACCAGAAACCAGTGTGGCTTGGATGGAGGTTGCTGTGGGGGGTCCCAGGTGTCTCCAAACACGTTCCTGAGTGTCCCTTGGTCATGTGTAGTTGGAGATAGCCTGTCCCATCTCTCCTGGGAGCATGAGAGAAGCCAACTGTGTGGTCTGGGTTTGCTGAGGATGAGAGTGGGGTGTAGGCAGGGTGGGATGCTTACAGTCAGGGTGACAATGAGCTCTTAGGGCTGAGGATGGGTAGGTCCTCACGGGTGAGAACAGCGTGTAGCTAGGTGTAGCCCCAGCCTCTTCCGCCCATCTTTAGAGCCGCCCACTGAAGCCGTCCTAAGTGAAGCCTCAGACTCCAGTGTTTTCTGTCCCTTCAGCTCCCTTCTCCTGGCTGTTCCCTACATTTGTCTTTATCTGCTGGGTCACACCCTCTCCACCCTGAGGAAGAGCCACATTCCATTTTCCCTCAGGCTTCAGGGTTCAAAGGGCAGTGTCATCCCTGCTGACAGAGGCTGACTCTGCCTCTCCCTGTGCTTACACAAAGAGCTGGTACTTCTTTGGTCTCTTGCGACCAAATACCATCTTAACCTCAGGAGATCCTTTAGGTGTTCAGCCCAAAACCCCAAGGATGACCCCTTTGAACAAACCCCTGATTCATTGATCTGGGATCTGTTTCCAGGAGAATTCTGTAAGAACCACCATGACTCCTTCCCAGCAGGCACCTCTCTTATCTGCCTCATCTATCTTACCCCTGAATGGAGCCAAAGGACCATGTTGACCCATCCTCTTAGGAAGAATGAGTTTGGGATCATAGAACCTCTTTGGCTGAGAGAAGCTAGCCCGCTCTTAAGCATACTGCCTCTCTCACAGTCAGATCCCAGACACATCTGGCAGATGTAAAATCCTGTCCTCTCAAACGCTTGACCCCACAAGATGAGGGATGGGAGCAAAGCTTGCAGAGACCATGATCTTACCATCTGAAAAATGGGATCTTAATATCACCCCGAGGGACTTCCTAGAGTTAATGCAAACATTTCCATAACACCCAACACATGGCAAGTGAGAGTTGTTCCGTCCACCATTGTGTGGTCACGGGTGGCAATGTTGTCCCCAAAGAGGCAGTTTTCACAGTGGGAATAGGAATGACCATGTCATACCAAATGACACCCCCAGTGCCTTGTGTTGCCCTCACCATGATCTGAATAGGGGTTACCATTGTTCCCTCGTTCTCCCAGAGCAGTGGAGAGGTTTTCCCCAAGCAGAGCCAACATCTGTCTGCATCTGGATGGGACTCAATTGTTGAGTGACTATGAACTAATCATACTTGTTTTCTGAGCCTCCATTTTATCATCTGTGAAATCGGACTGGGGAGCAACAGGAACAGGGCTCCGGTTGGACTAGGTGACCAGCCGGTGAGGCAGAGGGCTAGTGAGTGTCTCCTGCACTTGGAGCCTCTGGACCCTGAACTGCAGTGCTCACTGGCTCCACATAACTCTACCACAGAGAGACCAAGAGGCTGGTGAGGCTGACGGCAGGCATCCTATGCTGAAGGAGCCAGCAGTGTGCTTTTGGTTACTGGAACCTCCCAGGGAGATATAGGAAAGATGACAAGGTGACATCAGAGTTAGAGGCTCAGAGACCAGCAGTGGCTGAACCAGGCTGAGAGAGGTGGGACCTCTTTACTCAGTGACTATAATAACAGAGAGAGTCTCACCATAGCTACTACACTGGGATAATGGCAGCGTCAGCACCTCTGTGCTGTCTGGGCTTGGCGCCTTGTGATCACTTCCAGCCATCCTTGGGGCAGGAATCTGTCCACCCACCTTGTTGGACTTACACGCAGGCTATGAGTGAGGTCAGTCCAGGATCACACCCAGCTCTGGTTTGGAGCTTGTGTCGCCTTCCACTGCCTATGCTTGCTATACGAAGTCAGATCAACCAATCCAGGACAGCTTGTTAATTATAGGTGAACGAGTCCGAGTCCCCTCTTTTGCTGAACACATTGCGCAGGGTGAGGGTGGAGGGTGGAGGATGCACCACAGGATCTGGGGGTGAACTGACCTGGGCTGCACTCCTGGTCCATGGGAACCCTGTTGTGAGGGACATTTGTGAGCATCACGTGGCACATAGAACTGTGTGTGTATGTAGTCATCCAACTGGCTAAGAAACAGGCACAGCCCCTCCACACCTTGACTGGGATGGAGGGTCCACACCAACTCAGTTCTCTAGGCTGAGGACTCCTATCAGACCCTGCCTGTGTTCTAGAACATTCCAGCATGCCTGAGACTCTTCATTTTGGGTGTTTTCTGTGCCTGGGAGATGCTCTCCAAGCCCAGCTTTCTTGTTCAGTTCTCCAATTGGTTCCTTCAGGAAGCTGTACCTGATCCCCCAGGCAGTTAGGGGTTCTCGCCTCCTGTCTGGCCTTATAGCACCTTTAACAGCAGTCTCTTCCTGGTAATTGCCAATTACATGTCTGTCTGGAGTACCTCAGGGCAGGGAAGATGTCACATCCATCCCCGGCACCCTGCATCTGGACCGGTTGCAGAGCAGATGAACAATTGAACCAACGAACACATAAACAAATAAATATGAAGTGACAGGAACGCCATCACAAGCCCCTGACACCCAGCTTCCTTCTGGGTCACAAACATGAGTGACAGCCTCTCTCCCCGCCCCCACGCCCCAGCTCCCACCTCCACAGGTGCTTTGACTCAGCACTCGAATCTCTGCAGAAGAGGCTGTCTGGCTACCTGTGAGGACTCGTGCCTGTGATCCCGGCACTCAGAAGCTGAGGCAGGAGGATTAGATTGCCGTGAGTTTGAAGCTTACTTGGGATACATAGTGAATTCATTTCTCACACAAGAGAGGGAGGGGGCTTGAAAAGAAAAGGAAAAACTACCGGGTCGTGAGTCTGAAAGGTCAAATTATAAGACCCCTCTACAGCTAGAGATTCAGGACACAATCTGGATATAATGGGGCCCTTACAGCATGCCATGCTTAAGTGTGAGGATCAGGAAGACGCTCAAGACAGTAACTGAGTTTATCTCCATCGTGGCAACCGTCTGCCTATTGCTGGGGAAGGGGAGAGCAGTTATCTCCCAGAATCAGCCACCAACTCCTTTTCCTGGGCATGTCCCACTGCCTCTGGCCTTGATTTCTTCATCATCATTTGACCACGCCCTCACCCCACCACTACCTCAGAGAAGCTTCTCTGGAGCCTGCAAGCAGAGACTTCTGGGGTCTGCCTTCCAAGCCCTGGCTTCCTGAAGTTTGAACATGATCTCAGGGGTGGTCTGTCCAGAGGAGACAGTCACGACGCCACTCCCTGTGTCGTAAAATGTCAGGATGTCTGTGCTCTTTATTTATAGACATATTGCTTTTCAACTTTTCTCACTCCAACATTTCAGTGTGTTATTTCTGAAGATAAATGCACATTACGGTTTCATAATAGAAACTGCATCTCTCCCGTGTGTCACCTCTAAGCATGTATATACATAAATATGGCACATTGCCTCTGACAGTAATTTAAAAGGCACTTTGGGGAACATATTGATCATGACCGAGGAGCTGAGCTGGCACGGTCTGGATTTCATAGAATCCGCCTCCTCCCAACCCTGGAGTTGGAAGCTGGGGACTTATGATTTTCATTAATCTTTGTATATTGGGGTGCTTGCTTAAAAGCACCAAGAGCTTCAGGAGGAGGGGAAAACAAAATGTTATAACTAGAGTGTAAGCAAAAAATGGAAAAATGGAAAAAATGCAGAAATGAATGCAGACTCCACACCAGAGCAAATGGCCAGGAAGCCAGCACTCCTTTCCCAGATGAACTGCAGATTTTCCTGTGGGAGGCCATCCAAAGCTGTCCAGAGGTCCTTTAGCCTTTTGCCGCAGTATCCCATTTTCCAAGGATGGCCTATGTGGTCTAGCCAGAGCATCCTCTAGGACTGGACTAGCATCCTCTCCTCAGTCATCTGCTTCTGAAGACCCCAGAGGCCGCCTCGACATGGTCAGCTACTCCCTTGGAGCCTGTCGTGCTTTGGAAACTGCTAGCATCCCATCTACTCTAGGGATTTCCATGGCTACCCAGAGCTGCATCCCAGCGTCTCATTCTCTCTATGGTATCCTTGGCCCATCTCAAAGATGATTTCTCTCTAAGGTACTTTGAAGATGGTATCGCCTGTCCTAAACCAGGTCCCTCTGTGTATCACAGTAAAAGACACCAGCATTTGCTGAGGGTCTGTTGTACACCAGGCAATTTCCTCTGGCCCTTCTCAGTCAGTCCCCATGACAGCCCTCAGGGATTCATTTATTTCCATTTTACAGATGAGAAACTGAGGCTGGGTAATTCCAACTACTCCACCATAAATATTGAGATCTTCTGAGAGAATGTAAGCTGCTGCTGCTGCTGCTGCTGCAGGGGGATCATGTGAACTTTAGAAGATGCCAAACACCTATCCAAAGAGGTGTTTACTGTCTCTGCATGAGGCACTGAGTTTCAGCCATCTAGAATGCTAGACCTGGTGGTTGGCTTGCAATCTCAGCAGTAGGGAGGTGAAAACAGAAGGCGGAGAGCTATTGATAAAAATACCCAGCACCAGCCTGTGGCCTCCACAGGCACAAGCACACGGGACATGAGCACAGCGCATGCACACGTTTGCTCCTTAAAGTGTGTCTGGCTGCCACAACTCCGCTATGGCTATGGAATCAGAACCGTCTTCATCATCCCTTGGCTTATTTGATGCTCTCCTCTAGGCTGGTCAACGGGCCACCCTCGCTTCCTTTGACCCTCTCTCTAGCATTTCCTGGTGTCTCTGTCCTCTGATCCCTCATGAGCTGAGATCACCACTAGATCAAGCTGTAGTCACTGCAATGGCCTCTCTTACTCCCCTCCCAGCCCTGCCAACTCAGTTGTCTTTCTGTCCACATTGCACATGGCAGCCCGAGGGAGGTTTTTCAGGAAGAAATGGGTCAAGCCATTATCTTGCTGAGAACCCATCAGTGGACCATACTGGTCCTGATAATGGCCAGTGGGTATGGCTCTACTGTGCCCTTCCTCTCAGGTCAGGTATAGTAGGTTCTCAACAAACGGATGCCAAGTGAGTTCCTCCCTCAGCTTTGGGTCTATTCCCAGGGCCCTGTGCCCATTAACTTTTCCTTCCAGAATCTTCCAAGAGTGGTTCTGTCTCACTGCCTCCGCTCTGCCTCAAAGCCAAGAGCACAAGGGCTGAGCTGCCCTTTGCGTCTGTCTTCCCCTCTCAATTACATGGTAATCCCTGTTAAAATTACAAATTTATTTATGGGTTTTTTTTCCTTCTTTTTCTCCCCACCCTGCAATTTTTACGGCTCATCGGCCATAACAAATTCTACTTCATAAAGCGAAGGCTTGCCATTATTACCACGTGGAAGTAGACGGGGGGCAGAGACTCCTATTCCCAGCCGGCATGTTGTCTCCACACATCCACAATAGCTTCAATCGATACCCTGGGGGATTTGTTCTGCTCTGTGGGGACAAGAGCATTTGGACCCGAGAATGGGGCTTCCGCCTTCCAGCCAGCTGGCAGCAGTGGCCTTGCCCCACGAGATGGTGTCAACAGAGAAGTTGAGACTATTTTCTGTCCAGAAAACAAAGGAGATACACAGTGCGCAGTGCCTATCAGAATCACTCAGTGCCCGCCATGATGGCAACCATAAGACACTTGCTAGTTATTATCCCATTTTCCAGAAGGGGAAAGTATGAAATCTGAGCCGGGCATAGCGATCTGAGCCAGGTTCCTGTGATGCTAGCACTTGGGAGGTGGAGGTAGAAGGATCAGGTGTTCAAGGCCAGTCTTCATGGTATAGAAAGCTCAAGGGCAGCCTGGGCTTCATGAGCCTTGTCGAAACATCATCAGTAAAAACACACATGTACTTAAGAAAACAGAGGGGTGTAGACACTGGTGTGGACATATCCCCACAGGCCCAAGAGACTAAAAATCCTTGGGTTCCCTCCACTTATTTCCTGGGCTCCACTGTGTGAAAACATTAAGTCCTCCTCAAATTCAATCATTAGCTCATTCATTCATTAGCTCATTCATTCATTCATTAGCTCATTCATTCATTCATTAGCTCATTCATTCATTCATTAGCTCATTCATTGATTAGCTCATTCATTCATTAGCTCATTCATTCATTCATTCATTAGCTCATTCATTCATTAGCTCATTCATTCA
>NW_021620793.1:927473-940843 GCF_004785775.1 Grammomys surdaster | reverse complement strand
TCATTCATTCATTCATTAGCTCATTCATTCATTAGCTCATTCATTCATTAGCTCATTCATTCATTCATTGGCTCATTCATTCATTCATTAGCTCATTCATTCATTAGCTCATTCATTCATTAGCTCACTCATTCATACAAACATCCTGTCATTTCCTGGGTGCCATGTGCTCTACCAGATGTCTGGATACTATGATATGACAACCGTTGTGAAAAAGGGGGCCATTTTCTCCTCTGTCATGTGAACGTACATTTTCGTAACATTCTAATGACAAGAAGGAAGGCGAAGATGAAGGCCAAGAGAAAGAGGAGGAGGCGCAGATCACTCTAGCTATCAATTCCAGCATATAATCTCCTGTCAGCCTCCTGGTGTCACAAGGAACAGAAGCTAAGGGCCCTCCCTTCAAGACCTTGTGCAGGAAACTGACGTCTACTTTCTGTGAACAAAATGGGGACCGTCCTGACACCCGCCTTGCACTTGTCTTTAGGAATTCAAACCAGATTCGTGAGGCTGGGGCGGTGGTTCAGTAGGCAAAGAGCTTGCCACACAAGCATGAGGGCCAGAGTTAGAATCTCCAGCACCCATGGAAAAGCCAGGTGAGAGTGAAGGAAGGCACAGGGAGACTGAGAATAGCCGCTGGGGAGAGAGGTGGACCATCAGATCCTACTGACCAGCCAGGCTGGCTGAACTGGTGAGCTCGAAGCTCAGGGAGGGACCTTGTCTCAGACCATAAAGTAGAGAGCAGTCGAGGAAGACACCCAGTGTCAGCCTCTGGACTCTGTATTCACATTCGTGGAGACCTGTGTACACACATAAATATGTGTGCACATGCATGTGCGTGAGTGAATGTACACACACACACACACACACACACACACACACACACACGGGGTAAAGGAGAAAAAAAGGTTTTTTAAAAAAGTCAATTTGTAGACAGTACTCACAGCGATCAGTCCACATTCTTAGCAACTGTGCCAGAAAATATTGTTTGTGAGTCCATTTTACAGGGAGGTAAGGCGAGGCAAGGTGCCTGCAACAGAGCCTTCAGGGGCAGAGGTAAGATCTTAGAGACAGTCACAAGCTTTGCCGTCTTACCTGTCATCTTCTGAGTTTTGACATTACCACCTTATGTGTGGATTTAGTAATCAGCCTTGGGACCTGCAGTTGGCCTGACAGCCAAGAGCCAATAGGGGTAGAGTCTGCCCTTGAGAAGTATGGACCACAGCCGAGTCCCCTTTCCTGTGAGTACGTGGTAGTGGTCATGGGGAGGTGGGAAGGTGCCTTCTGCCAGGTTGCAGGGGTGAAGGCACAGGGAGACTGAGAAGAGCTGTCCTAGAGGTCTGGGAGGGAAGGTGCTACCAACGCAATGGTCTGACCCAGCTCTTCATCACCTGAGGGGTCTCCACCACCACAAGCCCTGGGAACAACCTGGCTGTCAGTCAGGAATGTTCCTAAATCGGCTCCGAGTGTGCCGAGCCCCTGCTGCCCCTCGTCGGCTCCGAGTGTGCCGAGCCCCTGCTGCCCCTCGTCGGCTCCGAGTGTGCCGAGCCCCTGCTGCCCCCTCGTCGGCTCCGAGTGCGCCGAGCCCCTGCTGCCCCTCGTCGGCTCCGAGTGCGCCGAGCCCCTGCTGCCCCCTCGTTGCTCCCCATCATGTTTGGCTCTTCACCGGGGACATATTTTCCCTTCCCTACATCTGAGATCCCCCACAGCCTTAAATCCTACAAGAACGAGTGGCCACGGTACTCTATAAATAAATAAGTGCTTAAGCAAAGGCAGCTCGCGTGTTCATTACCGGAGAGTTTTCCAAAGTACACGATAATTTCATTAAGGTCTTCCTCTCTTCTCTACCACGTGCAGATCCACATATCTTCCTTTTGGGGGCAACAGTAGTCAAAGGCTCCTCCAAGGGGGAGCATAGGCCTGCATCTCCTTTCAGACTGGGTGCAGGGGTGGGGAACAGGGGCTTAGGGTAGGGGTGACCAGTGTCCTTTGAGGGATACTTTTAAACTGTTGATTTTCCCCGTTTCTGCCTCCAGACCTGTCTGTATTAGGGAAGATAGTCTATCAGTAACAAGGAGTAGCAGCACCCCAGTGCTTGGGCATGTAGTTAGAAATGACTGACAGGGTATGCATCTTCCACTCCCCTTGTATGCTTCCACAGACAGGGAACTCGCTTCCTTCAAAGAAAGCCCATTTCTGAGCTATCCTGGGGTATCTTTTGATGGCTGACAAGGTACCTTCAGCTTATGAGACCCATTTCAGTTCCTAGATACCTCAAGACCAAGCCTAATGCCTCTTATTCCTGTCACCTGACAGGACTCAAGAGCTGAGAGGATCTTCAGAGTCCAAGTTTACCCTATTGTGTGATAAGACCATAAGTATGCTTTGGTTACCCCAGGATAGACCTGGGTCTAGCCATGCCTTTGCCCCTTGGCTACAACTTGCACTTTTGCCTACAGCACATCCTGACTTACACTTGGGAAGCTAGGTTCCATCCGTCTGACTCAGTGGCTGACAGACGTAGCTAAGCAATGGCTGGTGGCCCTGGAGGCCTGAGTTCTCCCATCTAAGTAACTCTTAGGTTTACTGAGACACGAAAGGGAGCTGGCAGGGCGGTCTATGCCTGTAATCGGAGCACTTGAGAGACCTAGGGAAGAAGTTCAGGAGCTAAAGACTATCCTTGGCTACATGGAAAGACAAGGCTGGTCTGGGCTACATGAGACCCTGTGTGACTCAACAGACACGTATTGTTTTAAAATACAAGCGAGTATTTTTAAAACATGTACAGATATTGCTAGTAGTGAGTTTGTTTTCTCCTCCTGCTGAAGTCAGGCTGGCAACTCAATGCCCCTTCCAAAGTCCTCAGGATAATCACTCCGTGGCTACCAGAGGGAACCCCGGTGAAGACAGGGAATGTGGAGGTAGAGAATTCCTAGAATCTGCCTCTTCTCCTTCAGTTGTGTGGCCAAATTTCAGCTCTTCTGCTGGGCCTCAGTTTCCACATTTGCAAAAGACACCACAGCCAAAGGGCTCCTGTGGGCCTTTTTATTTTTACTTATCTTTTGTTGTTTTGAGACAAGGCCCCACAGTGTAGTTCAAACTGGCCTTTAACTCTCTATGTATTCAAAGATGGTGGGCTCACAGTGATCCTCCTGCCTCAGCCCCTCTCAAGGGCTGAGATTACAGATGTGGACTCCAAGCCCCTCTTGACTCTTAAAACTTTTTAATCTAGAAAAGCAGAGGACCACATGCGGCCAGCATGCTGTCCAGCTCACGGTAACTCTAGAAGCCTTGGCCGTCCTCATCTCAACCCTGCACACCCATCCTGGTCCTCCCCAAATTCCTCCATCTCTCAGCTTTCTCTGGCTCCCTCTTAGATCAAGATGTTACCATGGCAACATCCACAGACAGTGAGGCGCCTGGTCTCTGCTCACCCAGCCCCATCCCTCTTTGTCCTTTCGCCCTGGCCCATTTCCATCCTGGTAGCTGCCAAGGCAACAGATCATATGAGATGCAACTGGCCTCTCATCCTGGGGCAGCGCCCTCTGCCTGGAGGTCTGAAGGGTTTAGGATTCAGTGGGCACCATAAGCTTTTCTCAGCCTGACCCTCTCTGAAGATATATTCTACAGCAACCCGGACAAAGCACTGTGACGGAGCTAAAAGCTGAAGCAGGCTGCCTCACCCCTCTGGAGGCAGACACTTGAGAGGGAGGTGTTGAGCCATTGATGAGACTGGCTCCGGCTGAACCATGAACCCACGGCAGCCTCTCTCCTTGAGGTAGCTTGTTGGCAGCGTCTGGCTCCATTGACTCCCTGATGTGTGTGCTCTCACCTTTGCCTGGCATTCCCTCGGGGGTGGGAGTAGGGGCTGCCTTTTGTATGCCTGGCTGTCCCATTTTACTGAGGACACCGGACAAACCGAGGCTGGGGCTCAGTTCAATGGCATTTTAAACCTGATTCTTTTCATCAAGACCTGGTTTCCAGGCATGAGGAGATAGCTCTGTCAGTAAAGCACTTGCCTCCCTAGCACACGGGCCTGTTAATCCACAGAACCCATGTTAAAAATAAGTTAGATTGTTAGCACATGCTTGCGATGTTGGCACTTGGGAAAAGGAGAAAGGAAGCCCTATACCCCCGACCCCACACACATGCACACATGCACAAACACAGGGGATTGGTGTCTGGGGTAGGGCTGGGTATAATCCAGCCTCTACCACTAGCTGTGTGGCCTTGAGAAAATCATGTCACCTCTCTGAGCACCAGAAATGCTTGGCTTGCAAATGAGGGTTAAAATAGCAACAGCCCCGGGAGGTTCTTGCAAAAATTCCAAGTGACAAAGGATACTGCCTGTCAATGGCTCCATAGGTGATGTGGCAAGTGAGTGCCTTCTGCATCGTGTAACTGTGACACAGGGTAGTATTGTCAGCAGTTTATACATAAGGACATCCGTACTGTGAGCCTGGTGTGGTCTCCCCAAGACATGGTGGGGCTGGGGCTTAGCAGATGAACAGCAAGCATGTGCCTAGCCAGGGAGCCTCTCCCAGGGGAATCAATGTCTTTTCTTCACTGTGTCTCTCTACAGATCCTTCAAGCCCAACATGCTGGTTCCTTCAGTCATCCCATCCTGAAGGAGACCTCACACACTCCTACGCCAATGGCACCCTACGATGGCACCTCAGCACACAGCCCCCAGTAATCTGTCTGGTATTTTTATCTTCTCTCTGCTTGTCTTCAGTTGTTTATTGGTGCAACGCAGCCTGCATACATGTTAAATATATATGCGTCCCTGTGTGCGCCTTCTCGACTATATTTACACAGCTCCTCTGAGGATTAATTTAACCAAATAACCGGAGCTATTTAGGCAGCTGACATTCACGTGGAGTGAAGTTGGAGAGATGCTGGCTTTACTCCCAGGCCTCAGTTTCCCTATAGTCAGGGCCCAATGTATGAGGGGTGTGGCAGCTGGTCTGGTTCACGGTTGTAATCCAGACCCCATAACTAGAATCTGTGTGGCTCTGGGAAAAGCCCAGTGATGAGCCTCTGTTTGTTTAGCTAAAAATGTCATGTCATTCCCCAACCCCCACGCCAGGGATGACATAATAACTGGTGGTTGGGTATATCTGAAGCTTCCCTCATTGTGGGTATGTATTTGTTGGCGAAATTTTCTGTCCCTTATCCCCTTTTTGGGGAAACAAGTGGCACATAATATGAAAGTAAAGTCCCCTGACTTTGTCTTGGGGGAGGGAGATGGTGTCATCAATTCTCTGGTTCAGGTGGCTTTTCCTTTCTGAGGAACATTCTAGCAATATTACTTTCCCTGTGCTTGGTCACAATGCCATTCAGTTGAGACAGCTGATAGTAAGATGCACTCTGTCATTGTTTCCATGAGCCACAGCTTCTGCCTGTCAGAATGCTGGGCTTTCTCAGGTGGCCCCATTCCTTACAAGTAGTCTGCTGCATAGGGAGAAGACAAAGAGCATCCTCACAGAGGCCGTCACCCACTATCAAGAGAGCTGTAGACCTGTGCTGCCCTCTTACCTACTTTCCCAATGTTGGAAGACCTGGTTGCCCTTGCAAATGTGTCCCCATGATGTTTCTTGTGACTCCTTCTGCTTTGCTCTTTCCCATGGGACCCTTCAGAATAAATTCAAGACACTAAATGTTTGTCTTGGGAGTCTTCTCCTTGTAGCCTTCCCTTAAGCATGGTTGTGCATGCTAACATCCTGGGCTCTGGGGCCTTCCAGCTCACCTTTGAATCCAGATTTAAGAGGTAACAAGAGGTGATTAAGCCTTCCTGAAGTGCATTGATACCTCCTCTGTAGCCATAAGTGGTAATCATTCTGCACGTTCTGTGGAGACGCAGATGTAAGCAACCTCCTAGCATCAGTGGAGCCTGGTCACAGCTGGAGTGGGTCAGCACCTTGGACAGCTTCTGTAACCGCAGAGCACCTTTCAGCACTTCGGACAGCTGGGCTACCCTCCAAAAACACTGTTCAGGACTAAGGACAACCAAAGAAGCGCTAGAGCGGGGTTTAGTGCCTTGGACAGCTGTTTGCTCCCCACCCCCACTCCACAACACCGTTCAGCACCTTGGACCTTTGGTCAGATTTTCAGCTCCAGAGCTGTTTGACCTTTCTCCTTCCCCCTTTCTCTCAGATCTCACAGGGCTGATTTTGGTCTCCTGTTTCCATCTCCCTGGATTGCTGCTCCATCTTTTGAAAACCCAGGTGCTGCCCAGCACACTGATCTTTTTTTCATTTGCTGTTTCTCCATTCAGCTGTGTCCTCAGTGGGCCACCCTGGGAACTTGTTTCCTGAGGTGACTGCTGTTGGCCCTCCTTTCAGGGTCTGGCAGGATGTATTGGCACCTGCAACCTGTGTCTCTCCTCAGAACCCAGCACAGAGGTATCAAGGAGTTTGAAGCACCCTATGCTGCCACATTCACAGGATGGCCAAGCTCCCCTCTCTCCCTCGAATCCTGAGTGACTAACCTTTGGCCCAGTTGGGCCATCAATATTAGATCTGTATTTAGCCTTCCCATTTCTGTCAGGTCACATCTCCAGGCTACATGGCTTCAATTTTTCTCTCTCTCATAATGGCTGGGACCTCTCTGAACACAAAATGGGAAAACAAATTTGATTAATCAAATCAAACTAGAAAAGTAACTCTTGGTAGGTGCAAAAATATTGATTTAGCCTGGTGTGGTGGTTCACACCTTTAATCTCAGCACTCCTGAGGCTGAGACAAGTGGATCTTTATGAGTTCAAGGCCAACTTGGCATACATAGTAAGTTCCTGGTCAGCCAGAGATTCACGGTGAGACCTTTTCTCAAAATAATGATGACAAAAAAGATCTTGGCTTGTCGGTTTCCATGATCTCATGGAGTTCTTTGCCTCTCTGTGTCTCAGTTTCCCCGCATATGTACTCTGCATCACATAAGAGGTTTGTTCTGGTTGATTCCTTCAGCAGAGAAGAAGGGGCCATCTGCCGAGTATTAAGAAAATATCAGATCACGGTTGTACTGGCTGGTTTTGTGTGTCGACTCAACACAAGCTGGAGTTATCACAGAGAAAGGAGCTTCCCTTGAGGAAATGCTTCCATGAGATCCAGCTGTAAGGCATTTTCTCAATTACTGATCAAGGGTCAGGCCATTGTGGGTGGGGCCATCCTGGGCTGGTAGTTCTTGGTTCTATAAGAAAGCAAGCTGAGCAAACCAGGGGAAGCAAGCCAGTAAGTAACATCCCTCCATGGCGTCTGCATTAGCTCCTGCCTCCGGGTTCCTACCCTGTGTGAGTTCTTGTCCTGACTTCCTTTAGTGATGAACATCAACGTGGAAGTGTAAGCTGGATAAACCCTTTCCTCCTCAACTTGCTTCTTGGTCATGATGGTTGTGCAGGAAGAGAAACCCTGACTGAGACAGTGGTCATGACGTTGGTCCATCTCTGCCCCAGTAGTTTAGCAACTGCCCCTCCCCCATCCACATGGAAAGGAGTGCAAGGGGATGGAAGCCTGGAGATATGGCCCGGTATCAAGACATACTGTCCTCTGTGATAACTGAGTCTGAAGAAGCTGCTGGAGTCTTGGGCCAGTGTCCTTCCTCTGCTGCTGCCAACTTGTCCCTCAGAAGCAGAGCCCCATCACCAGTGGTCTTAATGGGGACCCTTGACCCTGGTGTGTGTAGCTCTATTTGCCTGCAGTGTGAAGCTTGCAGCACATGGTCCCATGCTTGGCTAAGGCCAGCTGCATCAGAGATGGAGGCCTGAGAGAAAGGAGCCTGCCTCAGGCTGACAGGAATCCCTCGCTTGGGGAATCTTTAACCACAGCGTGAGATCATCCTGTCAGCCATGTCCTGAGGTGAGTTCACAGTGTGAGAGTTAGCCAATCTTCAGAGCCACTCCTCAGGGCCAACACTGTGAGCACCAGGATCATTCCACAAAGGACAAAAGACGCTGGCAGCTTGGCAATTTGCTCAAGGCTAGGGCTTGGATCAGGTTTGTCTGATTCCAGAGCAAGGCTCAGGAATGCCTCCAACCTTCCTGGGACTGGCATCTCACAGAAGCCTTGACTCTTCTTGGACTCAGGAAGCGCCAGTGTATCCTGCCTGCTGCTATGAGGGACAGACAGGCAGGCTGGGACAATACAAAGGAACAATCTCAGAGTGAAAGACAGACTCGAGAAGGTTGGAGTTGAAGGCAGGAGGCCATGGAAGCCAGAGGGCTGGGCCTGGTAGCTGAGGGAAACAGAGAAGCAAAGAAAATCCAGGACTGTGGTTGGGGGGTCACGCTTCCCTGGGACCTCTCTTCTATTCTTTGGAATCAGCATAAGCCAGGGTCCCATTAGCACAGCCTTTGCTCTTTTGAACGCTCTTTTGAACCTCATCTTGTGGTCGTCAAATGTTTTTCCATCCCTAGAGAAGCTCCAGGGTATTTCTATCCCTGGCAACCCAAGTCGCCCCTGCCCAGATGCTCCTGACAGCACCATCACATGCCTCACTCTGGGAATGTCCCTCTACCCTGTCACACAACACTACATGGGATCCTGTGCCACTCCCTATGAAACTATCAACATCCTTCCATCCTGCTGATACTCACTGGGAAGACACAGCTAAGAAAGCCTCAGCTCACAGATCTACCCACCATCCCCATCCCCCAACCCTCTCTGATCTTGACTGACAGTGCTATCCCTGTCCCCAGCTCCATTGTGATGACAGTGCCCTCACAGCCCTCTTCTACCTCACAGTAGACACAGAAAACCCCTCCACAACAGACAGCCTCCAGCCTCCCCAGATGGTATCTCCCAGAAGCCAGCTGGGAGTGGGCCTGTCTGACTTATTTGGAAATCTTTGATGTTTTTGTTTGTTTGATTGTTTGTTTTGTAAGCTGAGATGACACCCAGGCCCACGATAGGGAACACCACATCCTAAATCCCAAACCATCGTGTGCTGCCATGGGAGATGGGGAGAAGGCTGGGGCAACAGCAAGACCCCCTGAAAGGTTGACTCAAGGGACAATCAAGCAGAGGTTGGCAGCTGAGAAGTCCATCCATTCCCCATGGGGTCATGTGGCTGCAGTTTCCCTGTATCCTGCTTTCTTCTAACCCCTGCTCAGTACCACAGAAACTACCGTCAGCTCATAGCTAGGATTTTTTTAAATGGCCAGTGAGCCATATGGTTAATGTATATATTAAGCAATGTTTATGAAAATCAATAAATCAGTCCCATAATTAATCCAGAGGTGGGGACAAGTAGAGAAGGCCAGACTTCAGGAAGATCAGGGTGCTTGCAGCCCTGAGAGTGACCAATTGGTCAAGGCTAGCCCTCAAAGGATGGACAGTGGCCCAGGGTGAAATCTTGTCTCTCCTGTTTTCTATCCTTTCTATCCTTCCTTTTCCTGAAGGATTCTTGGGAAGAGCACATTGCTGGCTTGGCTACATGGGAAGGCAGGATAGCCTGGGAGCAGGGGCATGGTCTGGGGGAACCAAGTGAGACACTTGGGGTCCAGGACTTGATGGAGAAGGCTTCTGGGTTTCTCCTGCTGACCTCTTTTTTTGTGGGACCAGGGCAGTTTTGGATGCCTGGATGCCCAGATGCTCAGATGACAGGATACCTCCTGTCTGAAGAGGACATAGTCAACATCCCAAACACCTGAAAGTAGAAGCCTGTTTTTAGGAGCTTTGTGTGCCTCCATATCTGTCCGTATTTGTATGTGTGTGTGACTGTGAGTGGGTGAACATATCCATGTGTGCATAGAGCATGTGATAGAGTCTCTTTAGAACCCCAGGGATCAGGACCATGGATTTGGTGTAGGTAGCCATCTTGCTCTGGGCATCCTGTCTCTACTTCTCAAATGCTGGGAGTATGAACCAGCCTCCACGCTCTAGTGGCGTTTCCACGGATTCTGGGGATCTTCGATCTGGCCCTCATTCTTGCATAGCAAGTACTTTACCTACCGAGGCATCTCCTCAGCCCCTCCACCTTTTTTTTTTTTTTGTACAGGGTCTCTCACTGAACATGAAGCTTACCTATTTCCCTAAACTGACTGGTCAGCAAACCCCGGGACCTTCCTATCTCCTCCTCTTCCTCCCCAACACCGGGATTCCAGGAGGCTTTTCTGTGCAGGGGCTGGGATCTGATCTCTCAGGTCCTCATGCTTGAGCCGCAGCCAGTTACTGACTGAGCCTCCTCCCCATCCTGAAGCTGCTTTTACCTGTGACATCAAGGACAACTACACAACTTAACAGTTTTAAAATCTCTTCTGCGTTGGTATCCCAAAGTTCTTGGTTCAATCCAGCTCTGCCACTGTCTTCAATTAGTCATCCACTTTCTGAGAAGCCACCACCACTTAAGTGTCTAAGTGTGGGAAGTCATGTCCTCCTCCACCTTCCAGAGCTCAAGAAGTGGGGACACGACCAGTCAATGAGCAAACTGCTGTGTGGAACCTGGGCGTGGTTAGGGTTCAGCAGGAACGACTTACTGAGGGAGGCCAGCAATGGCCCCCAAAGTCCTTGTCCCAACCTTCAGACCTTGTAAGTGTGACATCCTGATAAAGGGAACTTTGCAGATGGGATCAAGTTAAGGATCTTGGCAGATGTCCTGAGACTGGCAGCTCACTCTGGTTCCTTATGGAGTCTTTATATCAGAGACAAAGGGAAGCCCAGAATAAGAAAGAAAAAAATAAAATAAAAGATGGGGGCAGGGAGTCACACCCTTGACCCTAGTACTCGAAGACTGAGACAAAAGGATCACAGGTTCAAGACTAGCCTTTGACCCTGTCTCAAAAAACCAAGGGCTGGGGATAGGCAACCTAACACAGTGACCGTGTGGCCCGGCAGCCACAGGGAAAGCCCAGGGGTTTCTTAAGACAGATTGGAAATTTCTTTCTCCCAAGGATTGTTCTGTTTTGCACTAATGCACACAGGGCTGGGCTCTGGAGCCTCCTGTGGAGACAAGGGGCCCCTGACTAGCTCACACAGTAGCTTGCTCAGCAGTGACTCAGGCTGGGAAGCAGTGGGCGGCCACTTCCTTCTCTTTTGTTACTTCTAGACCAGGCTGCCAGCTCTGCAGCTTCCTTGGGCCCCAGGAAGGGCTGAAGGGGGAGGAGGGATGGGAGGCACAGATAGAGGAGGGAAGAAGGGATGGGAGGCACAGAGGAGGGGGAGGAGGGATGGGAGGCACAGATAAAGGAGGGATGGGAGGCACAGATAAAGGAGGGAAGGAGGGATGGGAGGCACAGAGGAGGGAGAGGAGGGATGGGAGGCACAGATAGAGGAGGGAAGGAGGGATGGGAAGCACAGAGGAGGGGGAGGAGGGATTGGAGGCACAGATAGAAGAGGGGAAGGAGGGATGGGAGGCACAGATAGAGGAGGGTGGGTGCTTGGAAGCGTCGCGAGGTGGGAAGAGATGTCGGGAGGAGGGTGAGCAGGCATTGCCACTGTGGAAAATTCTAGTGCTCTGCTGAAAGTGTCCACATAACACTGCAAGAGCGTAGGCTCAGGAACTTCACCACGTGATCTGGGGTGCATCCCAGCTTTTATACGGGGGGGGGATAGATTTGGGGACCATTAACCTCCATGTTAGTTTGGGCATAAGAAACTTGCACTTGGCTTTGAATGAGCTGTGTCCACAGGGAGCCTCTGAGCTAAAGAAGATAGAGAAAAAGAGCAGGAGCCGCGGGAATCAGAACAGACACATAAAGAAGAGACTGGAGTCTGAGATGGCACTTGTGTCCCATTAGAGCCCAACTTGAGCCTGCGACTTTTTCTCACTAGCTAGAGCCACGATGTCTTGTGAATATTCAGGGTCCTATCCACAGCGGCCGCCTGGGTGACCTCCTGTAGGCTCTGGCCAGCCTCCTCTGCACTTTGATGGCAGCCGCATTGCTCACTGAAGACCCTGATCCTCCCTCTTGTCATTGGAAGAGGCTCCTCCACAGCCAGCCTGCTCTCCAGCCAGCAGTGTCCCAGAACACCTCTCTGTACATGGAGCCAAGACCCGGGTCAAGCCATGGAGCAGGAACAGAGGGAAATTCTTATGTTAGTCCTTATCTCCGGTATAGGCTGGCGTTCCAGGAGTGTGGCAGGCAGGAATGGCACCCATCCTAGATGTGTGACTACCGTCTCAGCAGGAAGGGTGGCAGGAGGAGGGAGTAGTCTTCTTTGTGATGCCCCATGCAGACCACACTCAACAAGAGCCGTGAGTGTGAGTCTCCATTGATGTATTTCTTCCCAACAGTTGGTTGGAGCATTCTTTGTCGTGGTGGCTGTTCTGGGCACTGGGATAGGCAGCAGCACCCCTGTCTTCTCTCTTTCTGTTCCCAGTCATGGTACTCCCAAAGTACATCCAGATAGATGTATGGGGGGGGGCAAAATGTCTCCAGTCACAACCTTGTTCTGAATGGCAATGGCTGACTATGGGGTCCTTTCTTCTTCTGAGCTCTCAGTTGTATTATTCCACAGTCTCTTACAGAGAGATAGGTAGAGTCTGTTTCCTTATCTCAGTGATGTTGGCTTCAGCCACAGCCTGACTATAGGTAATAGAGTGAGAACAGAAGAAGAAAAAAATGGACCATGGACAGTATGACTTGGTTGTATCCTTCACTCTTCCACAGCCTCTGGAGGAATACTACTTTGGAACACCTCAGTGGCTCCAAAAAGAGCTCATACACATCCAAAGCAAACCCACTCTCCCTCCCATAGTTGGAGCTAAACCCAGGCAAACCCGCTAAACTAGGCTATGTCCAGCCAGGCTACATTCTCTGTTTGTCTTTAGCTGTAGGCTGTTTGTTACACAGCATCCTGGCAACAGCTGACTGATACAGCTTCCTCTAGAAACCAGGAGACATTGCAGACCCTCTCTGTCCTCGGAGACGGTGCGTTGTGTGGCGGCCTCCTCACTCACTGGCAAGCCACTTAGCTGAATCCTCCTCAAGCCCAGCCTCCTTTTTCTTGATTTTTGTCTCATTAAAAAGGCACGTCCATCCATTCAAGGACCAGACAGGTAAGGTATCAGGAGGACTCAATCAGGCCCTGGGTCATGTAGTCAGTCTTGTGTCTGCTGTTTAGATATGGTATTCACTGGCTGCGTGCCCCTGAAGTAGCCAATTAACCTCTCCAAACATGTTTCCTAACCTGAGAGATGGGACAGCCACCCTCTTGCATCCCAATGTCAGTGGGACAGTGCACTACAGTGCTTCGTGTCCTGTATCCAACCATCTTCCAGCCCAGACATCCTGTCTCCTCACTAGCAAAGCCAAATCCTCCCACACTCAACCTGAGTCTAGGTCATCATCTGTAACCAGGGAAACTGCATACAACTGGTATGTGTGTGTGTCTGTGTGTCTGTGTGTCTGTGTGTGTCTGTGTGTTTGTTAGTGT
>NW_021620793.1:926472-927463 GCF_004785775.1 Grammomys surdaster | reverse complement strand
ATCTGTGTGTCTATTAGTGTATGTGTCTGTCTGTGTGTCTGTGTGTCAGTGTCTGTGTTAGTGTGTATGTGTGTGTGTGTCTGTGTGTACTTTCACGTGTGGGGGCACACCCATGTGGAGGCCAACAACACCATCTGGGTGTCGTTCCTCAGCCACCTTTTCACTTCCATGTTCAACTTTTTCCACATGGGTACTGGGAATCGAACTCAGGTCCCCAGGCTTACAAGGCAAGCCCTTGTGGACTGAGCCAGCTCCCCAGCAGGCTGCGTCCTTCTGATGCTTAAAATCTTCCGTGACTCCCTGCCATCCTCAGCATGCCATCTTGTTCTCTACGATCCCTTTAACACTGTGCCCGACCTGGCCTTGGCCTCCACAGCGTCCTGTCCTTCCTCAGCTTCCCCATTCAGTTTTGTTTCCATCTTGGTCTCTCTCTATCCTGTCACCCTCAGATCCTCTGCTAACGCCACGCCAGTCTTCCTCTGGGTTCCTCCCATTCATCCTTAGAGCCGCAGCTGAGATGAGGCTGCCTTGGGGATGCCGGCTTCTTAGCTCTGTGTCCCCTGGTCCACCTGGCACATCCCCCACATCAGCGCCATGCCCTAATGTCTGGGTCAGGCAGCAAACATGGCTGCTTGGCACCAAGTGAACAGTAGAGGGCACTTTAGTGTCCAGTTCCTGCCATCCTTCCATCTCTGCTGCCTTCCTGGTCGCTAAGGGCAGCATTACACACACACTCAAGTGAACACACACGCACACACCTATACCACCAACATGCACACATAAACTGTATCACACACACACACACACCTGCATCACACACACACCTGCATCACACAGACCTGCATCACACACACACACCTGCATCACACACACACCTGCATCACACACACACACACATCTGTATCACACTCACACACACCTGCATCAGACACACACACCTGCATCACACACACCTGCATCACACACACACCTGCATCACACACACACCTGC
>NW_021620793.1:904502-926462 GCF_004785775.1 Grammomys surdaster | reverse complement strand
CACACCTGCATCACACACACACCTGCATCACACACACACCTGCATCACTACCCTCCACACACCTACATCACACACACACGCACACACACACACACACACACACACACTGCATCTCATGCCTGCAACTTTGACATTCTGCTCTCTGAAGAGGCTAGCCCCACCCTAGACCTGGGTTAGCTTTAACCACTAGATGGTCTTGGGAACAACAGATACGGTCCTGAGCTCAGGCCTCAGCAGACCTCAGCTGTTCCCACACTCTCCTTGACTTTTCACCTCCACCTTTCGGGGCAGGGGGGAATCCCCAGCTGGCCTGTTGGGAGGTTATGATGAGTCATGAGAGTTTCCAGAGAGTCACCAGCAGCCTCACCTCTACCCTCCCCACAGCTACTCCCACACACACAGCTACTCCCACACACAGCTACTCCCCCCACACAGTTACTCCCCCCCACACACAGCTACTCCCACACACACAGGACTAGCAGTCACCTGCCTGATCTGCAGGGACCATGGTTGCACAAGGAAACCCTACCCCAAAGGCTTTTTGAGCTAAGTGTTTAGTGTCCTTTGTCACTGAGGCCAGTAGACACTTGTTACCTGGCACTGTTGGGACAGTCACTTACTGACTCAGAAGATACCAGACAAAGAGGCAGCTATGGGCGAGGGAAAGAGTCTGTGGTCCATTAGAGCATGCGTGTCCACGAGCCTGCAGCTCACCTTGACTCTCCCCTTCTCTGCCACCATCTCTGTCAAGTTCCCAGACAGCAGCACTCTGTAAGCTCTGCATCAGGGCCTCAGGCCCCTCCCCTTCAGCCACAGAGAATGGCAGCCAGGAGCTGAAAGCCCCAGGGCAAAACCCAGGCTTGCTCCCAACATGCCTTGGGCAACAGTGATGGTGGGGTGGGGGAGACAGTGAAGGCTGGGTCATTTGGGGATCCCAGAGCCCAGCACCTGGCTACACCCCACTGAAGCCTAGCCTGCCTACTCTGGTTTATGGCTCTCTGAGGAGAGGCCGCATGGACTCCTCCCTGTGGCGAGTTCTCTTCTCTCCTAAAGAGTAGACGCCTACAATGACTGTCTACCTATGGCCCCAGGATCCTGTCTTCTGGCTGCCCTTCCACTTGGGTTCGCACGGATACCACCTGTTCATGGAAGGTCTGAGCGAAAGCAAAAGTTAGGCTTGGAGATGCTGACTTTCAAGCCAACATCTTTCTTTGAAAAAGGGAGAGAGAGAGAGAGAAGGAGTCAAGTTTACATAGTCCGGATTTTATTTTATTTCATTTTATTTTATTTGCACCTGGCTGAGCTGGGCCTGAAGAACACCGCCCACCTCCAGCATCGCAGGAAGGAGGAGGATGTCCCTGCGGTCTCTTTGAAGCCACCAGCATAACTCCCTGTGGTAGTGGCGAGTTGTTCAAACATGAGATCTTCCAAGCATTGGATACTCCCTGTCTTAATGCTCTCGCTGCAAAGAACACTTTGCAGACCAAACAGAAGGGTCTTCTGAGTGTCCTGGAGGTTTGTTCCTCACTTGTATCTTCATCCCATCCTGTCTGCTCTTACTCCAGAGGCAATGGCTTCTCCCAACCAGGCAGAGCTCATCACAGCTGCTTCCCCCGGAGGCTGGCCTCAGACAAGATTCAAAACTGTCTGCAGGTTACAGGTGTGGTGGTACAGGTGGTACAGGTGGTACAGGTGCAACATATATGTGACTGAGATTCCCATCTGCAAACATCTGTACTATCACACCTGTAAACCCAGAAATCTGGAGGCAGAGGCGGAGGCGGAGGCAGGAGGCCCAGGAGATCAAGGTAAACCTTGAACCTTTAACAATAAGGTCAAGAATACCCTGGGCTGCATGAGATTCTATTTTTTAAATCCATATCATGCTGAGGGTTTTGCTGTTTCACAGATGCACCTGAGGCTGAAGGAGGATCGTGAGGAAGAGTCCCCAAGCATGTTGAGCTGACAAGCCCACAGCCAGCATACACACTAAAGCATACACACTAAAGAGCCGTGCCATGTCCGTAACAGTGACACTGACGACAGCCAGGAGGGTGTGTGGACCAGGTGCTCACTGGTGGATGCGTGACTGAAGGCAGTGTGGGCTCTACATGCGACGGATATGGGACTCTGCTTTTCATCTTCCAACAGGCACTTGAAGCAACAGCTCAAGGGAGGAAGGTTTTGTTCTGTCTCCCCTTTCAGAGTCCAAGGATGCTAGATGTATTGTTTCTGGCCTGAGTCCAGGGGGGACACTGTGGTGGTGCTAGCTATGTGGACCTCATGTTAGTCAGAAAGCAGAGATGTCTCACAGGGGCCAGGGGTCAGGGGTCAGGGTCAAGGGTCAGGGTCAGGGGTCAGGGGCCAGAAGTCAGGGGTCAGGGGTCAGGGGCCAGAGGCCAGGAAATAGTTTCCTGAGGTACACCTCTAAGGATTTATCTCCTCCTTGTTTCTCACTTCTACTCTGTCCCAACAGTCTTACTCCTTGAACTTGCCATGGAGATCTTTCTACACCACGATTTCCCGCTACCTCCTTCAAGAACCCATCAGCGCCCATGCCTGTCAGAGTCTCCATATTTGAGCCAATATTCCTGGCTAGGTACTGCTCCCGGTGACTAATATTGATAACTTGCTTAGACTCCCTGGTAGCTTCCGAGAAAGTCCTGTTATCTTCCTCATCTTATGCAGAGAAAAGCAGTCCCGCAGTGGCTCTGGCACTAGCCCAGCCTCAGTAATTGCTTGGTGGTAAAGCAGGCTTCCCACCCATCACTGGGCCCAGGACCAGGTGGCACTTGTTATCGCCAGTAATCTGGATGTGACTAGCCAAGTCCTCATCTGTGGACACCGAGGCTCTTTATGTTAAACATAATGCTGGGTGAATTTACACATGTACCCGTGTGGATATGCGTGTGGATATGCTTGAAATGTATGTTCTGTGTGTGCACAAAGGTGTGCATGTATCAGTGTACATGTGTGGATGTGTATGCTCGCATGCATTCACGAGCCCAGCCTGCGTGTGTGTGTGCGCACACACACACACACACACACACAAGTGGAAGCACGTGTACATGTGTTTGTGTAGTTGTGTCTGAATTTGTGTGCATATGCATCTTCTACTGAAATATCAGAGGGAATCCGTGTGGGGAAGTCCTAGCTATGACAGATTATAGGGTTTGATATTGTCACCCAATTACCTCAGAAGCAGTAGGATCGATCCACACTTTGTTGTCAATGCCTAAAGGGGCTGGCAGGAGGTATTTCTGAAGTAACGAAAAATACCGTGGGAACTCAGGGAAAGTCTCCAGTCTCCACAGTGAGGCTAGCATCTCATGTGCCAGCTCCTTAGGGAGACCAGGGTCTAGATCTGGATCCAGAATTGATATTACCCCAAATCCGGAGACTGCAGACAGCGTGGGCGACCGTGATGTTGTGGCAACACTGTGCCAAAATGCTCTGGCACCTGGGTTTCCCCAGTGAAAGAAGCTGCATTATCCAGAGAGTGCTGGGGACAACTTCCACGTGGCAGTCAGGCAGGACAAGATGACCTCTGGGTTCACACCCCAGCCCTGCCGTCACTGGCGGTGTGAGCTTGTCTGTGTGTTCTTTTGGCCTGCATCTCCTGAGACTCATCCAGACTCGGTCTTTAACTCTGTGAATATCACCATACACAGGAATCGCCCACAATCCCTTTCAACCTCAGGTATCCCTATGAAACACAGCAAGACCTTCGAATAACCCTGCAGCCAGGCAGCCTGCGTGGAGTCCATGTGAATTGTGTATCTTCCCAGACCTTCCTGATGATCCTTCATCCAACCGGACTAAAAGCAGTTGTGTATTGTCAGAGCCAGGTGTGGTGACACACATCTATCATCCCAGGACTCTGGAGGCTGAGGCCACGGGATTGTGAGTGTAAGACCAACCTGGACCACAAAATAAGACTCTATTAAAATAAAATCTAAGAGAAAATGATTCTAGGTGAGAACTGTTGGGGATTAGTAGAGAGGTCACGTGCATTCTGTTGGACCTATTTAATCACTCAGAGGAGGTTCCTGCGCTTTCTCTTGGCACCTGCAGCAAGGAGACAGGGTGGGGCAGCTGATGCTCAGATTTCAGCTGTCCAGCTGGCCGTCCACTGGGGTGCCTTCCTGTGCCTTGAAATCCATCCGTAAATGAAGCTTCTGTGGCACCTGCCAAGGGCATCTTGGAGAGCGGATGAATGCAAATTTGTATTTTCACCTAGCATTAGGAAAGGGCGTGGGGCCAAATCTGTAGAGAGAAGGTATCCAGAAATACAAGGAGACAGGCACCTTTCCAGACCCCGGTTCCTCGGTGCTGGGCAGCGCTGGGGAGGGAAGAGGAACTCAGGGGCTTTGTTTCTAGCTCTGTGCTGGTTGTGAGAGCCTCCTAACCTGGAGTCAAGGCTGCCTGTGGCATCCAGCAGCTTATGCGCCTGGACAAAGAGCTGCAATCCTTAAGCCTTCTTTTCTTTGAGAATAAAGGAGCCACTGCATTGCTGGGCTGGAATAATGGGACTGTCCACGTGCTGAGACCTGCCCCAGGTGATGCTCAACCCCCAATACTGATCATTTTCCTCTGTCTTGAAGGTCAGGTGGTCCCCTGCCCTACCCATGGCAGAATTCAGGCCAGCACACCAAGGAAGGTCCATTAGAAGCAACAGCTACAGTTCCACCCACAGGAGATGCCCATCCCAAAGGTACCATGGGCCCCACTTTTGACTGCCACAGGTCTATTTGTCTGCCCTTCTCTGAGAAGCAAGCACAGTGTCTGCAGACCCAAGGCCTACAGCTCCAGCCTCCCATGGGACTCCATGCCATGACACTTGAGCTGTGAGCTCCCACACCAGAACAAGCTTCCCACGTGACTCACGGTTTGAGAAGCCTTGTGTGACTGACCAACAGAATCCTCCTTATCCTAACCAGAGTTGCCACGGGCCTCTTCTATGGGCCAAGAAAGGAACAAAGGAAAGTATGTGTCTGTCCAAGAATGAGGTATGGGTGGAATTTGGGTCCCATATTTCCAGAAGGATCACCAGCTCCGCAGAGGCTGGCAGAACAGGAGACAGCCTGTAAAGTGCTCTGAAGAGATGGGGCACAGCCCCGCCTCCTTCAGGACCGGTTTGCTTCAGCTTCTCCATCTTGTTTCCAGAGTGTTCTGGGCAGACCAAGGCAGTCCAGGGCCAGTGACATGTAATGAGGTTGAGTCACCAGCTGGCCCCTCAGAAGGCACATTAAGGACACTCACTTGATCCCACTTCAATAACCGGCCAGCCTGTGCAGCTGAACGTGGCTGTGAGATTGTTGAGCAAGAGGGGCCATCTCTTATTATTTTTAATAAAGAGCTTCCCATAACTGACTTTGTTGGTGCTATTAACATGCAGCTTGTTTAATAAGGCTACACCGTAACAAGGAGCCTGCCTCGTTACTCACATGTCGGGGAACCCAGAGCAGCTGCAGGCTCATCAGCCTTCACGCTCCAGCAAATACCCGGGATGGAGCCGGCATGCCAGGCCTGCATGAATCCTCACTCAGAGGCACATGTGGGGCACACACCTGTTCTCATACGATGTGCAGATTATACACAGTCTTCACACACATACAGGCTCTACACTCAAGCATACGAAACAGACCTGATCACAGGAGAACAGGAGAGCCACATATGAAGGGATGTGTACCTGCACACACACACACACTACATATGTGTGTACATACATGTATGTGTACAAACATATGAAAACATAGAATACACATGCACATACACATTCACACGCACACATAAAAACAGGTATATATGAACACATGTTGTCACTCACAAGCACACACACACTACACATGTGTGTGCACATACATGTACACATGCAAACATACATATACACACATTCACATGCACACACACAAACAGGTACATATGAACACATGCTCTCACTCACAGCCACACACTACACATATATGTGCACATATATGTACACATACAAACATACATACACATGTACTTACACGTTCACATGCACACATACAAACAGGTACATATGAACACATGCTCTCTCTCTCTCTCTCTTTGACACACACACACACACACACACACACACACACACACACAGGGTTTTCTAATCCACGGCCTGTTAGGCCATCTGAGAAACGGCTGCCACAGATGACCAGATGTTGTCTACGTCATGACCTTCAGAGCAGTATCATTGGAGTAGGGTGCCTAGAGATTCCCATCTCCTGCTGTGTCAAGCAGAATGTAGGGACACAGATCCAAAATGAGCGTGCTCAGAGAAGGAACTGCCTTGCCTCCCTCTATCAGCAAACGAGCTGCTTTTTCCTTTCTGTAAAGTCCTTGGACAAGCAGACTTTGGGCCTACAGATTCTGACCACACCCACAGACAGCCTAGCTGAGGGTTCAGGACAGAAAGAAAGGGATGAGGAAGAGAGAAAACAGAACAGGTGAGTTGTCCGAGTCACAGGACAGGGGCAATACCATTGCTCTGGGTCAGCTTCATGTCATCCCCAAGGTGGAGGAAGATGGATGACCTCATTTCCACATCTGAGACCTGCAGAGCTGTGTCATGTGCTTGAGCCTCAGTGTTGTCATGGGGCAGGTGCCTTGCTCAGGTCTGCTGATTTCAGTGGGTGCCAGTGTGAGACCTCAAAGTATAACCACCCTCCTGCCCACTCCGCCCGTGCTGTGGGCCAGCTGTTCCTTTGTGGGCTGAGAATAACAGCCGGTATCTTCTGCACATCCCTCCTCTGGCTACCGTGACAGACACCTGTCAGCCTCTTGTCCCCGGCCTCTTCAAAAGGGATGAGAGGGACCCTTTGTGGAGCCGCACTGAGAGGGGATGAAAAGAAGGGGGCCAGCATGAAGGGGTGGGGAGACAGGAACAAAACCATCTTTTGCAAAGGAACATGTGTGCATCTCGGCCTTCTGATCTATATGCCTCTGGAAATTGGGGTCTGTGGGGGTCCCTCTGAGCAGCTGGTTTTTTATCCCGGCCTCTCTGCTCTGCCAAGCAGCTTTCCAGACCCATCATTGAACAGGCTCCCAGAGGAGCCATCGATGCATCCACAGAAGACAAAACGGTGAACCCCTGCGCCTTCCCCAGGCACTTGGAGCAGGCAGTGACAATCGACGTTTTTAATAGCTGTAGTCAGCATGGGACCGGACACCCCTGGCCCAGACAAAGGCACTGGAGGCCTGTGTCTCCCTCCTCAACCCCAGCCCAGCCTCCTTCTGACTGGCAGCCCCCCACCCTGGCCCTGTTCAATGTTGGCCTCCCCCACACTGGGCCCTCTAAAAGGTCAGAGGCGCCAGCCTGGCGCACTGAACCTGGACCTTAAACTTCAGAGGGAACAGTGAGAGTCGAGGGCTGGCAGATGCTGATTCAGAAGAGAGGCCTGGAGAGGAGGGGGCTGTAGTGCTGGGAGCGGAGGGGGCAGGTGAACAGCGAGGGGAGGGCATTGGGAGAAGCTTCCAGCGACTGCTTAACAGCTCTCAAGTCAAGTGGAGCTGCCAACCCTCCAGCTTCCGCACTGACCTAGTTTTCCAAATCTGCATCTCCCTGCTCCTTTGCCTGGATCTACCCCGTGTCCCTGCCCCTCACGCAGCCAAAACCGGTAACGATAATGGATGAACTTAGGCACACCCCTAGGACCCCCGTTAGCGCCCACTGTCCCAGAACACAGCTCTGGTCGGGTTTGGAGGCTCAGCAGACCTCGGAGGAAAGCTTGAAACATCAGAGGGGCCACACTTGAGCGCGGACTGTCTAATGACCAGGAAGAGAGGAGTCTTGCCTGTTGTAGTCTCCACCGTGGAGACTTTGACAGCATAGAGTTAGCCGTTTACATAAATTTGTTTAGTGTGGATACGATCTCAAAAGGGGGGGTGATGACCTTCCTTTTTCAAGTGGAGAAACTGAGTCTGAGGGGTGGCCTGAGACCATGCACAATGAAGGGCTGAGCTTGTGTCGACCCCAGGTCACATGACTCCAAACATCAGGGACCTGGACACACAGTGAGTACTTTACCTGGAGGCTTCTACCTGAATCCTCCCTGCTGGAGATGGCTGTCCTTCCTGTCAGTCCTATACCAGCCTGATCACCCTCAAATACTCCTATGTGTATTATTTGCTCTGACAAAAGGAATCTACCCCATCAGATGTTGAACAATCAGTAATGAATTGGTATCCGCTATCTCCGAACAGCTGGCTGAAGACTTTGCACCCACATTTCCTGTTGGCAATGGGGAACAGGGTCTTTGGGCCACTAAGGCACACAAGATATGAAGACTAAGATGTGTAGGGGTGGGGAGATGAACCTTGTCCTAGGGGGTTGTGACCAACAGGGATGGGGGTCTGCCTGTAGGCACTGGGTTAGTTATTTTCTCATGGCTGTGATGGAATAGCCATCATAAAGAGCTTAAGGAAGGAGAGGTTTGTTCTGGTTCACAGTTTGAAGATGCAGTCCAGCATGGTAAGGAAGGAAGGGGGGCAACGGGAACAGGAGGCAGCTGGACATGTTGTGTCATAGTCAGGATGCAGGCGGGAAGCATGGAGGCACTGGGCTAAAGGTCTTCTTCTGATGCAGTCCAGGCCTTCATCCCATAGGACAGTGCTGCCCACATTCACAAGTGGTTCTCCTCATCTCAGAAATCTTGGGATCATCCTCACAGGCGTGCACAGAGGTGTGTCTCCTAGGTCATTCTCTGTCCAGTGTAGTTGACGAGGATGGGCCATCACACAGCACAAGAGGCAACACCCAAAGGATGGGTGGCCTGATTTCCTCTGCCCATGAACTGTGAGACCTCTGGCCACCAGCCATATTGACAGTCACCCCTGGACATTGAGGGACAGAGACAGGAGGTCACCTGAAGCTCACACTGGGCACACAGCCAACCAGATCCAGCTTGTCCTGTGGTCTTCATGATGTGACTTTGGCAAATAGCTCCACTACATGTCTATAATTTGGGGCAAGACCCAGGGATGGTCCTGTCTTCTGCTGCTCCTGGCACGAGGCTTACAGATTCGTGCCACCACACCTGGCTTTTATATGGCAGCATGCCTCAGATCCTCACATTGTTTTTGGTAGGGAGGTCCAGGTTCAGTGAGAGATTCTGTCTCAAAGAAAATAAAGTGGAGACTTGTCTTAGTTAGGGTTTTCACTGCTGTGAAGAGATGCCATGACCAAGACGGCTCTTATAAGGACAAGGTTTCATTGGGGCTGGCTTATAGGTTCAGATATTCAGTCCATTATCATCAAGGTGGGAGCATGGCAGCATCCAGGCAGACATGGTACAGGAGGAGCTGAGTGTTCTACATCTTCATTTGAAGGCTGCCAGGAGAAAACTGACATCCTCAGGCAGCTAGGAAGAAGCTCTCTCAAAGCCCTCCCCCACAGTGACACACTTCCTCCAACAAGGCCGTGCCTATTCTAACAAGGCGACACTTCCTAATAGTGCCACTCCCTGGGCCAAACATATTCAAACAACCACATAACTTATTGATAAAGATATCTGGTGTTGACTCCATATACCTGTGTTTGTGCCCCCCCATATGAACAACCGCACACATACACACAACATACATACACGTTTTTAAAAAAATGAAAAGCAAACACCACAAACAGAAAAAGAGGAGGAGGAAGAGAAGGAAGAGGAAGAGGAGGAAGAGGAGGAGGTAGAAGAAGAGGAGGAGGAAGAGGAGGAAGAAGAAGGAGAAGGAGAAGCAGCAGCAATATCAGGATGAATTTTTTGCTCTAAGAGCACTGGATGTCTTAGGTTGAGGGCTCACTCTAAAGAGTTCATTTCAACTTACACCTCCAGAGTCCCTGTTGCCAAACACAGTCACATTCTGAGATAATTGGTGACAGCTTTGCATATGAAAGGGGGCATGAATTCAGCGATACGGAGGTTCATGGAGACAGGTGGGAGATGAATCTGGAGGGATGTGACACTCTCAGAGTGCGCACAGGAAGGATACATCTGGGTATGTGAATGCTCAGGTGAGGCCCAAAGAGGAGGCTAGGATGGAACTGACCCTTTCCACTTCTTCTGGACCCAGGTTGGAACACAAGGGTGCCAGATGTGCACAGTTGATGGCTGTAAGCAGAAATCCTGCTGATGCCAAAGCGTAGCCTCCCGAGGTGCCACACATGCGTGCTTCAGCCAGTGATGCTCGGTAGATCCTAAAGGCAGCAGAACTCATGAGTTTGCAAATATTTCAAGACAGATTGAAAAGCAAAAGTAACCGAACCATCTCCAGCACACTCCACTGAAAACAGCAAAGACAAGTCAGTGATCCTTGGAGACTACAAAGCTACAAGATCCGCACCCTGAGCATCCCAGCTTCCAAGCCTGCCCTGCTGACCCAGACTGCAGACATCTCCCCAGGCAGACCAAATCGGAAAGTCCACACAGAACGGGCATGCGCATAGAACGGGCATGCACATGGCAGAGCCCAACAGCTGTGTGAAGCCGTCAGTGCACAGGGCTCTCTGGTTTCTTCAAAGGCAATGGTCGACCCAAGCATTTGACCAATGTATTGTCACTCTTGGTAACTTGCCAGTGTGTGTGTGTGTGGGGGGGTGGTTGTAGGAAGCATGAATTGTAGGTTGGTCACAAAGAGGTCTGAGTCTGAGTTTTGATATCAAAATAAAAGTCTGTGGGAACCTGAGCTGTGAGCCTGGAGGGTGGAAGGAAAGATTTGCATAACTCGTTCATGACCCCCCCCCCAAAGTGACCCTTGGTGTATAACACACACATACCACACTCACCTCGAACTGCAACTTTCATCTGACCTTTGTACTGGTCCAGATACACACCAGGACTGTCTACCAGGACACAAGACAAGAGGCACAAGTCAGGAAAGCTGATGCACGCCTGTGATCCCAGAACTTGGAAGGAGATGGCAGGAGATCAGGAGTTCAAGACTAGCCTGGGCTACCTAACACATCCAAGGCCAGCCTGGGCTATATGAGAGCCTGTTTCCAAAGGGGAGCAGCAGGTGAGATAAAGAAGCATCACCTCTCATGGTCCTAGGGTTCTTGTGGCCTGATGAACCCTAATTCCAAGTTGCCAAGGCACCAGCAGGTGCTAATGTACCCAGGCCTGTGCCTTCAGGCAGTCAAAGGCTTGGCCTCCATGAGAAGGAGGCTACAGAAGCCTCTCCAGCGTGTAGGAAGGAGACTTTTGCACTGAGAGAAGCTGAGGACACAACAAACACTGTGGAGGGCAGAAGGAAAGGCCAGCAGGGGTCCCCAAGGTCTTGCTTTCATTTTGTCTTTACAGGTAGTAAGGAAGACCTGGGATCTTGGAGTTGGGAAAGCCAAGTGTTCTGCCAAGCCACCCCCCAGAGTGACAGATACATTGTCACAGGCAAACCCCAGTCAGGTTTCATGAAGGGTCTCACAGCCCCATGCTGGGTTGCACTTGGCTAGGTCTCCGGGAAGGCACCGAGAGGGCGTATACACATCACCTTGCTCGAGCTCTACAGTGGAGTGCGGTGCAATGCGCCTCTAGGGCTGACAGATCAGCTGTGTGATTATTCGCTCAACGTCAGCCTTTCTATTTGCGCTGGGCAGTCTGTCTGGTTTTGTTTAGTGTGTGTTTCCAGCATCTCCTTCGGGGTCTGGTGCTTGTACAAGGGATGAATGAAGGAAACAATCAATCCATCAATCAGTGAGCTCTCCACTGAGGGAGGAGCTACCTCAGGGTGCTTCCTCACGAATGCCCTTCCTCCTGTCTGAGCTGCTGTCACCCCAGGCTTCACAGCATGAACCAGCCTCCCCCCATCACTGAGGGGTTCTGGGATAATGCTAATGACCTGGAGTTCTGAGCAACCCAGTCATGTTTGAGATTACTTCTTCATTTCAACCCTTATGAGTTCAGCGATGTTGGTCCATTTGCTGGTCCTCTCTGAACCCAGTTTCATTATCTGTAAAGTACAGTCAGTAACAGTGCCTTTTAGGGATCAAATATTGAATGCTTAGGATGGTGACAAGCACGCAGTAAGTGCTCAACAAACAATGGCACCAGCCCACTTACCGCCCTCCACTGTAAAGACTCCAGATAGTTACTCTGGACTGCCCCTGTACTAGGTCATACATCCAACATTTGTGGGGGGACACACTTATGCATTAGGAGGATAGAAAAGTCTCAAACCCATAGTCTGCCCTGCAGCTGCTCATCTCCTCTCCTCTGTGCCCCAGCACCCCTCCATCCACACCCTGAAGAGGACTCTGGGTCCCTGACTCTCTTGTCTTAATTCTTCATTAATGTGGATTCTAGCTCCTGGGTTGATTTTTCTGGGAGATGCTGACCAGTCATGAGGAACACGAGGAGGGATGTGGGGAGGGACGCTGTCCTGAACTAAGGAGGAATCATGGCCTCATCATGGTATAACTTAGCCAATTAATACAGAGAGTGATTTGTAGGGAGAAAGGTCAGGATGAGAAAGGAAGAATGAGGAAAAGCTGTGGTCTCCAGGGGGCATGGTCCAGCTGAGGCTCTGAGCAGGACAGAAACTCAGACCCTGGTTTCCGGCTTCTCCTCTAGACTAGACTCCAGAGATCAGACTCAGAGAAGCCCCAGCATCTCTCCCTTGACAGAAACACATGAACCCCGTCTTGCCCTATCTAGACCATTGAGCTCTGGCTTGTGGATCTGACCAACCACCTGGCAAACAGGAGGTGGAGGCCAGTGGGGCAGGGTGGAGGACAGGTGAGCCTGAGGGGAGGACAGTGGAGGACTGAATGACAGGAGAGTGTTGGGATGGTTTGGCTTTATTATGGGAGGCATCCAAGCCAGACCAATGTGTAGGAAATCACAGCTACTGGTCCGAGGCTCCTGTGCTTATTGAGATGGTTGTCATCCCTCTGCTCTGTCCTGCCCCACCCCCACCCCCACCCGGGTCTCTCCACAGGGCTTCTGACAACATAACTTCTGCCTTTATCAGAGCAAGCAAGGGGCAGAGATGGAGAGGTTGTCACCTGTGGTCCCCTCAGATCAGAACTGACACCCATCACTTTGCCCACCTGTATCTAAGATGCCATTCTAGGGGCAAGCCAGGCTCAAGGGCAGGGCTGGGTGTGAGCACCCGGAGTCTGTACAGTGGGAGCCACAGCAGAGGCCTGGACAAGGGCTGCCTGGGAGAAAGAACTCGGGGAACAAGAATTTGCATTCTTACCCTTAGAAAAATGGCTGGCGTCAGAGAGACACCCAATAATTTTCAGTGAGCCAGCCGACGGCACCCTCCATCAGGAAAGGGACAGCAAGGAGGAGTGGTCTCCTGTTCTTGCTGTTCTCTTCTGTGCTCCAGGAAAGATCTACTGCCAGTCTGACCACCCACACCTCAAGAAGGCAAGCTCCACCAGTAAACCATGTGAAAACCAGATTTGTGGCTGGGTAAAGAAAGCCTCGCTGTTTGATCTGGGCTGTCACTTGCCTTAGATATTGTTTCTTCAAACGATTCCTCTCTGCTGGAATCAGAGCCTGTGCATCTCCATTGATGTCCTCTTGGGTGTTACTGTGGTTGTATTCACCTGGGCTGGTGTCTCCTGTCTCTGGCCCTAGCCATGGTCTCCTGTCTGGTAGCCTCTCTATCCTGCCCTTCTTATTCCTTACTTTGCTCTGCAGCAGGGAGATGCATAGTAGGGTTAGAGGCAGGGTTCATATGCAGAGCCTCTGCCTGGAATCCATGGTGAAGGTTGGGGAGGATGGCTCAGTGGTAAGCCTTCCCTAGAATCCAGTCTTATGTGCTAAATTGTCGCCTACTCCAAGAAGCCCTCTCAGCTGTACCCCATCCCCCTGGCTACTATGCACATCATCTGAGGCAGGTTACAACCTGGAAGTATCTTAGCTTAGCTGTTGTCTCGGAGATTGTTTTTTCCCCACCAGTGGACACCCAGTTCCATAGAGTTACTGATGGTCTTAGCTGTGTCTCCAGTGCCAGTATATTTTAATTAATCCCCACTTTCAGAGGATGGCAGCAGCTTCAGTCACAAACGTGTCCAAGAACTCACCTCCTCCTGCCTTCCTTGTGGATGGCTGCCAGATAAATCCAGGAGAGCACGGGTCAGAGCCTGTCCCTTGGAGGTTCCTGTCACTCTTGGTTCCTCATTCTTCACAGTGCGACTGTGAAGTCTTGTTGAGTCACCTCTTCTAGGAATTCTCCCCCAACCCCTGCCTCTGTTGTACAGATGGTGAGAAGAACCAGGGATTCTGAGCCAGGGTTGGGTTCACATCTCTGCTTTGCTATTTGTCCCAGTGCAGTCAGGAGCCTAAACCTACTTAGAAGGCATGGTGCTGGCTAACCTCCAGAAGAAAGGCTCTTACCTAAGCTGGTGGGAGCAGCCTGGGGTTCTTCTAGATTCAATGGAAACAGATGAGTCCCTCCCACACACTACTTAACTATCCCACAGTGTATTTCCTCTGTTCCTATTGGTCAATGAGCTACTGCCATCAAGACCTTCATGGGTGAGTATGATGTTGGCTTGATCTGGCTGGTCTGGTTGGCTGAGTGTGTGTCCCCTTCCTCCATCACCACCCAACACGTGTTGAAGAAGCTTCACAGTCAGTGGGAAAAGATGGATTTCCTCCATAGAGATAGATGTTCTTCAGTAAAGGAGGGAGGAACCATGCTCATTTGCTAGAACTCCCCCCCCCCCAAAAAAAAACCTCTGACAGTCCACTTGCTGGAGAACGTGGAGTGGTCAGGGTTCCAGAGAGGCACATCCAGACTAGGTCTTGCAAGTGGCTCCCTCCTCGCACCCCTTCTCTCAGACAAGCTTTCTTCCTCTTGGAACTTTCCCTGCTCATCCAACCCTTTGGTTTGTGTCCAGTGGTGTTTGGGTTTGTTGATTTCCTTTCTTCTTTATTGTCCACTAAAATCCCTTCTTCATGGTCACATGTGTTTGCTCATTCTCTGTGCTCCCATTGGTGCTCCCATCATGTGAACAAGAAAGAGCCTAGCTAGCTCCTCCTATCTAGAATGTTCTAACCATCCTCACTCACTTGGTCAATCTTTTGGGAGGCTGTGTATCTGAAATGTCTCCCTGTAGGCTCCTATGTTTGAACCTTGTCCCACATCTGGTGGTGCTGTTTGGGGGGGGGTGGCACCTGGCCTGCTGAAGTGGGTCACAGGGGCAGTTGTTTGAAGGTCCTCTCTCAGCCTTGCTTCCAGGATGTTCATTCTGACTCCTTATCTGCAGCCTAAATGGCCTGTGAGCAAGGTCCTCTATTGTGGACAGAGCCATCAACATCACCGTGGACAGAGCCGCTCCGACGCCACCATGGACAGAGCCACACCATGCTATCATGGACTCCACATCATCATGGACAGAGCTGTTTCTCACAACCATGGACAGAGTCACTCAGAGAGCACCAGGGACAGTCACTCTACACTACCATGGACAGAGCTAATCGGCGTCACCATGGACAGTGCCACTTCTTACAAACTTGAACAGAGTCATTCATACACCACCATGGACAGAACCACTCCACACCACGATGGACAGAGCGGCCCCACACCACCAGGTGCAGACCCGCCCCACTCAACCATGGACAGAGCTGCCCAGCCAACCAGCCTTTCCCAACAGGGAAAGAGTGACATCCTGTAAAACTGTGGGCAAAGCATTTCTTCCCTCCAGGCAGTTGTTTGTCAGGTATGCAGAACAGCTGTGAGAGAAGAGATGCATACAGTGAAGTACCTGTCCATCCCTGTAGAACTCTCATCCCCAGCAGTCCTTAGCTGTTAATCAGGACAGGCTCCTCTCTGCCATGGCTTGTTCTGCCCATTGGGGCTACATCGCATGGAGTTTTTGAGGAACATTGTTCTTTTCCCCAGAGAAGGAAAATGCAGGGTCGACATGCAAGGAGTATTATTCAACCTTAAAAGGGGAAGAAGTTCTGGAGGGGGGGTGGTCTCAGTCTGTAAAATGCTTGCTATGTAAGGATAAGGAGCTGGGTTCAAATCCCCAGCACCTATCCTTGGCACAGCAGCACACATCTGTATTCCCGGGGCTGCAGAGACAGCAAGGACAGTATCAGGACTCGGGCCAGCTAATTTAGCCAAATCGGTGAGCTTTGTGTTCAGTGAGACCAGTCCCGAAAAAAATTAGGTAGAGAGTGAGAGGAAAAGATACCAGAGATTGGCCTCAGGTTTACATATGAATGTACACACACATGTATGCAGATATGCACACACATGTGAGCATGTAAGCATACACACAAACACACACACACACATATACACACACACACGGGGCAGGGGGATAGCAATGTGTATTGTCACAGAGATGAACTACAAGAACATTGTGCTAAGAGAAAGAATCCAGTCATAAGATGAATAGCACACTTCACTAATCATGGGGAATGAACCCAAACTCAGGACAGAAGCGGGGGCTCTGGTTGGCAGGAGCAGCAGAGGGGGAGAAAAGGAAAGGCAGAGCGATAGAGGTGTTCAGTGTGTGTTCTGCAGGATGACAGAGTCCCAGAGATTGATCGAACTGTGATGGAACGCCATGGAACATTCCAAGCTGAGCTCTTTAAAATGCTGAGGCTGCCGGTTCTCAGTGCGGTTTGTTAAGCTTCTCACCGGACAGAGACAGGGGAATAAGAGCAAAGACTCAAAACACCTGGGCAGGTGTGTGTGGACACAGGACCCAGCCTGGTCTCTGGGCCTCACCTAAGGCCACCAGATTCTGCTTCTACCTTTATCTGCTCATCAGCCCGCGTGGATGTAACTCCTCCTTCTGCAACACCTGGTAACATAACATGGCGGACTTGACCTATTCTTTTAAATTTCTTGAAGTCTTAAAAAAATCTGAAACAGAACAGAAGTAACCAAAGATGGAAAGGTGGGTTTCTGAATCTGATTCCCTCGCCCCAACCTCTTTCCCCAGGACTTGACTCCAGCAGCAGTCACTGCCCAACAGCCACACTAAACTCTGGGAATCACGATGCTTCTCCTATCAACCCCACCCCCTCCCTAGGCTCTGTAGACGCAGACGCTCATGATAAAGGCCTCTGTCCCCGTTGCTTCCTGATGCTTCGTCTTAGGCTCTGCCTTCTCCAACTGATCCCGAGTTCTTCTTCCAAGCAAGCAGGACTACAGAGTGAGACCCTATTTAGAAGAGAAAAGGAAGAAACTTCAAATAAGAAGGATGGAAGACATAGAGAGCAGGAGGGGGAGAGGCGGAGCTGAGGGACCCGAGCTCAGTATCTTTGGATCTTTTGAGCATCCCCCAAATCAGAACTGTAATTGTTTTCACATGGCCCCCCATGGTACACTGTCTCTCTTCTATCTGTCTGTCTCTGTCTCTCTCCCTCTCTCTGTCTCTCTCTTTGTCTTTGTCTGTCTCTTTATCTCTCTGTCTCTGTCTCTCTGTATCTCCCTGTCTCTGTCTCTCTCTGTCTTTTTGTCTGTCTCTGTCTTGTTGTCACTCTTTCTCTGTCTCTTCTTCTCTGTCTCTCTGTGTCTTTGTCTCTTCTCTCTCTGTCTGTCTCTGTCTGTCTCTCTTCCTCTCTCTGTCTCTGTCTCTCTCCCTATCTCTGTCTCTGTCTTTCTGTCTGTCTCTCTGTCTCTGTCTTTCTCCCTCTCTCTGTCTCTCTGTCTCTGTCTCTCTGTGTCTTTGTCTCTTCCTCTCTCTGTCTGTCTGTCTCTGTCTGTCTGTCTCTCTTTCTCTCTCTGCCTCTCTCTAGTGGATGAAGTCTGCTTTGGTCCAAGATTGATGAGAGTCAGTCCTGGAAGGAGAAAAGTAGCTTACACAGGTGTCACCAGGTCCCTTACTTCCACAAGCTGGCCCTTCTGACTGCTCCGTGGTGGAACATCGTGGCTAGACATTCCGTGGTGTGATGTGGCCTTCCAGGAGAGAGCAGTTACACGGGGTCACCTCTGGGAAAGCATTGAATTGACCTTCGCTCAAGCCTGGGCCCTACAGCTCATTAGCTGCTTTTGTCTTTCCGACCTCCGACCTCTTCCAGAAGCACGAATCGTGCCTCCCACGCACTGCCACTGCCGTGTTCAAGTTCAGTAATGTATGTAAAGCGCCAGGCCCTGTCACGGGGGATCATGGGAGATCTGTGGCTGCTCTCCTTCCCCAACTCCTCTCCCCATGGGTGAGGAGGCAGGAACACCCAGAGCATCCATTGCTGGCATTACCGCAGCTGGCCTGCGCCATCACGAAGCGTGACTGGGGAGGAATCGTGATAAGCCTCTTATGCCTGCGATATTAGCATTCTCAGAGCTTACTGAAAATTCTTCATCATATTTGTTCTTTAAGCGAAAAAAATGGAAGCTTTTAGGGAGGTAAAGTTAACCTCGGGTGCAGCATTCCATTCCAAGCTAGACACAGGACGAATACCTTTTCCAAGGTCACATGGCTGCCTGGTGGCTATGTCAAGGTGGGAACCCAGATTTTTAAAAAACTTGCTTTCTTTTTTAAGTTTTGTTCTGGGAAAGCCAGCTCAGGCCTAGGGCAGATACCCCTCTAGGAAATGTGCCATGGAAGGTGGAAGACCTTCTTGTCCCCATGGAATCTGTGCCCTGTGCGAATTTGTCACATGGTTTCCCCCTCCTCTCTCAGAGCATCCTTCCAGAGACCCTAAAGTGCTTCTGTGTGCCTCGTACATATTTATACGACTGCGTGCTCGATAAAAATAAAACCACTTCACCCACCACTGAAATGCAGCCCCTCGGGGTGTGAAATATGCGACTTATCGAACCACTGAGAAGAATGACTCTCAGGAGAGACCTTGTCCCTCCTGACATTGCAAGGGGTCTGTGAAGAGGAGGAGGGAGAGTTAGACTGTCTTGATAACAAAGTTCTGGACTTCTACAGAAGCCAGTGCCACGGACACCCTTGGTTTCAGTGCTCTGGGATGTGCCTTTCACAGATACCTTTCACACATCCCTGAGCCTCACGCCCCAACAGAGGCCTGCCAGCATCAGGGGCTCTGGTCACCAAGCACCCCCAAACCCCTTGTCCCTCAAGAGTCACTACTTCCTGCTTTAAGAGTCAGAGGTTGCGACGAGGAGAGAGGTGTCTGATCAAGAACCAGCACCTTTGGTGTTTTTGTTAAGCGCCCACTCTGGCCGCTGTAGCCTTCCCTGCACGGTGACTGTCCTGCACGCTGTGCCAGAGCCCTAGCCCAGACTGATGCTTCACACCGTCGTTTCCTCCTCCCTACACCCTGCTCTTCTCACTAACCCCACCCACCCACCCACTGGGGCTGTACCACATAGTGAGAGCCTTGTGAAGATGTCACCATAGGTGTGCCAAGCACGTGGCAGCAAAGCTGAACTCTCTTAGAGTGAGCAAGGATCACCCAGCTTCCTGAGCCGAAGCGCTCCTGTGTAGGGGTGGGGCAAGGGAGTAAGAAGGTGGGTTGGGGGGTGCTCCAGTCAGAGGGCTTAGCATGAATGAAGCTCTGAGGCTGAGAGTGAGCTGGCAGTGCAAGGCTATAACCCCAGCTACTCCGGAGGATGAAGGTGAAGCAGGAGGCTCAAGGTCAGCCTGGGTATCACAGGAAGACCCTCTATCAAAAGGAAGCAAAGCAGAGCAGGCCTGAGGCTGTAGCTCAGCAGCGAGACATGTGCCTGGCATGTATGAAGCCTTGAATTTGAGCCCCAGAATAGGAGACAGAGGAGCTGTGTCCCAGCAGTGACCTCAAGTGGAGCAGGAGGCCACGAGAGCCAGTCTGAGGCTACAGCACAGAGCGTTTGGAGGACTCCAAGCCGGTCCTGGAAAGCAGAAACCAAGCGGGAAGCAGGCGGAGGGCTGACTAGCAAGTCCAGGTGGATACCCCACGTTGGCATCCAGCCTTGCTAGCCACGAGCTCCTCGAGCCACAGAGCATGTCCTTCTGCTCTGTGTCCCTGGCACTCAGTGTGGGGCCTAGTCCAAGTCTAAGCTTGGTAAAGCCTACACGGTCTTTGGTTCTCTTGCAGTAGTGATAAGCTTTAAGAACCACTGTGGGGAGGAGGAAGTTATAGACGGCTCAGCAGTTAAGCGCACTGGCTGCTCTTCCAGACGTCCTGAGTTCAATTCCCAGCAACCACATGGCGGCTCAAAACCATCTGTGATGGGATCTGATTTCCTCTACTGCTGTGCACGAAGACAACACACACACACACACACACACACTAAATAAATCTTAAAGGGAACCACTGAGGACACTGGGACATACTTGGTAACAGAGTATGGACTGTGCTCATGTGGGTCTGTAATCCCAACACTTGGAAGAAAGCCTGATCACAAGTTCAAGGCCAGCCAAGGCTTCATAACAAGCCTATGCTTAAAACATCAAACACACACACATACACACACACACACACACACACACACACACACACACAAGGGGTTGGGCACATGAACCTGTTATGCGCTGTCATGCTCCAGCCTGGGCACCTTGGTTAGATGTCATATGAAGGACTAGCAAGTCCCTGTCTCTCCAGATGGTGTCCATTGGTTCCCTCCCAAGAGAGAAGCTTTGAGAACCGAGGGAGGAGCTCTCTGATAGGCTTCCTACAGCCTCCTTTCCTGGGAGTAACGTCTCTTCAAGGTCACCCCCTTCCCTGGACAGAGAGGATAGAAAAAGGACCAGAGACAGCCATGGAGGGAGAGCTGCGTGACCTGGAGGGGTTAGCAGGTCTGTTTTTGTCAGTTTCCCATAGCAGACTGTGGTGCCTGGGAGATGCTAGGATGGCGTGAACCCCCTGGGATCTGGGAAACATCATCCTGATGGGTCAAAAGTCAAGCATCACCAGGTCCCAGGATCAATCAACCCGTGCATCCTCCTCCTCACTGTCTCCCACGGGATCAGTGCCATTCCTGTGGCTCACGCACACTCACGCACACACATGCATGCACTTGCATGCACACACACATGCACACACTCACATGCACACTCACGTACACACATGAGCAAGCGCACACACACATGCACACACATGCACACACACGCATGCACATGAATCTGAGCTGTCTCCAGAGACTCTGACAAACCTGGTCTCCTCACTCAGGTTCTAGATGCCCATTGCTTTTACAGGGCAACTCTGGTGTCACCGGTGTGTCTGGAATGCTTCCTATGACTGATTCTTTCCCCAATCTACTCTTTCCCTAGCTAACCTGGCACCTCCAGAGCTCGAGAGTCACATTCCCTCAAAACAGGCTCAGTGCCACAGACAACACCTCTGCTTCATTAGTGTCCAAGGAGGAGTGAGACAGAAGTGAGGAGAAAGTGGATTCCTGCTGGGCAGATGTCAGCTGCCAGCGACAAGTAGCCCAGTCTTTGCCTCTTTCCCATGGGAGTCATAAAGCCTGCAGAAACAAAATCACCCATCCATCCTGTAAGTGGGGTGGGATTTTCTCTGACACCTTGCGACCTGAAGACACAAGCAGAAAGCGGGTTGCAGAGAGGGCAGAGGCTGTGGGGCTTTACCCTGAGGCTTTTGTGATTAACCAAAGCCCTTGGGCACACACACCGTTAGGTTCCCAACTGCACCACTAACTTCAGTAGTCAGATTTCCCTGCTCAGCTTCCAGGACCACAAGACCTGGGTCTGTCTGCGTGAACCAGAGCCAAATGACAGGAGCCTGCAAGAATAACATGAGACTTCTCAAGGAACAAGGTAAGAATGGGCCCAGACCTTCTGGGACATTCAGTGAGACCTGGGGAGACAAGACTCACAGTGAGAAATCTCTGTTCCTCTAGTGGGAGCAAGGTGCCCCTCCATACAGGTCACAGAGGCCTCAGTTTCTCCTCTACAGTATTAACTCGACTATCACAAAATGGACTAACTGGGAGCATGTCTGGGGAGATCATGCCTTGTCTTGGAAACATTGACACCTAAGGAATCTGTGACTAAGACGCTGATTTATTTATTTTATGGATTACAGGCCCTCCAACTAAAAAAAAAAAAAAAAAAAAAAAAAAAAAAAAAAAAAAAAA
>NW_021620793.1:879598-904402 GCF_004785775.1 Grammomys surdaster | reverse complement strand
AAAAAAAAAAAAAAAAAAAAAAAAAAAAAAAAAAAAAAAGGAAAAAGGGAAAAAATCGTGTGTTCCATGGCGCCACCTATTGGCGATTTGCAGAATTACATAGTGGTCGGGAAAGTAGACAAGGGAGGACCCAAAAGCGACCTCAGATAAGAATCTGAAACCGGAAATGGATGGAATAATGCTCTAAAGGATCATGGGGAAATGAATCGGCTTTCCTCCCTTTGCTTTTGGATTATGGCCAACACTTTGCAAGTCTCTTCAGACCTCCGCACTGTAGTGTGCCCACCCTTCTCTCTCTGTAGAGGACGCTGGGCTGAGGACCACAGAGGCAACCAAGCCAAGGGTGGTAACACCACTGCGTTGTTGACGCCTCAAGTGTGGATTCCGCAGCCACAGCTGAACCTTGTGGTTTGAGCATCTTCTGATGTAAGCACAAGCCACACTGGTCACTCTTGTCCCATCTGTACTTCACAGGCGAGGAAGAGACTGGCCCGGGCATGTACCAGGTAGGTGACCAATGAATTTGTCACACTGGATAGGAAGAGAGTGCTTTTTTCCTATCTTCCAGTCAGAAATCGCCGTTCTGAGAGTTGAGACTGGGATTTAAGCGAGGCGCCTGACCCCAGAGCCTATGCTTTCAGCCAGCCACTTGACGGCGCGTGCTGGCACCTCTGATAATGACTAACATCTGCTGCCCTGCTCCTTCCAAGTCAGGCATCGCAGTGTACAGGAAGAGAATAAATCCTGCTGATACTTCTCTGATCTATATTCATCCGTCCACACCACCTCTCTGTGTGCACACACCAAGCCTTTCTCTGATCTGTCTACCTGTTCACCCACTCCATTGCCCCTCGTCCATCAGCCCATCATTCAAGAAGTTCACTTATCCATTCATCTGCTCATCCATATACCCACCATCCACCCATCCACCCTTTATGTCCTTTGTCATCCATCAATGTATCAGTCCATACATAAATCCCACTATCTATCTATCTATCTATCTATCTATCTATGATCTATCCTTTCTATTCATCTTCCCATCCTTTTATCCATTTTCCATCTGTGTACCCACAATCTGTCCATCTGTCCATCATCCATCCATCCATCCATCCATCCAAGCATCTATCCAACCACTCATTTGTCCATCCATCTATTCCTTCCTTCCAACAGCCACTTTTCATCTTCCTTGGCCCAGATGATCAAATGAACCACCTGTGGTCCTGCACATAGTAGGCCCACAATGCCCCATGAGGACCGAGAGCAGACATCTCCAGCTGCAGCATGGAGAGTGGACTGGGGAGGGTGGACTGGAGAGAATGGGCTGGGAAAGAAGTCAGAAAGCAGAGAGATCAGTCAGCAAGAGGAATCTACTTTCAGATGCCAGCTTTACCATATACCAGGTAGGCAACGTGAGGCAATGACTTCTCTGTCTGCCCCTTCACCTCCTGGTCCATTCTATGGACACACAGATAGAGTCTGCTCCACAGGGCTGTGCAGAGCTTGATTAACTAGTACAAGCGAAGCACCCAAACAAGCAGACTGTGACACACGTCATCAGTCGGCAGGGGTCATTCTATTTCCTGTTGTTGTCACCTATCTGCCACCCACAGACACCTGGGGGCACAGTGTTAATAGGAATTGATAAGAAGAGGGGTGTTAAGCAAAGGCAGATTCCCATCCAACAAAGCTAAGGGACAGGTGAAGAACTTCAGAACTCCTTGGAGCCTTTACTGCGCTCCCGTGGGCCGAGAGGAAACTACTGGCATGTTCCACATAGATTTAGCCATGAAACCCTCTTTTAAAGAATTTTCATTACAAGCTCACAAATGGTCTGTGTGTGAGACCCAGTTTGGGGAACACTGGCCTCCAACTCCCTCCCCTGTATGAGTGATACCTGGCACCTGGGTGTGTATCTCTAGATTACCACCGCAGACTGTGGCATCCTCTTCTCTGGAGATGTGTGGAATCTTGACAGTGTAGATGGGTCAGGTCTGTTAAGAATGAGATGTAAGACTTAATTCCAAGTGGCTGGCTCACAATTGATTTGGGTATTGCCATCATTTCTGGTTGTGTTTAATTTACATAAACATTAAAGAACTGGCCCTACCTGAGATGCTTGCTGGTGATGTTGATTGCCAGCATAAAGAGAAGCAAGGAGAGAGAGAGAAGGAGAGAGAGAGAGAGAGAGAGAGAGAGAGAGAGAGAGAGAGAGAGCCTCTAGGCTCAGGGAAGCCCATACCTGGTCCCTATGCTCAGAATCATTGCCTTACCCTATCTTCGTGATTCTCCTGGCATCTCTGGAACTCAGTTTCCTTATCTGTAAGCCACGCATACACGAAGTTGCCATGGAGGACTTTCACAATGATTAGATATGATACAATAAACAGACACAATGGACTCATGAAAGTTTTCCATCTGGCGTGTGTGTGAATTCACACACAAGCCTCTGTGTATGCATCCCTGGGTGGCTATTGCAGATAGCACGCAAAAGCTCTAGCCTTGAAATGGATCCTGTATTCGAATCTGAATCCACCACTAGCTGTGCCCTGGAAAAATTGCTTTACCTCTCTGTTCTTCTAATCTTTAAAATAGGAGTCGTGCCCGCACACACTGATGCGTTACTGTTTCACAGGCCCAAGTCTCTGACAGCGCCCAGCACAGTGGCAGGTTCCCATAGTCTCTACTCCAGAGAGTAGTCGTCCCCAAGCCTACAAAGCCCACCCTTTGGGAACCAGGCTGTGAGGGCCAGTGGTACCCTCTCCCTGGAGAAGAGAACTTAAAGCTCCGTCGTGACCTCAGAGTGGCCATTCCTGGAGCAGGGCGAAGGTTGCTTTTGCGTTAGCACCCTCTGTCGGGAGAGCCCGTCTCAGCACCAAGGACAGAGGACTAGGCCCTGCTCACTGCTGCGGACGGGCAGGCAGAGAGCTGCACCTTGGCTGTCTAAAGGACCCTGATTCCTACTGGGCCAGAGCTCAGGAGAGAGGCGTGGCCCACTGTGACTCAAGAGTCTGAGTGCCAGGACAGCAAACTGCAAACACCGCCTCTGGCGGGCAGCAGATCATCCATTTGTAGACATAAACTAAATTAAAGGCCTTGTGGCTGCCCTGGGTGACTTTTCTTTTGCCTACGTTACCCGTAGCCCCTGTTAACTGACTGCACTTTGGAGTCGCCTTTCTGTGCAGCAGAAGAAAGGGCTCCAGAGATGTAGTTTATGGAGCCGACGGAGCAGGGCTTTTGGCTGAGCTGGGAGGTGGGCTGTTGCTATTATCATTACCATATGGTAATAGGCATGCATTGGCAGCCTGGTCCCTTCAGGGGAAACCGACTCTGCACCTGGGCGGGATGTCTTCTCTTTGGTGGGCCGGGATGGGCTTCACAATCCTGGATCCCTGAGAAGGTTCACGGCTACAGCTGGCCTCCGAGCACCCGCTGAGCACTGGCTTGAGCTCAGAGGTAATGAACAAACCAACTAGTGATCTAACCTCCCTCAGCCTTTCATTCATTCTTCCATCCATTCAATAATCACTGAAGACCTACTATGTGCCACGGGCGAGGGTGAGCAGTACGTTTTACACAGGGGTAATGTTTAAGGACAGCGTGGAAGGTGAAGATGATTTGGGAATGAAGATGGGTCCATTGAGGTATAAAAACTCCAGGCCCAAGAGCCTCAGCCTCGAAACCAAACTTTCTTGGATTCAAACTTCTTATCTCCTTTCCGCCCTCTCCATTCTTGGAGGACACCAGGGAGACAACACCCTGGCCCTCTTTCCCAGCTGGTTAAGAATGGGGCTGTTGGGTAGGTAGCATCACCAACGTAGGCAGAGGCCACAAGTACAACCTGCTCCTTTCAGCTCCTCCCCCAATGACAGTGCTGGGTAGGTGCGGCCAGGAAGCCACGCCCACCTGGCCTTCACCTGAAGGCAACTGGACTCAAAGTGAAAGGCTACACAGCAACGCATGCATTTCCTGTAAGCCTAGCCCAGTACATCTGGGCTTGGAGCTCCTCAGCCAGGGAACCTCTCACACAGAGGGCTTAGAATCTTGGATAGCTTTTTCCTGAGCCAGAAGCAGAGAGGTGGGAGGGAGAGACTGGCTGGAACAGACAGGCAAGGGTTGTGCTCTTCCTATGACTGGCTTGGGGGGGGATTTGGGGGGGTGTCCTCAAGCTCACCCTCAGCAGCTTGGGGAAGATAAGACTTGGAGGAGGAGCAGGAGGGAACTGCCAGGGAGAGGATAAAGGCCCAAGACTCCAGTGTTCAAGCCAGATCCAGCCCAATCAGGCTAGGCAACCAATTAGTCTGATTCAAAAAAAAAAAAAAATACCCACGTAGGGACAAACTGTAATCAAACACCTATTTATAAGGGTTTATTACGATCATTATTATTATTTTACTGAGAGGATCATTCTAAAGCCTGTCAGGTGAACGGCATTCGCTCAGACCTAAATAAATGCAAATCGTTCCTTCCCTGGAGCAGGGAGGCTGGGCAAGCCGGATCTGCAGCTAGCTGTCTTGAAAGGCCACGTGCCGAAAAGGCTGCGGAGGGTAAAGGAGGGGAGCGAGTCACTCCGTGGGACATCCTGGCACAACTCTCTCCCCCAGCAGCACCTGCCAAGCCATTGTTCACTGCCCACCCCTCTCCCAAGGACTACAGCCTTGGCAGTGTACCCATTGCCCATCTGAGTAAACTGAGCAACAAGGAAGCAGCAACCTAGTAAAGCTAGGGGAGCTGGGACTTCCCTGGAGAGTGCAGTATAAGGAGACCTGGGTCCTGGTTTGGGGGCTCAGATTCACTCTCTGTTTCTGCTGTTCATTCTGGACGTTGTCGGTCTAACTCCTGGTCTCCCTGGTGTATCTCCACCCCACCCCATCCTAAAAGCTAGGATCACCTGCGTCCTCCTCACGTGGGAGACGCCAGGGCCCAGGCTCAACGGTGTGTGTGCATCTGTGGGTCGCTATCAAAGCAACGATCTGACACAAGTTTCATCCCCACCTAGGTTTTCAGGTGGAGGAGTTGGGGTGTCAGACCTGATTTTTTAAAAAAAATAGAGATGACATCTTGGTCTCTGACAGAAGACAAAGTGGATGCTTCCCTTGTCCGGTCCTGTTTGCACGCACAATGCAGCTGTACTGCACGGGGCGCGGGGTGGAGGGTAGCCCTTATTTGTGTAACATTGAAGCCCCGAAGCCCCTAAGGAGGACGTTCATAGGTGTCAAAGCCAGCCCTGAGGATCTACATCCCTCCGCGAAAAGCATCTCTCTCCTGGAGGGAGGAAGGGTGCTTACATTCACCATTCACCGAGCCGGGGAAAGGGGCGTCCAGGGACACGGCCAGGTGGAGGTTGTGGGGAGTGATTCGGGTGGAGCGGAGCTTGATGCGTGTGTATGGGAGGATGCGGCTCACAAGCAAGCAGTTGTGATGTGATGGGGGTGGGGGGCAGAGGGTAGAAGCCGAGGGGGAGGGGGCGAGTTCTCCTCTCTGCAATAAATCGGCTTAGCGGACGAGAGCCGAACAGCCCAGAACGGATTAAAGAAAAGTCTGTAGAATACGGCAGCGAGCGCAGCGCGAGGGGCGGGGGCGGGGCAGCAGGGAAGGAGGGAGAGGAGGGGGCGCGAGAAGAGCGAGCGCCGGGTAGAGCGCGGCGGCGCGGGCAGAGCTTCGGCTCCAAACTCCGCCGCTGCCGCCACGGATCCGACTCCGGCCGCCGTGGGCGCTGCTCGCAGCCGACCAGCCGGGAGCAGCTGCGCGCCCCAGCCAGGTCCGGTACAGCCCAGAGCAGCCGGCACGTCTGGTGCAGCCCGGAGCATCCTAGTACAGCCCAGAGTAGCCTGGTGGTGCATCCCGGAGCATCCCGGTACAGCCCAGAGCAGCTCCGGGTAGCCTGGAGGCCCGACCACGGTAGCATGGGGACGTCCCCGCGGCTCCCCTCGCTGCTCGTCACCGCCAAGGCCGGTGGCCCGGGTCACAAGCTCTTCTGAGCCCATGGCGAGGGGACCCACCGCCGGCACCGCGATCGCCGCCGCCGCCACCGCCGCCTCGGCCAGAGCCGCCAGCTCCTGGGCACCATGCGAGCTGCTCCAAGCCTCTGCCGCGCTTCCTGCCTGCTTCTCGCCGCGATCCTGGACCTGGCGCGCGGTGAGTGTGCGGGCGCCCGAGGGAGCCCGGGGCCGGGGGACGCGCGCAGGGACCGAGAAGGGCGCGGGCCCGAGTGGCTCTGGAAGTCTCGGGCTGTAAGCAGAGTCCAGGAGGGCTTCCGTGCAGCGAAGCTTGGCAAGACAGAATAGATCTTTTGGAGAAAGCTCTCGTGGATCTGTGCCAGTGTGTGTGTGTGTGTGTGTGTGTGTGTGTGTGTGTGTGTGTCTTTGTTGGGTCTGTGAGTGTCCGAGAATCAGCTATGTGTGGAGAGGGCACCGGAGTACATTTAGATGGGTTGTGTGATGGTGTGTGAGTCTGTGTGTGAGGGGTAACAGAAGGTCTACATCACTTACATGGAGAGATGAGAGATAAAGTCTGAGTGTTTGGGGTGTGAACTCCTTCCTCAGGGTAAGTGTCTGAGCGTCACCGCATGTGTGAGCCTGTTAAGAAAAGGATGGCTGAGGTGTGGCGGTTCACGCCGTTCCCGGCTGTGTTTGCTGGTCTCTGGAGGGCTGCGTGACAGCCAGTGACTGTATTTCTGTTATAGCTGGGCAGGAGTGTACCTACCTACACGTGGAAGTACTGGACTTCAGGTCCTATAAGCTTTTAGCCTGGGAGCAGGTGCAGATCGAGGGAACTTGGGTTTCTGGTGGGATCACAGGGAACTGTGATCACATCTGGGGCTGGAGGGGGTCCAACAGTATAACTCGCGTGTCTGCGTGTGTCCTGCATGGGCCTGGTCATGGGCTAGGCTGAACCAGATGGAAGGAAACTGAAGCTCAAAGGGTTCCCCAGAGCCAGCAGTGCGGGGCAGTTCTAGCGTGCCTGGTCGGGGCTGCCTGGGAGGAGGGGCATCCTGCCCAGCGCCGCCCTCTGGTGGGTCTTAAATGTGGAAGTCGAACTTGACGGCCCGGTGCCTTCCCGGCAGGGAACAGGAGACAGATGCCAGCCCAGCAGGGCGGAGGCAGGGCCAACAGAGTCATAGGTGGGATTCCAGAGGGTGGGGGCGGGGGTGGGGGTGGTGGGGAGCTCCTTCTCCAGGTCAAGTCACAACCAACCACGGGTGTTGATATCAGAGCAGGGCCACCCTGGGAGGAGGGAGAGTGTGGAAAAAGTAGGCATTGTCTCCCGTGGAGCTTTGGCCTCTGTCCCATTTAGGCCGTGGCGGAGGGTCAGATCTTGTCCAGCATACTGAGAAAAATCTGTATGAGCTCTGAGATTGTCCTCCAAGGGGCGTGCCTCTAAAATAACCGACACCCTTCAAGACTCTAAGTCTTCGAAGAGAGCTTGGTCCGCTGATGGGAGAATTTGAGCCTTGGGAGGTGGAGGAGGGGCTGGTGTGACCCAAAGGAATGTCAGGCCGGTACTTTGTCCCTCCTACCCGCTCTGGGTGCAAATACTTTCTGAAGTATATCCAATCTCGCTGTAACTTTGGGGACAAGAGCTCCCCCTTTGAGATGGATGTCTCCAGAGGGAAAGATTCTAAGTGGGAGGATCCGGGTTCCAGCGCCATCGAGAAGACGCTAGGCTCTGTGGAAAGCACTGGAGCCCTCACCTGGACGCTGCAGGGAGCAGGATTGGGGGTTGGGGACCGAACGGGAAGTACCCCTTTTTCTCAATCTGTGATGCGCATGGTGTAACGAAGCGAGGGAAGGGAGGTGGAAGAACCGGGTGGGGAACCCCGACTGCGTCAGGACCCCACCCTGCGAGCTCGCGCCTGAGCAGCGAGCCCCCAGTCTGTGGCTTGGCTGCGGAGAGCTATTCCGGCGCGCTGGAGCTTTGGCTGGGCTCGCTAGCTTCTGCAGGCTGCGGGAAGCGCTTGCTCCGGGAGCCGGGATGAACGCATGGAACCAGGGCACGTGGCGGGGGTGGGGTGGGGTGGGGGAATAGACGCCGCATCTCAGCTCCTCAGGCCCAGATCTCAGACTCGAAACTTTGTGCTGGGCACGGGGACCCCGAGGCACCAAGGCTCCTCTTCTCTGTAGAGGTGCGAAATCCTCCAGGCTAGGTGTCACCGTGCGAGGTGGGAGCAAGAGGAGAGTCCTCCCGAGGCGTGACCTACCGGCTAGGCCGGAGGAGGGCGCCCTTCCTGCAGGAGGCGGCGATGCCCACGATCTGTGCACCTGGTGTAGCTTTGCAGAGCCAGCCAGCCAGCCAGCCAAGGGGGTGCCCGGGAAGAGATGGGAGGGAAACACACTGGCTTTCCCTGAGAGGGACACAGTCACTGCTGCGGGAGGGGCACAGCCAGAGTGGTGGCAGAGCAAAAGAGCCGTGTGCCCTTTGCAACACTCCCGTACCCCCTTCCCTACCACCAAGCTCTTCCAAGAAGGCCCCGTTTCTCCAGTCTCCGACATCCCGACATCGCCTAGGGACTCCCTGAACTGGACAATAGGAAACAGCACGTTTGAACTTGCGCAGTGACCCTAAAGAGAGAAAGTGCGCCAGGCTGAGGAGGTAGAGGGAGAGGTGAGGCTCTTTGGACTTGCCTGGTTAAGATCTGGAACATTCTCCACTGAAAGCAGCGGGCTCTGGGAAGACCTAATTTGAGCTAAAGGGTCCAGAGACGTGGCCTTTCGGAGACCGTGGGGGCGGGGGGGGGCGGGCGGGTCGAGGGAGTGGGACCGGCAGGCAAGCCCCGGTTTCTCAGCTGGGTATCATCAGGTATGATCTGAGGCTCACGACGATGGGGAGCTGCGACTTCACAGATGATCCTCTTTCTGGGCTCTCTAAACCCCGCCTTGTGGGGGCACCACACTCCTCTGTGCGTCTCCCGTCCACTGCTGGGGACTGAATAGGCGCATGGCTATCTCACCGGTCCACGTCCCCGTGGCCCCGCCCCTTTCCAAACCACGCCTCCTCACACCCAAGAACATTTTCCTGGGAGGTCGAACTTATATAATTGGGGCTTTTCAGTTAGGCTTGGAGTGACTTCCAACTTCCGGGGTCACTGAATTTTGTGGCTTGTGGCTTTCATCTCAATCCCTAAAATCCCAGTGCCTTGAGCAGGAAGCTATGCTGTCGCACTGCCCTAGAGGTCAGTGCCTAGAGCTGGAATTGTCTTTGTTCGAAGCGAACCAAGACCACTCCCTTCCTGGAATTGGGTGGTATTTTGAATTTGGGCTTCTCCTCCATAGCTTCCATTGTATGGATATGTCCTCATTCCCACTCAAGGTGGCTTTACAAACCTATTGTTACAGATTGGGAAACTGAGGCTCCACACTTTAAGATTAATCACAGACAAGCAGACTCCTTCTAGCTCCCTCCTGGCTTTGCCTGGGGCTCTCTTTCCATCCTTCCCTCTGTCAGCAGACTTCCAGGTGTGCTGGCCGGGGCCCTCTAAGGACGCCTCTTGGCCTGGATACCCTGCCTGCTGCTTACAGCTCCATGGGAGGTGGATCTTTTGAGTGGAGGAAGAAGTGATGAATTCCCTAGCCATGTGCTTTTTTCTTTCACGTTTCCTTTAATACTTATTCCCTCTCTAAGACATAAAACCAGTCCTGTTTTGCAGAGGAGGAAACTGAGATTCAAGTGACTGCCAAAGTCACCCAGTCAGTAATGGGTGAGCAGGGGACCAGCACTGTGCTGCCTGGAAAGACTGGCACTCCCTCCTTTCCTTGGGCCCAGCCCTGAGGATGACTGAGGGACCCAGGTCTCAGTGTGCACATTTCATCCTTCACCAGACTCAAGGTGAAAGAATTATTCAGTGTGTTCATCTGCACAGATGGGAGAGGGCGTGTCCCCGAGAGACACTGTCATCATTAAGAAAATCAGTGGGCATCTGCTGGGTGGGGGGGCGGGGTATATCTGCAAAGAGAAGAGCTAACAGGCATGACCTCATCCGTGTGTGTGTGTGTGTGTGTGTGTGTTCATGTTCCAGAAGAGATGAATGTCTCTCTCATTCTTCTTTTCCCTCCCCTCCCTTCTTTTCCCTCCCTCTCCCTCCTTTCTTTTCCTCCCCCTCCTTTCTTTTCCTTCCCTTCCCCTACCTTCTTTTCCTTCCCCTCCTCATCCTTTTCCTTCCCTCCCCCTCCCTTCCCTCCCTTCCCCTCCTGTCCTTCTTGTATGTTTTCCTCTCTTCCCTGCCCCCTGTCTTATACCCTCTCCTCCCCTCCCCTCCCCTTCTCTTCCCTTCCCTTCCCTCCCCACTCCTTAAAACAGCGGATAAGCTGTGACTCCTCTCTGTGAGTGGAGACTGGAGTCTCTGCCAGGCCTGAGGCAGTCTGCACACAGCCACACTGTGGTCCCTGGAGGCAGATGCAGCCACTTGGAGCATGTGCTAAGGGTTCTGGGCCTTCCATTTCAACCACAGATGGTGACACATGCGGTGTCACCCCTAGGAGGTGCCCCTTTTTAGGAATAAGTTCCAGGGAACAAACAGGGTGTCAGGCCCCTACTGTGTGCTTCCAGTGAATCAGAGGAGAGAGGAAGGCTCTTATTCCCCAAGCTCTACTTTCTGATTGAAGTTCCACAGAAGTCTCTGCTGGATGTAAAGCTAGGACCAGAAGACAGATGCAATGGAGCCCAGGGCAGCAGAGAAACAGCAGGAGGAGGGGTCCGGGAGTGTGGGCTTAATCTCAGCCCAGGAAGAAAGCTGGCCTATCTGCCAGCCCACTCCCTGCTCCTAGGCCTCAGCGACAGGCAGGCGTGGCCCTCAGGTGAGACCTCAGACATCAGGTACTCTCTGGAACCTGAAAGGCCTGTAGAGTCAGGAAGACAGAGAACCACTCACCTTGCCAAAGAGGCCCTCAGAAATTCCCCTCTGACATTTCCAGGGCCTGGTGTTGGTGAGATCTGCCTCTCAGGGAGGGGGGTGAGGTGGAGCCAGTTTGAACATTTGATAGCCTGAGGGTTCTGGGGCGGGGGAGATCCCTGTGTTAGCCACAGTCTGAGTACGTCCAGCTCAAGAGGCAGATGTTGGGTGGGAACTTCCCCAGACTCTTTCTCAGCCCCTCTAGAACTGGAATTCTTTTGGAGTCCATGTCAACTTCCTGCAAAGAACAGCACTGGACCCTGTTTGTGAAACAGGATTATTCTGGTCCTGGTAATACTGGGAAGACCATGTATGGTCAACTGGCTGGAGGTGGTCAGTTCCATCTCTGTGCTCCACCTTACCCTGGAGGCCAAGCCCCACTTTGTGCTGTCTGAGACTCACACCGTCACTACTGCGGAGTGGGGGCAGGAGCCTTGTTTGTGTCTGTTCATTATTGTGTCTTACCCTAACACATAGTGGATGCTCGGCGCAGGGCTATTTGAATCAGTAAGTCACCTATAACCTTTAGATACTCATGTCCCGGCTTAGAGGACCCAGCAGGCAGCTTTCTGTTTCAATAAAAGAGCCTGACAAGGTTTACAGCTCATGGGGTTTATCTGGACTTGCGAGCAAACTTCCTGGTAACAAAAGCCTCCTGCTCTTTTGGAGCAACAGAGCTTCCCTTGCAGAAGCCTGGCAAGTCATTGGAGTGGTCGGATGAATGAATGATGTTGTCCCTGAGCCTGGCTTGTCTCCTGGTGCTGTGCTGTCTCCACCACCTCTGGGAGTATGAGAGTGTGTCAGCATACACACACTCTGACCGGTATCTGGGCAGACCAGTCAACTGTAGAAAACTGTGGAAAGACCAAGTGGTTTCCTGTTGCCAGTGGGCTCCCACAGATGCACCCACAGTCTGTGCTACATTCTCCTGGAACCCCTATCTCTGAGATGGACCCCCATTTTGAAGACTAAGCTATGAGGTTTGGGTAGCTCCTGCAAGGCTATCCTGCAGAGAGAAGGCTGACTGTGCACCAGGCATCTCTTTACCTGTCCCTCCTTAGCCCCTACTTACCGATGTGAAACTGGCTGTCCTGAATACACTGACATCCAGAAATGGTCAGCGCTGTAACCAGGGCTCCAGAAGAACCGGCTAGAAAACACTAAACAGGACAGCTAGGCCTGCTGGGTTCACCACCATTTCTTCCCTGAACTGGGCTCAGAGCAGGCCACCGCCTGGCACAGTATACCTGGGCTTGTCACTGCCTACCTCGGTCTTAGTCTCTTCATCTTTTAAAAAGCAAGAGTCGGGGACAGCGGGGTGGCTCAGTCAGAGTGTTGGCCTAGCATGCATAAGGCCAATGTAGTTTGAGGCAGGTGTGGGCTATACGAGAGCCTGTTTCACATAAATAAATATAAATAAATAAAAAGCAGGGCTGGGGAAGGGGTGAGATGTTACATGACACACTTCCCACGCAGTGTGTTCTAGGGAGTGTGGTCCGGAAGTTTCTGACAGTTTGCATGGACCAGCCCATCCGTCACTTGACTCTACTGCAGCCTGACTTTGCATCTATCAGTGGATGCCCTCCACTAGTTACAGCCACCTCAGACCCAAAGGGACCTCCACAGAGGATCCCGAGAGTGAGGACGCCCCACATGGTACTGCCTGGCTTGAAAACAGTCAGAGAGAGTAAACCATTCAACAGACAGCACAGGCATGCCCCCGAAGATGAGAGAGCTCACCCAGGAAGGCTTTGAGGATGACACAGTCAAGCTCATCAGAGCTGTCGGTCGAGGGGTCACAGGGTCACATCCAGCCTCAAATTGCTAAGAATGTGGCCCAACACAAAATCATAAACTAATTTAAAGTCTTAAGAAGGTGTGTGTGTGTGTGTGTGTGTGTGTGTGTGTGCAGTGTCTTTCACTGTCAAGATGCTGGACATGCCTGTTACGACAGAGAAGTCTAAGGAAGACTGAAGAACAAAATTATGCCACTGAGCCTGAAAGTGGGAGCCAGAGATTGAGCTGGACGTTGGATTGTGGATGGACCGTAGGCGGAGCCTATTAGCCAGGCCCAGGATCTGCTCAGTGCTTGTAGCCTGGGAGCCAAAGTGAGTTTGTCCCTGTTTCTGGGGACTCTGGAACCTCTGTTTGATGATGAATGGTTGTTGGGGCTCCCAGAGATGAGGTAGTCTCTAGGAAGGTATCCTACCCTTCAGGGACTGCCCATGGCTCCCCATGTTCTGACTGGGACCTTCCACGTCTGCACAGCCCAAACAAAGATTGATGGTTGTCCATGGAGAAACTTCTGGATCTCTATAAGGCACCTGACTGGTCAGGGCTTGTCTCCAACATGGACCACGACGGCGACAGTCATTGCTCTCAGCCTTGGTTTCCCCAAAGGCATGTCAGGTGACAGGAGGAAGCCATGATGCCTGGTGCAGGACAGGTGTGTGGGACGTGGCTGCTGTATCCACAAGGCCTGCCCAGTGAGTGCCGAGGCAAGGTGACACAGCACAGACCCAGGCTGGCATTGTGAAGAACCTCCTGAGTCCCAAGCTCTCAGAGCTGCAGCGTGTTGGAGTCCGGGGGGGGGCGGTTTCTGTTCTTCTCACTGTTTTGTTTTTATCTATTTATTTTTAATTTTACTTATTTCAGGACTCAAGGCCTTGTGTGTGATAGGTGAGTAAGCTTCTGAGCTTGGCCTCCTCCAGCGCTATTGTTATTATTGTTTTTGTCATTGTTGTTGTTTAGATGGACTTGCTCTATGTAGCCCTGGCTGTCCTGGAACTTTTTAATGTAGACCAAGCTGGATTCAAACTTACAGAGATCCTCCTGCCTCTGCCTCCTGAGTGCTGGGAATGGAGATTCATACTACTACACCGGGACCTTTTTCTTTTTGATATAGGGGTTCATTCAGTACATTGCTTCTGCTGGCCTTGAGCTTGCACAATCCTCCTGCCTCAGCCTCTCAGTAAGCCGGACCCTAGTACATCTGACCTGGCTTGTCCTCCCTGTTAGTAATGTGAACCCAGAGGCAAGGGATAGGAAGGACTGTTTCTTAAGCACATGCTGGCACATGTAGAGTATTGCAGGTGTGTGTGTGGGGCGTGTCCCAGTTCCCCATGCCTGAAGAGTCCAGTGAGAAGAGTTGTGTGTGTCTGTGGGAGGGGGGTGGATGTTCCAGTTCTTGGCGGGGATTTGGCAGCACACCTGGCATATGTTAGGGATGGGCAGTCCACAGCCTCATAAATCACTGGAGCCGCCAGAGGGTAAGGCAGCTGAGCTGCTGGGTATTTGTTCCTTCCCCAGGCTGTCCCCTTTGCCCTTTTGTTTCTGTTACTGTGGAGGCTCCTCTGATGGCCTTGCTTGTCTCTAGTCGTGGGCACTACCATTGTCTCCCCAGCCAGCTCCGTCCTTCCTTCCCTCTCACTCACCTCACCCAAAAGGAAGGTGTCCTCTGGTCTGCCCTGGCATTTTGCTGGGCTAGATGGGCAGCACAGAGGCTCTGGGGTACAAAGGCCAGGCTGGGAAAAGGCAGGGGGCTGGCAACTGCATTTGTAGCTGGCACTCATGCCTCCTCACCTAAGCCAGCCTGGCTGGTATTTTGTCAAGCAGAAATCCAAGATGTATAATAGCCAAAGGCCAGGTGCCTAGCTCCAGAGAGCAGGTGAACAGCTGCTAATTGTCACGGGGCACTTACTGTCCCAGGCAGGGGCGGAAGGAGCACAGTGGGGACAGCCGTGATGGCCACTTCACAAAGACTTCTTTGTTTCCTTCTGCTGCGGAAAAGTGGGTCGCTACTTGCTGGGAGGGGAAGCGGTGTGGATGGGGGTGCGGGGGATGGGGCCTGCCGCCTGCCTGGGGAGCTCAAGGTGGGGTGAGGCAGAGGCAGGCAGCCTGTGTGGAGGCTCCTGAGGCTAGAGAGCCTGAGAGGGCAGGGTTAGTGGCTTCTAGGATATCCTGAAGTGCAGAGAGTGCCTTCTTGGCTGAGGAACCAGCTAGATCTCCCCTCCTCCTGCTTCTGTCCTCCCTGTGCAGCAGGTGAAGATGGAAGGGTTCTGGGACCAGGCACCACATCGGGTTCTGTAAATCCAAAGGAGAATGAGTGGGCTTGCCCTGGCCTTCATGGGACGAACAGTCTAGGGCCACAGCCGATGAATGCCATGGCTGTGGTCCCAGAGAGATGGGTAGAGTGCTTTCTGTGGGATCCCCAGAATCTATGAGAAAGCCAGGCATTGTGCACCCCCACAATCTCAGGACTGGGGGGTAAGAAGGACAGAGACGGGTGGATCCCAGGGGCTTGCTGACTTCACAATCTAGCCAAAAGAGAGCCTCCAGGGTCCTTAAGAAGCTGTGGAGAGGAAACTGAAAACAGACTTCCCAGCATCAGTCTCTGGTCTCCACATATGCCCACATGGAGGTCAGGGGATACACCTGTACATACACACAAATACACATGAATATACACATACATACATACATACATACATACATACATACACATACACACATACATACATACACATACATACGTACATACATACATACACACACATATACATACATACACATACATACATACACACACATACATACACACACATACACGTGAATATACACATACATACATACACACACATACATACACACACATACATACATACACACACATACACACATACATACATATATACATACACAATACAAACGTGTACACAAACATACATACATACAAATATACATATATACACATACACATATATACATAGACAAATGAATACACACACAAATACACACATAGACTTGCATAATACACACATACATACGTGCACACATATACACATACACACAATCTCACACTTATACACATGCACTCACATTAGAAAGATAAATACTAAATGGTTTCTCAGTGTCCATGTGACAGAATGAACTAACAAAATTCAGTCTCTCCTTGGCGAGACTTTCATAGGTGCTGGTGACTGACGGCCGGCCCCTGTGTGGGAGGGTTCAGAGGGACATGTCTACCTCAGCAAGCCCAACGGGTGGGCAGGACAGTGCCGTGGTCCTTTGCAGTGGGGACAGGTGATGTCACTACAAGTGGGGTTGGGGCAGATACTCTTATATCTTTCCTTTTTGAGGCTGTCCTTCCCGGCCCAGGACAACACCTCAGGGGATGCCAGCTATCTTGAGATCTCTGCCATCACCTTATAGCCTACCCGGGTGTTCAGCAAAAATATAATGAGCCAGAAGCTGGGCTGGGCTGGGCTGGGCCTACTTGTTATCTTAGAACCCTTGAGGCTGAGGCAGGGAGATTATATGTCATAGGCTATCCTGGGCTACGTAGCAAGTACCAGGCTAGCCTAGGCTACATAGCAGGGCCCTGTCTAAAGATGACAGCATTGCCTCACTGGGGCCACAAGGCCTCATGCTCCAGTCTGGTTCTCTTGACCATTGGCTCCTTGGTCTATTTAAAGCAGCTGCTGTTGGCTTGCCATTTGGGGCTGGGATTTAAATTCTCTCTCTTTCTTTAAAGTGGCTTTATCTAAGTAAACAACGAGCAGAGGTAAAGAAAAATGTTAAATTCGAGGCAGAGCAGGTGGTGCGGATCAGGTAGTCTGCGGAGATGGCAGCGGGAGGGAGCGGTGGGCACGGGGTCGGGCGGGGAGGAAGCAACAGGCTTGGGTCTCAGGGGAACAGCCTGTATGATCTGTGAGTGCCTCAGGGAGGCATGAGGGCCCAGGGCAGGGGCCACCTCAGGGTTGTTTATGCAGGGACTGGGTCCCCAGTAGCCTGGGAGAACCATGGAGACCAGGAAGCAATATGCATAGCAGCTGTCTGAGGGCAAGGTGGCCTGGACAGAGGGGACTTGGCAGGGACCTAAAGAGGGAAAAGTTTCCTGTGGGGTGTGCAGCTGGTACCCACTGAGCAACAGCTGAAAGTCCCAGGTCAGCCTCCGAGGTACTCAGCACATAGGCAAGGGCAAGAGAGAGCTTTACTGCGGGCACGGGAGAAGTCGCCCATGCCTGTTCCAGCCTCAGTTTCCCCATTTGTCAAGGGAGAGATGCTCTCTGTGGAGGCCTGATGTGATGGTGGTGGGGGTGAGCGATGGGCTTGGTACACTAATGCTAACACAACGCTAACGGACTCTCCACGTTGACAGCAGCACGGTGACAGGGCCCACCATGACGGGTTTCCCCTGAGCCAGGAAGGAGGTGACCTTGCTTCTCTAGGACATCACAGTGTGTGTAAGGGTTGCCAGCTTCCACGCTGGCCTGTGACGGTCTTTGCCACATGTTCTTCCAACTCTGGATGCTTCAGCATCCCTAGCCCCCTGATCCACAGACGTCTCGCTGATGGATGACTTCACCCCAGGGCCCGCTGATTCGTCATTTCCAGTCCATTTTCCCCTCTGTTTCCCACAGAGACGTTCTTTCCTCTTAGATCCATTCTGATCTTCTCTCCTCACATCCCCACCGGCTCTTAACCAGCAGCCACCCAAATCACATTCATCACCAACAGGCTGCAACCTCACTACTCCAAGCAGGTATGCCCCAGCCGCTACTCTGCCTGACAAGCTCGGACGGCGGGGGGTTGGGGGGGGAAGGTCCCTGAGTGAGCCAGTGAGGTGGCTTTACTTACTGGCTTTTTTAGGGCACTCTTAGTAGGGAGTAGCTGACCCCAAAGTCTCCCCTGAGAACATCCCACACCCGCCCACTCAGCTCCCTGCTTCCTGACCCCCGTCTTCTCCATTCCAAACCCCTCCTCCATCTACCCGAAGGTTCAAATTGACTTTGATGGCGGCTAATTTTGCCAGTTGAAACTCAGGAGAAGCTTATGCACACCGTGCTCTGCGAAAATTGCCGTGACAAATGCCAGCATCAATTTCTTCTCTGGCACCTTCTCTGAAGTGCTGGGGGGTAAGACAGAACTCCCTTGCCCCAAGCTACCTTTCATCTGTCCGTGCAGCCAGCACTGCCATTGGCTCTGCTTCTGAGTGGATCCTATCCCAGCCCTTTCCTCCCCCCCTACCCACCCCCTCCTGGCTGTGTGACCTGCGTGATCCTTTGAGACTTCTGGCGCCACCTTGAGGTCTAAGTTGTAGCAGGTGATATTTCCAATCTATTGCCTTTTCTCTGCACCAAACTGTTCAAATTCTTTAACAAGGATCCACTTCTGTGTTCTGTGAGTGTACTGGCTAGTTTTGTGTGTCAACTTGACACAAGCTGGAGTTATCACAGAGAAAGGAGCTTCCCTTGAGTGAAGGCCTCCATGAGATCCAACTGTAAGGCATTTTCTCAATTAGTGATCAACGGTGGGAGGTCCCAGCCCATTGTGGGTGGTGCCATCCCTGGGCTAGTAGTCCTGGGTTCTATAAGAAAGCAAGCTGAGCAAGCCAGGGGAAGCAAGCCAATAAGCAGCACCCCTTCATGGCCTCTGCATCAGCTCCTGCGTCCAGGTTCCTGCCCTGTGTGAGTTCCTGTCCTGACTTCCTTTGGTGATGAACAGGAATGTGAAAGTGTAAGCTGAATAAACCCTTTCTTCCCCAACTTGCTTCTTGGTCATGATGTTTTGTGCAGGAATAGAAACCCTGACTAAGACAGTGAGTGAGTCACTGTACATATTCCTTGGGCAAAGGGCTCGGTCGTCCAAGAATCCCATTTCCCCGGGTATTGAGTGCTAGTGGATGCTGCCTGCCTAGTACTCTGCAGAGGTAGCCAACTCAAGTCCGCTTTCCATGGCCTTCGTTCCTGGCACACCCAAACATACTGTTCTTCACATGATACATCCTTGAAAGTCAAGCTGAAGTGACTCCACGCGTTCATCTGTGTCGCTCTGGGTATGACGGACACCTTGCGAAACCGGGTGAATCATTCATAGCTCGTTCTCAAACACGCGTGAGGCTGGCTTTCTAAGAGATAGTTTCTAATTGTCCTCAGTGGCTGCAGAAACCTCAAAAAGGGGCTGGTTTGCTGGGAAGACCCCAGCCTGAGTGTCCTGAGCCCCGGGAGCTGATGTCTATGAAACACCTCACCCCATACAGTCTCTCAGCTACTCTCTTGTAACACTGAAGGGTGGATCTGAGCGACCCAGGAATCTTCCACATCAGAGTGTAAAAGGCAAGCCTCCTCTGTGTCCACAAGAGCTCCTACAGTCTCAGCTGGTGTTTCCTCTGCTGCAGGCACCCACGGTTTATAGATGGACTGAGAGGGGATAGGCCACTTGCTCGAGACACTGCAGTCTTTTGAGATGAAACGTGTCCCCCCGCCCCTGTAGGATCCTTTTCAAGGGTAGATGTAAGAGAGAAGAGAGGTACCCCAATGCCGCGAGTGTGTGGAGTGCCCACCTGCCACTTCTGTGACCAACAGCTCTAGGTTGAGCCCTGTGCTTGGATTGAGGCTAAAGCTTGTAAGATTGTTGTTCTCAAGTGGACAAACACTCAAGAATCAATGATTGCTATTAGAAATTCTAAAATGGGAAGACCTACCGAGTCCATCGGGGGCAGGACACAGGCTAGAGAAGTCACTGATGCATGGCAGGCTGGGAAAGTCACTGATGTATGGGCAAGCCAAAGATTGCTGCAGAGGGCCATACATGATTGGGTCTTGAAGATTGTATAGGAGTCTGCATGGAAAACCTGGGAGCTACAAAAACCAAGATCTGAGTCTGCAAAGGGCCTGGGGCACCTGGAGTTCTGAGAAAGAGAGAATGAAGTGAGATGGGCTGTCACACCGCAGGTCTCAGGTGGCTTCAAGTCAGCTAGACTTGCTCTGTGGTGGTTTCCCTGGCACTCATAGCCAACTTGACAGGACCTGGAATTGCCTAGAAGACAAGTCCCAGGCATGTCTGCGGGAATTGTCTAGATTAAGTGAGCCTTCAGCGTGTCATCAAGAAGTTATCCCAGTGAAGTCATTAAGGTGGAATGACACCCTATACCTGAAGTCCTGGAGAAAATACAGGGGAGGCAGTGAGCTGAGCACCCGTGTCCATCTCTCCCTGCTTTCTAATCATGGATGCCATGGGACTAGCCGCCTCACACTCCTGCAGACGTGACTTCCCTGCCATGATGAATGGCTGTTGAGCTCTGTTGCTACGTATCGTAATGATAAATACTGGCCCTGCTTGCCCCCGGGTCAAGGAGATTCTCACATAGACCCAAGTGATGCTCTGTAACATTGCCCCACCCCAAAGTTATCCCTGATTGGTGAATAAAGATGCCTGCAGCCTATAGCTGGGCAGAAGAGAGATAGGTGGGGTTTCAGTCCCAGGGCTTGGGGTCTGAGGAAGACCAGGAAGAGGAGAGAAGAGGGAGAGAGGAGAAGACACCATGGGGTAGGTGAGCCATTTAAACATGGCCGTGAGGGCCAGCCTGTTGGAGTTAAGAGCGGCCCAGATGGCACATGACAAGCTATAACTTAGGGGTTATTGATGGGGAAGTAGATTCTAATAGCTTAGGGAATAGATATCTGCCCAGCTTTAGTGCTATCTAAGGCTTATTATTAATATAAAAGCTTTGTGCCTGTTATCTGTGAGCTGAATGATCAAAGGTGGGGTAGAAACCCCCAATTAGGATTTAAGAAAATACAACTGACTGCACCCTTGAGCTGGAAACTCAACTCCTCCTAACTGCTTTTGCTGGCGGGTTTTAGTCACAGCAACAGGCAGAGGGATTGAGACGAGCATTCGCAGCTCCATCCTGGAATACGTGAGTGTCTCCTTTCCCTCAGAACGGACCTCTGGGCCAGCGGTTGCTGGGTCTTCCATGAGCTGTGTGCACCAGGGCACAGTTCTGGACTCATGGTCCAAGATGGAGGGTCTCAGGCCCAGGTCAACTGCAAGTGGTACCAACAGCAAATGCCCACCAGGCATCCTCTTTGTGTCCAACGCTGTATCTGCTCTCAACTGGTTGAATTCACTCCTAGGATGCCTTCCTCTGCCAAGCACATGCTGATGTGGAATCAGCAGCAGCCCAGAGATGTTAAGTCACTTTCTCATGGTAGCGTGTCTAGTGTGTGGTCATGTTTTCTGCCTGCTTGTCTCTCAGCTAGCATAGTTTAACTTGAGTTCTGTTAGGCTCCGTGTGGCTTCAGGTGGGGCTCTGGGGCTCTAGGACCTCCTGTCTACTGCCTCTGTCTGCCCATGTATTATACATTTACCTCTCATCCACTCATGGGTTCACCCACATATCCATCCACCCAACTATCCACCCATCCATCCATCCATCCATCCATCCATCCATCCATCCACCCACCCATCCATCCACCTGCCCATCCACCCACACACCCACCCACACCCACCCACAAACCAACCCACCCATCCACCCATCCATCCATCCACCCACCCACCCACACATCCACCCATCCACCTACTCATCCATCCACCCATCCACCCATACACACACACACACACACACACACACACACATCTTTCTCCAACAAGCATTTACTGGATTTCCACTGTATTACAAGTGGCACGGCAGACACTGGATATGTGGGGAATGAGACTAAGGTAGAGGCTTTCCCCTTGAGCTGCCTCCTCAAGAGCAGAACTAGAGAACACGGGTCTCCATGAGAGGGGAGAGGCACCTGCAAGGAGCAAGAAGGCGGCAGAAAGAAGCGATGGCCACGTGTGGGTTCTGTGTGGAAGGTCCCATCTGCTGTGCTTCAAGTTCTGGAGCTGCAAACAAGAGCGACACACCAGTCGGTCGCCACGGCAGGACCACGTGGCCAGAGGCCGGGCTCACAGTTTTACAGTGAAGGAAAGGAAGTCCAGTGAGTTGTGGGAAATCTTGGAAGCAGGAAAGGGTATCCAATATCTGATCAGTTCACAGCTTCCAGACTCTGCATCTCAGAATCCCCAGGTACCACTGTGGGAGGGCACATCGGCCATAATGATAGCTGAGGGGTGGCTCATTCCTGATGTGGGGATTCATGTTCTGCTTTCCTGGGCGAGGCTTCCCAGGCTCCACTTTGAAAGTAATATAGCCTTCAGGGGTGAGGACAGGAGGGTGAGGGGTGGTCCCAACCTCAGGCTAAAAGAGGCAGGTTCCACACTGGGAACATGGAGGCCTAGGGAGCCATGAGTTGTCCCAGGCCACCAGGAGGGACATAAATGCCTCAGATTCTTCCCCACCTCGAGGGCAGCATCGTGGGGTTGCTGTGGGGTTGTGCCTCTCCATCTCCTCACCCTCCCCTAAGACAACCCCCGTGCCCCGCCCTCCCCACTGCCAACCTACAGCCCCGCCTCGCCTCACGGGAGCCTTGAATTAGCAGAAATGTCCTAGGATCCCACGCTTCATTGTGTTTTATTAAGAGCACCGAGCTGGCTCTGGCTGGCACAGCTGCTGGCTGTTCCCACCCCTCCTCTCAGAGCAGGGCCAGAGCCACGTGTTACGTGCTTCTGTGAGGAGGAAACCCTGCAGATGCACACGGACTCCAGTGGGAGAGCCCTGTGAGGTGTTCGCACAGTTCTAACCCATCTGGTCTTGTAGTAGCCATGTGGAGGATGGGCTCAGAGAGGCTGAGGGACCCAGCCAGAGTCACACAGCACAGGGTACATGCCCCTAGTCTTGAGTTCATGACCCTTCCCTTGGGATCTCTGTAAATCTAGTACCAGACCAATGTCCTCTCCCAAGAGGAGTTACTCTCTGTCCCTTGCTGTCCCCAGGGATGACCGGTGCTCACTCTGCTGCTCGTGAGTTTGGGTTTGGGACCTGAGAGAGTACCAACATCTGGTTGTATCTGATGAAGCAGCACCCTGTCCACACTGCTGAATAGGGTCACGGAGGGTGGAAGGAGCCATTGAACACGTATGATAGCAGTGTCTATGGAGCCTTCCTGAAGGGCTGGGGGTGTCTTTAGCAGAAAGGAGGGAGGAGGGCATCTTGTTCTCTGTATTATTACTGCCAGTGTTGGTATCTGCAATTTGCTTATCTGACACTGATTTACCATGTGCTGGCCAATGTGGCACTGACCAGGACCCCAGGACCGACACCGCAGCAGATAAAGCAGCTGCAAACATCTGGCTGTGGCCCTGCAGCGAACAGAATACACCAGGACAGGAGTCAGTGAAGGGCTTGGGGTGGAAGGAAGGATAATCCAGGGTGGCTTCTCAGAGGAGGGGTCTTTGAGCTGAACAAGGGGACGAAGGGAAGAGTCAAAGCTCAGCTCCACAAAGCTCTCGTCAAAGATGTGTGTTAGTCACTGGCCTCGTTCTCTGTGGGTCCTTATCTGTCACCTGCAGGTCCCTGGTGCCCTATGGCCTTGCATGTCAGAAACAAAGCATTCTCAGTCAAAACAAAAATAAAAAAAAAACCACAACAAACAAACAACAGACCCAGGGCCCGAGATGGGACCAAAAACATGCCAGACCAACCCTGGATGGCTTTCTGAAGAGCTCCATGGCGGGTGCTGTGTTTAGGGGAGCCCCAGTGTCTATCCACCACTCCTGATTACACTTCTGCTTCCTGCTAGCCGATTGTGTGTGTTGATGGGGTGGGAGTGGAGCAGAGCACCGAGGACCCACCCCTCGCTTGGTCAGCTCCACTGGCTCCGTTCGCCTCCGGTCCCTCAGGCTCCAGCGAGGGCACCGTGGGGTAGGTGGCAGGGAGCCATGTGTATTGATGTCCCTCGGAGCTGGCAGGCGACTGGAGGCAGAAAGGTATTAATTAGCAGTTATTTGCTGCCACCCTGGAGATGGATAGAGATTAAGGTGTCGGCCCGCACATCCGTTTTGTAGCGGCCGCGAAGCTGAGGTAAATCAGGGCTATGAATCGATGGTGTGAGAGGGAGATACGTTTTAATCTTATTAGCGGTGTAACATTATGGAGCCAAGTGAAGCCACACTCAGGCCCGGGAGAGAGAGGCTATTGTGTGTGACGGGTTGGGGGGGATGCCTGGCGGGGGATTCCAGTCAAGGGGGGAGGGATGCGTGCCCAGATTCCTGGTGTTTTTTGTCATAGATCTAGCCTTCTCAGGAGTGGGGGGCTCCGAGGAGGACCTGGGTTCACTCCATGGCCTGCCTGGAATTTCACTTCAGCCCTGGATGACCCAGGGTCAAGAGCAGCGTTAATCGGCACCTGCATCTCAGTGAAAGCCGGGCGAGTGAGAGATTACATGGTGCTGCAGGGTAGGGATCAGAATCATGGCGGGTACTGGCAATACTCTGAGCAGTGTGGCCTTCAGCCCTTCCGACCACTTAGGACGGTGGACACGTTTGTGCGCACGAGAGCAAGTACGGGTGTGCATGGCGTACGTGTAGAGGTGGGACAGCAGCCTCGGGGGTTGGTGGCCCCCTCCTCTACTCCGAGACCCCATCATCATACTGCCTACTCTAGGGTAGCTGTCCCTAGAGCTTCTGGGGAGCCTCCTGTTTCCGGGTTGCATCTCACCAAACGAGAGCAGACACACCACCATGCCCGGCTTCCCATGTGTTCCAGAGACTTAAACTTAAGTCTTCAGTCTCACGTGTACCTTGCCCACTGAGCCACCTCCAACCCTGACGCTTCTTCTTTCCCCAGGAGAAGAGAAGGGGTTCCCTGTGGATTGGGAAAGGCTGTCCAAGACAATAGCCACTGTTTTTGAAAGTGAGCATTGCTTAGGGCCCTCTTGTCTCTGCGTGGGAACAGGGCAGCCATGGGGTTTGTCCTTCCCTTCTTGTGTGTCTTAGAAACAGGAAATGTTGGTGATCTGGGGTTGACTTCCTGTCCCCTCTTCTGCACCAAGAGGCAAGGGAAGATGTAAGCCCTCCAGCCCCAATCTTGACTTCCTCATCACCTCTCCCTCTGTGAGCATGTCACCTGTATAGTGGGTATGGATGTCACCTGTATAGTGGGTATGGATGTCACCTGTGTAGTGGGTATGGATGTCACCTGTGTAGTGGGTATGGATGTCACCTGTATAGTGGGTATGGATGTCACCTGT
>NW_021620793.1:878815-879498 GCF_004785775.1 Grammomys surdaster | reverse complement strand
TAGTGGGTATGGGTGTCACCTGTGTAGTGGGTATGGATGTCACCTGTATAGTGGGTATGGATGTCACCTGTGTAGTGGGTATGGATGTTACCTGTATAGTGGGTATGGATGTCACCTGTGTAGTGGGTATGGATGTCACCTGTATAGTGGGTATGGGTGTCACCTGTATAGTGGGTATGGATGTCACCTGTGTAGTGGGTATGGATGTCACCTGTGTAGTGGGTATGGATGTCACCTGTGTAGTGGGTATGGATGTCACCTGTATAGTGGAAATGGGAGTCAGGTGCCAGTCCTGACCATGTGTGAGCCTGAGTGAGTAATTTCACTTCCTTAAGCCTTGGTTTTCCAGAGTATAAACAGGGGACAGGCTGCCACCCGTGGTTGTTTTGAAAAGTCAAACTAAGTAATCCCCTCACTCACAGAATGTTGCTCTTTGTATATCGTAGCAGCTAGCCATGTGGTCCTGTAACAAGCAAGCCTCCAGCTGCCCTCAGAGGGCTCACCTGCTGTCTGTTTTTCTTCTCACACCAGGGCCCATTGCAGCTGGCTTTCCTCCACACACACAGTCAGAGGGATCCAGGCGCCATGATGCCCTCTCCTGGGGTCATAGCTCCCTGCTGTCTGCCCAATGGAGGAAGAGAGAGAGAGAGAGAGAGAGAGAGAGAGAGAGAGAGAGAGAGAGA
>NW_021620793.1:873199-878805 GCF_004785775.1 Grammomys surdaster | reverse complement strand
GAGAGAGAGAGAGAGAGAGAGAGAGAGAGAGAGAGAGAGAGAGAGAGGTCTTTCCTAACTATGTAAAGTTTGCTAGCCACATCCTTTGCTTGATCATCTGTGACTTTCTACACCTGTGTGCAACCTGGGGGACAGATGGGCCACTGGGATAGCAGGGGCAAGTGGGACAGCCTTGCTGAGGGAGGTCATGGGCTTCTGGGCTTTCTGTAGTCAGAACCCCACACTTCCTCTTCCCGCTGGCTCTGCGTGATGGCAGAGTCTCTTGCTTACACTTGTCTGCTTCAAGACGTCTGCTGCCCCAGCACTGATCTGGGCAGTGTTTATGCAGCATGAGATGGGCACATGCTCTGGTGGGCAGAAAGAGCCTGGGCTAGTCCACAGGGCCCTGTGGCTCTCCTGGGATTTACTGCCAGCCTGGGTGAGGACCCAGCCTCCAACCTGGCTCATAGACCATAGACTAGATTGTTACAGTACTGCCTCTCTCTCTCTCTCTCTCTCTCTCTCTCTCTCTCTCTCTCTCTCTGTGTGTGTGTGTGTGTGTGTGCATATACATACAAATGGCATGTCCATGTCTATGGAGGCATGTCTCATGCTTCTGTGGGGATCAGAGAGATGGCCAACGTGATGGAAGAAACCCCTTGGTCCTTCCTTGGCAGAGCCCTGAACACTAACCCCCCACACCAGCTATAACTTCCCCTCTATGATCCCCCGTGCTTGCAGCTCTGGAGGGTACTGTGGTGGGTATGGCAAGTGTCCTGGGGTCACATTACCACCTAGGGTGCTCCTGGTGGCCAGTGGAGCACACAGACAACATAGGGGATTCGGCAGGAGGAGCAGGGGCAGGAGGGGAGCACTGTGACAGGTTGAGTGGGTTCGTCTCCTTTGCCAGACTGGTGAGAACTTAGCTTTCAATCCTTAACCTAAATAGAGTTGTCTCCAGCCTGCCTCCCCCTAAGATGCAGAGCATTTTTTTTGAGCAATTAAGGAAAAGCATAAATCAGTCCGGGTTTAAAAGCTCTCTCTCTCTAACTCCCTGGCTGGCTAAAATTAGAGCCTCCATACAAGAGGGGGCAGGGAAAGCAGAAGTTCACCAAGACTGAGGATGAGGCCAGGCTTCTGGCCAGAGCTGGAGCTGCTGAGCTACCACCGCCACCACACCTCTGATGACTGCCCCCCCACCCCCCCGCGGCTAGCTGGCTCCAGACTTGGGTCTCCCCATGGCCTGTGCTGGTGGAAGCTATGTAGGCAGACTGATAGAATAAACTCACACACATTTGCTGTGTGCCCTTGAGCAAATTACTCCACCTCTCTGAGCCCACAGTGTCTGCATTTAACAGCCAGTTGTGAGATCACATGGGAGCAGATGGGGTATGAGTGTGTGTAGCTGGCTGCCAGGCAGGCTGAGAACCAGCAGAAATGCCCCGGTGAGGTTGTTTTCAGAATTTGGACTTTGGACTTGCTTGTGCCTAGCAGGCTTCCCTGACGGTGGGGCTGGAGTCCAAACAGTAACTTGGAATTGGTTTATCTCATCAACATTTTATACGAGGGGCCCACAGGGAAGTTTAGACAAAATCAAAATGGTTCCAGGCACAAGACAACATTTCCCAGTGTGGAATTTTCCACAGATGTCCTGACACATTATTTTTTTCAGCAAGTTACACACCTTGGAGAATCTTGAGTGTCAGAGTTTGGGACCATAGGTGCTTGGCCTGAGTCAACAGACTCTGAGACTACAACATTCTTCTGGCCCGCTCCCCGGCCTGCAACCTTCCCCAGTACCTGAACACACAGCACAGAGTGGGAACCAAAAACTCGATCCTCACTTTAGCCAATAATGAGACACCTCCGTGGTGGGTATCCTCCCTTCTTCCCCAAACCAGCACAGGCTAGCCCCAGCACAGGCACCACAACAGGGTTCGTGAGGACCATCGGGGTCCCTGAAGACCAATGGGGTCTATTCCTGATGCTCACACAGGGTCTCCTTCCTCTCAGAGCCTTGGCATCCTAGGCACAAAGGGCATGATGGGAGTATCCGTTTGGCCATCGAGGACCAAGCAAGTCCCATCTCACACCAGGAGGCCTCTGCCAGGCCCCTCTGTGCTGGGCTTCAGAGCTCCACTCTCTGAGGACCTTGTGCCAGCGGACGAGCAGGTGTTGGAGTGGCTGGGGAGCCACCACTGCGCTCATTTGGCGACAAATGAAAGAAAGGGTGAAAGATGAGTGGATGACTGAGTGTGTAAGAGAGAAAGCAAGTGGACGGACAGGTGAGCTAACGAATGGGGGAGTGGGTAATGGGAGTGAGCGACTAGAAGGATAAGTGGCGGGAAGGCAGCCCCTCCCCCTGAGACTGCCTCCTCCCACCCCACAGGTCCCACTCATGTGGAGTCCATGCACAGCTGCGGAGACCTGACCCTGCCCACCCTCTGCCAGCCACTGAGTCTGTCACCCAGGCTCCTTCAGGGCTAGGCATCCACCCATCCTCTGTGCTATGGGTCCGTGGCTCCCTCCGGGATGAGTTAATTGCTCCCAGCTTATCAGCTCATCTCCAGGCCTCTTATCTGGAGTGAGCGTTTGGGCAAACACATTAGGGCCAGCTAGAGCCTTTGGATAAACACCTGCCGCCTCTCCTGGCCTGGCTGGCCGGCACCTTTCTGGCCAAGCCTTGCTGTTACACACTAAGTCTGTCCAGCCACCCAGTACCCACCTCCAGGGGTCCTGACAATCTCTGGTGCCCGAGTCCCGGCTTTCCATCTGCGGCCATGAGTAGACAAGCAGTTGCAGCTTAGCCTGTTGGCCTCAGTCAGCCCAGGAAGCAAGGTGAGGAAAGTTGCACACAGTTCCCTGCTATGCCCCGAGGACTGGGAGAGTCTAGGACACACCCTGCTCAGCATCCAGTGCTCCCTCAGCCTGGAGATTCATGAGCCGCCATTATTCCTGCATCACACCCGGGACAACTGAAGCCCGATACAGTCACTAACAGAGGTGGCAGTGGCCGACCCCACCCTCCTGTTTAGAACTGTCTGTGGCTTCCCAGTACCCGGGGCCCCAGCCAGTGGATCACCCTGGATATAGGAGACCTCAGCGTCTGCTCCCGACATCCCAGCACCATGTCTAGTGAGGCAAGCCAGCTTTGGGGCAATGGAGACTTAAATGGAGCTCCCGGCTGCGCTCCATTTGCAGGGGTTTCTACCCACGCAGGGTAGATTTTCACATGTTTACCGTCTGATGATCCCGCCACAACCCTTCGAGGTAAGCAAGACATATTTATTTAACAAATATTTATGTACTACTTACTGTGCGCTGGGCACGCTTTGAAGCGCCTTATGAATATTAATATCCTTAATCGACACTAAAAACCCTCATCAGATCCTATTATTTCCCCCATTTTATGAATGAGGACATGGAGGCACAGAGAGGTTAAGACACCGACTCAAGGCCACATAGCAAGTGAAGAATAGCGGTAGACCATGAGGTTGCAACTCTTTCAGGTGCCTGTGCCTGCCCAGGCTAGGGCTGAGGGTGAGGATCAGCCATAAGATTGCCAGGGCAGGGATTAACACATGTGTGCCAGCGTCGGTGAGCCTTTAGATCAGTATCTTGTGTGAATATAACATAATCCCTCCCAGAATTCAGGATGCCTTTCTTCCCAGCCACAACTTTGTGCGGGTGTGAGGTTTGCATCCTCTATGACCAGGCTTGAGAAGTGGGCGGGGCTAGAGAACGCTTGAGAAGAGGATGAGGCCAGAGAATGCACTTCTGTCCCTCGCTTCTCAGGATCACGGTGCTTTGGAATTCCCTCCAAATCAGAGCTGGATGCAGGGGGTTTGACCAGTGCCGATGTCTTTGGGAGACAGCTGCAGGAGCAGACTGGAAACCCGTTGGTGGGTCAGGGACACTTTGGAGCACAAAGTCCTGCCTGGTCTCACTCATAGCTGGCAGCTTCCTCTTGGATGACAACATGTGTAGGGGTTACCCAGTGTGATGGCTAAGCTTCTCCAGATAGGGAAACTGAGGCACAAAGAGGAAGTCCCAGTCTGTGAGCAAGGCAGGATTCAGGCTGCAAACCACGGAGTACTCAGGGTGTGTCCTCCGTATGCTGCTTGGTGGCCTGAATCCTGACAGTGGCCTCTGTGGGACTGAGTAAAGGAGCCTTTGTCCCTCCTGAGCTCAGTCTGTATTTTCTTGAATCTCACAGATGGTCCCAGTCTCAGATGCTTTTGTTGAGTTCAATAAAGGCAATTTGTGGCATATGTAACCCCAGCACACGACATTTAAACCTCTATAAAATGCTTTGCGTGAGTAAATTCATGCTCCCCTCCGAGAGTGCATGAGGAAGAAACACGGTCAGGGAACAGAACAGGGGTGCAGGTTGACTCATGCTCAGTGCTGTGGGGATGCGCCTGGGACAGCCCCATGACGGCCAGGGACTCTCAACCTCTCCCTGGCTGGAAGACTGGAGAGTGTCTTGGGTGATGTCTCCACCTGCTCATCTCCCAGTCGGCCCACGGTCTCTGAGATATCCCACTCTCTTTCTGGCACCTTGGCATCCTCAAGGTCTTCGTCCCTGACACCAAGAGCCACACAGCTGGATGCAGCTGTGGGTAGGCCCCGTGGCATGCTGGTAACTGCTGGTCTGATTTCTTTTGCTGTAACAAAATACCAGAGGCTGTGTCATTAATAACACGGAAGTTTATTTGGCTTTTAGTTCTGGAAGCTGGGAATCTGGAGCCTAGTGTTGACACCCCATCAGTTACAACCTGGGGTGCAACTGGGGATTCAGTCCCTCCCTAGGTTGAAGTCTGGCCCTGTTGTGTGCCAGGATGTGACCCAGGACAAACTGACCAGCTGCTCTAGGCCTGTGTCCTCCCCAGTGAGATGGATTGGCTAAGTTAACTGTGCCTGCTTCTATATGTGCCCCAGCACTGTGGCTCTTTTTGTGCCCCTACTCCACTGTAAGATCTGTCTGAGGACACACCCCAGAGCTGAGAGTCTAAGTCCCTCAGTGCTTCTGAATCAAGGCCAACCAGGGATCTCCAACAGGATGGGGCATGGCTGCCCACAGACCAACTAAATAAACATCTATGGGAAGAGAAACACTCATGGCAAAAGAGGGGGGGCATGACCAAGGCCCCATCTGCTTATAATGACAAGCTGGCTTTATAGCAAGAAAAATCTGGATCAGACACAAGAAGGCACTTCCCAGTCTTTGGGATGCGCAAAGTTGGCTATCTGGCTCTCCACTGGCTGTAAGTGGGATGGATGAGGAGAGAGGAGAAGAATGTAGAACCCAGGCTCCAGAAATGAAGACAGGAGAGGGGAGAGAGAGGAGGTGGGAAGACTGGTACCCAGAGAGCCAGCAGGCAGCTGAAAGGGGCCTCGGAGGCTTGTTCCTTATGCTGCTCTTGCTGGAGGGATGAGGCAAACGTTTCACCTTTCTGGGTCTCCATTTCCTTATCAGTAAAAATGGAGACATAACCTTCAACTGAGGAATGGATTCAAAAAATGTGGTATATTTACACAATGGAGTATTACTCAGCTATTAAAAACAATGAATTCGAGAGGTTCCTAGGTAAATGGATGGAACTAGAAATTATCATCCTGAGTGA
>NW_021620793.1:851587-872799 GCF_004785775.1 Grammomys surdaster | reverse complement strand
GGAGACATAATAGCAATCCTACTAGCTCGTTCTGCTCTATCTACAGTTTCCAGCTACAACTGTCCGGTCCACAGCCACAATCTCTCTGTCTCTCTGTCTCTGTCTCTGTCTCTGTCTCTCTCTCTCTCTCTCTCTCTCTCTCTCTCTCTCACACACACACACACACACACACACACGCTGCATCTGGGGCGAGGAGACCCCGTGTAACCTATGTTGTGCCCCACACTTGGGAGGCCTTTCCCATCTTCACAGCAGCCTGACTGGCCTGTGCTGTCTGTTTTGCAGATGAGAGCACAGGTTTAGAGAGGTCGATCTATTGTCTGTTTTGTTACACAGTATCAGGCTGCAGAGTCAGGTCTAGAACCTGGGAATCAAACCCCTGTCTGGGGATGGGACAGGGGAGTCAATCTGGGTCTCCAGTGTCTACTCCACTGGCTGCTGGTGGGAAGGCTCAGGGGCCCTGACCCAATAGATAAAACCACCTCCTCCTGTTAGTCTGTAGGCAGGCAACTGAGCAGTGCTCAGCTGGCCCAGCATAGAAAGGTAACCTGTCCCAGGAAGGGCACTGGCTCCATGGAGACCCCTTTTCCGAGGAACCCAAGAGAGATGTTCAGTTCCTCTGTGCCTCAGTTTCCCCATCTGTGGCCTGGTGTCCAGATGGAGATGAGGGTAGCCCTGGAGTCTGGCAGCAACCACTGCTGTCCCAGGAGAGGAAGTGTCTGGGAAGCCAGGGCTTCCCACAGCCTCAGATCAGCCCACTTTACAAAGGAACTCTCTGGGTTTTTGATTGTGACAGCGAGGTCTGAAAGCTGTGGGTAATCACAGAGTGTTTGAGGCACACAACAGAAAATAGTGCCGTCACCAGGTGTCATTATCCCGCGCCCGCCATCCCGTGCAGGGGGATGTTGTCAGCTGGAAGGAACAGAGGGAACGAGAGATTTCCACCTTAGAAGCTGTCATCCTGTATCCGGTGTTGAGGCTGCCCTGGCCTTTGTTCCCCAGCTCTTACACAGGTGTCTAAATGCCACCCATTACCCTGTTTCCACCACAATTTCCTGGCTGCGTCCTCCTGAACCACCTGGGGGACTTTATAGACACACAAAGGCATTCAAAGTTAATGGCAAAGCCAGTGTGGAAACTCAGCTGTAAACCTGCCTCCTCCCTGTGCCCAGCATCCGGTCCCTCCCAGCTCCTGCCTGGCAGTATGGGCTCTGATGCCCCAGTTGGCACTGGGCCCTGGGACAGGAGGAATGATGGCAGCGGGCATCCTGAGGGTGACCTTCTCCCTGCTAAGGACATTCATGTCTGCCCACACAAGTAATAAATACTGTCATAATTTATGTAGATGTTTTGAAGTCCCATAGAAAGATGAGTAGGGACTAGGACAGTCCTGTCCCTCATGTCAGTTTCGAGAGCAGTCAGTAGTTCAAGTTCACAGTGAGCATGCATGCGAGCCCAGACCAGAGGGACACAGACCAGAGGGGCATGTCCTTAGTGTGTCCTTGGCCCCTGAAGGGCTCCGGGATGAGACAGAGCCCAGATGTGGAAGGGATGTGTGTAGCTTCAGCCTTTCCAAGGACTGTGTTCTTCCTCCTGGGAGACATCTCAGCTGGAAGGGACAGAAACTCAGCCTGCTTTTTTAGGTCAGAGTGGACCAGAGTCGAGTCTGCCCATGCTATGCCACCTTGAACAGGTCTCTGATGCTGTGGGGACAATCATGAGGAATAGATACAGCCTTGTAAAGAGCCAGGCAGAGCTGGAGATGAGACCTGCCGGTGGCTCTGCCCCTGTCCCTTGCCCACTTTCTTGCAAACTTGTGTGGACCACACTGGTTGCTGAATCTACCTCAGAGCCCCAAGGAGAAACCCTGTGTTCCCAGCGGACTGTGCCATCTCAGGTCACTGTGTGTCTGTTCTGGTGGATTCCCTGGAGGTGACCCTGGTGGAATCAGCTGAGCCTGTACCTCCCTCCCTTCCACCCCCGCCAGGCAGCCGGTAGGATGGGCTGTGGGAGGGGAGGGTCGGCTGCTCCCACCCCACACCCTTGGACCTTGGTGGAGAGGGGGCTCTTCTCATCCAGAGGGAGTGAGAGGAGCAGGACGGGGTCCTCTAGCCAGCATGTGCCATGGCCAAGCTGCAAGAGTCAGTAGAGATCCATCCTCCATCCCTCCCCCACCCCTTTAGTACCCTTCCCAACCTTACCTAGCTTCTAGCAAATCCTGTGAGGGTCACACGGTTTTCCCCGGGTCAGAGGTTAGGTGACTGCTCAGGGTCACACAGTGAAGCCAACGTCAGGATCCACGTGTGCCTCCTCGTCTCAGCCACCCCTCCCCCATATCCATATCTGGCTGCTTCTCTCTGTTGCCACCACCGCCCCCAACCCAGGTCACCATCTGCCATTTCTGCTTCCTCCCAGCTGGCCCTGGCTGCCGCTCACCCTCCATCTCAGCTCCTCGCGGGGCCCAGAGACACATTATTAAAATGTAAATCAGATCCAATCGCTTCCAGGCTCAAACCTCCCAAGGCTCTAGTACTTGACTTCTAATCCCCCAGCTCATCAGGCGTGCTCAGGCTGTTGCCTCTGTGGCCTTATCTCTTCCCCTGTCTCACCCACACACGTATGGCTTCAGCTCCCCAAGGGCCTCCTGGCTGTCGCCCCACACCTCTTGTGAGAAGCCGTGCAATCAGAGATGTTAGGTAACTTACCTGAGGTGGCACAGCTGGTTATAGAGCCAGGCGGGATTTTAACTCAGGAAGTTCCGCTCGGCAGGCAGGCAGGCAGGCAGGCAGGCAGGCTCTGAGCTGGTTTGCTTTACTCTCTGCATTGTCTCCGGTGCCTGGGGCAAGGTGTGCTTACAGGATAAAGGACATGGAGCCAAATGAGCAAGACCAAGAAGGGCTCTCAGAGGTCACATCCAGGGAAACAAAAATGAGTGGAAGAGGCGAGTCTGGGCCAGTTAGGGAACATTTTGCTGTCGCCAGTGACTAAGGCTATTTGTATGCAGTGTGGAGCGGCCGCCCCACACAAAAGGGTCAGTGTTTGCTACAAACTCAGGCCCAAAGCCCACGGTGTGAGCTTAAGAAAGCTATGCCTGGGGCCCAGTGAGGCAGCCTGCTGGAAGGCATGTGGCTGGATCCCCAGGTCCCCAACAGGCTTAGTACAGGGACAGGGTTCTGGGTCTGTATTGTCTGCAGAGCACCTCACTGGAACAACAAGAGCTAAGTATGTGCCACATGTGTGCCCCTGAGCTCCGCCAGTCGGTGCTGGGACACAGACCAGCAGCCTGCAGGGCCATGGGGCCACGAGGGGTAATGATGCATAGAGAGACAGAAGTCCAGGTTGGCTGTGGTGCCTGGAAGGCCAGGGCTGGAAGGTCCTGGAGACCCCGGAGGCGGGGCTCTGTGTGGGAGAGAAGGTGACTGGGCAGAAGAGCCGTCAACCAGTGCAGGTGCTTGACTTCATGGCTAAATTACTAATTGCTAATCAGTGCTGTCAATACCAGCCTCAGCGAGACACGACTGTCGCTGCTTCAGATTGGTGTGCTGTGTCTCCTAGAGCTGGCCGGATGCCTGACCAGCGCACCAGTGTCCCCCATGCTGACACACAGCAGCCAGTCCCACACGTGGCAGAGGGGACTGCTAGCGGGGTAAGCCCTGTGCTCAGCTCTCCTGGGCTTTACTTATTCATCTTGTCTCAGCTCCGTGATCATGGCCCAGTGCCCCTTTGTCACTTTTCTGTAGAACGTCAGTCTTAAGGTCTACTGTAGGGCCTGAGGCTTCTGAGAACCCCAGTGAAGCCCTGAGAAGAATGTGGGCTCTGAGCATCTGGAATCCAGAAACCCCAAATCTGAAATGGTCCCATGTGCTGGCCTAGGTTCACACCAGGAAACTATTTTCTTCATTGTATGTGGCCTGATGGTGTGGCTTAGCATGCACTCACACTGCAAAAAAATCATCTGTCCATCCATCCATCCATCATCCATCCATCCATACAATGGCATAACATTACCATGAAACTGTCTGTCTCATGTGTAAAGCACACATGAATTTGGCATTTGGATGATAGCTGATCCTAGTTGTCATCTGGACAGGGTCTAGCATCACCCAGGAGACAAGCCTCTGGCCGTGTCTGTGAGGAAGTTTCCAGATTGAGTTAGCTGAGGAGGAAAGACTCACCCTGGATGTGGGCAGCACCATCCCTTAGGGTCCAGGGCTGAATAAAATGGAGAAAGTGAGCTGAGGACCAGCATCCGTCTCTCTCTGTTTCCTGACTACACTATAGGACTTCACACTCCTGCTGTCATGGCTACCCCACCATGGAGGTGAACCCCATAAACCCTTCTTCCTCATGTCAGGAGTCTTGACACAGTGGTGAGAAATTAACCTTTTTCAGGCTCCTAAATCATGGTCACACGGGTACTGTTCAGATGGAGGCATTGTGACCTGGGCCTTTTCAATAAATGTTGGGAAAAATCCTCTGGTCGGCAGCACTCCTTAGGAGCTCCGGGCCTCTCAGAGTCTCAGTGTCTTCATCTGAAATATGGGGCTACTACAGTGACCAAGTGAGAATCAGGCACCGTTTCTGGACTTGTGGACCCACTGTGTTTCCACTCGGCCTCTTAGAAGCTGTGGGAACTGGAGGCAGCTTAGTCCTCCCAAGCCTCAGTTTCCCCACAGGAGGGCTATCAAAAGTGGCTTTGGAGTAAAGGTAAGGGCCAGCGGAGAGAATACTAGTGTAGAACCCGCCTACAGCAATGACTTAGTGAGCCCCTGCACTGTGTGCCGCAGCTACAGTGACACATGGGCCCTGCCCTAGCTGCCAGCAGCAATACCACAGGGGACTGAAGGGAGCTGAGTCCCAAGATCGTACCAGCAGGTTATACAGCTGGGAGGTTGAGGGGTACTGGAAAGCGCACCTCTTCCCCACCCCAAGGAGAGTATGTGTGGCTTTTTCCTCCTGGGACTGTCCCTTCCTATCAGCTTCAGAGGCCAGCACTGACACCCCTATCCTCACTGGGCACAGAAGGCCTTCTCAGTCCCCATCCAGCCATGCATCTGGCCCATGCACAGCCCGAACCCAGCCTCAACTGGGTGCCATGCCCAGGCCTGTCCTCTGTGCTCAGCTGGGCCCTGGCACCTGGCTTCCCCCAGGGAGCTGCAGCCAGCATAGTGGCTGCTAATTAAACATCAGAGGCTGTCCTCCTCTCCTCCTCACCCTCTGGCTGGGTTCCCACCTCACTTCATAGATAAGGTCACCTGGGTCAGGGAGGCCATGAGACCTGTATAAGTGGACAGCTGGGGACGGTGGCTGGGGGCGAGGGATGAGAAACAGAAGGACACCTGGAAAGGAAGAACAAAGATTTGGGTTCTAGTTGGTCAGAGATCCAGACCTGTTTTCATTTACACAGCTGTCGCCGCAGAGGGGGGAGAGACGGTTTACTCTGCAGCCAAGTATGAGTGATCATGGCGGGGGGAGCACAGGTCAAGGTCACCCCAGACACAGTGCTCAACGGAGGTTTTGTCGTTAAGAGGAGCAGTAGCAACAACAAAAAGCAGGAGTCAAGGAATTGTTCAGATACATTGTTACAAACTCAGGGCAGCGAGGTTATAGCTAGGAAACCGGTTGGCCTAAGACCAATTGGCCTCAGGGTAACTGAAGAAGTTCTTAGCCTCTAGTGGAAGCCGGGGACCAGTTTGTACGTTCCAGGTTAAAAACAAGTGGGCAACTGATGGATCTTCAGAGGGCTGGAGATAGCCCAGGGTATCTTGCTTAGGATTTGCAGCATTCCAACTCTCCAGAGTCACTGAAGCGCTCGCTCAGTCAGTCAGTCAACCAGCCTTGCAGTGTGTTTGATGCAGATGCAGCCTGCATTCACACTACTGCCGTTCCCACCCCTACCCCCATCCGAGTGTGTGAATCTGTCACCCTCATCCTTAGTGTGCATATCTATCACGGCACCACAGATCTCCTGGCCCTCATTCTTATTCCCCAGCTGAGTTCACCTTACACTGAGAGTCAAAGCAGGGTTGGGCACAAGTGACTCAGGTTGAAGGGGTGACAAGCCCAAGGCTTCACTTTCTCTCAGGTCTCAGTTCTGAGCCCTTGTGCCCAGGAACTGTCACCCACAGGCGTGCTGGTGAGATTTCACTATCCCATGACCACTCTAGCCTGTTGTCTTTACGTCTGCCTTCAGATGGAGTATGTATTCTCCAGTACAATCTAGTCCCCACCATGGATCCCGGCCGGTGTTTGCCTGGGGCAGGGCCCCCATGGTTACTCCTTAGGGGAGAGAAGGAGGGAGGAGGCGGAACAGGAGTAGATAGACTTGTATCTGTAAGTCGCTAAACTGTTTCTGAGCACATATGAAACTCCTGTGTCTCCCGCCCGAGGGGCCCCTCCTCCATAGCTCTGACTGCCCCTCCCTCCACGGCCTCAATGGCTGTCACACTAACACCCAGCTCAGGATGGACTTCAGACCCTCACTCTATGGGAGCTGCCAAGAAGCAATGGCTCTAGGTCCTGGCTCTACCCTCTTTGTGCTGTGTGATCTTGGGTACCCATCACCCTCTCTGAGCTTCTGCCCCTTCCTCCATGTGTACAAAGGAGATGATAATGACTGGCTAACATGGCCTCATGGGAGTGAATCCCCAGTCTCAGTGCACACCCTGTTGGGCATTTCTTTTTTTTTTTTTGGTTTTTCGAGACAGGGTTTCTCTGTATAGCCCGGGCTGTCCTGGAGCTCACTCTGTAGACCAGGCTGGCCTCGAACTCAGAAATTCGCCTGCCTCTGCCTCCCAAGTGCTGGGATTAAAGGCGTGCGCCACCACCGCCCGGCCCTGTTGGGCATTTCTTAGGAACCCATCCAACACCAGCTGCAGCATGGGGAGCGACTACCACCAGCTCTCCCATATCTCCACGGGTGCCTGCTGCTGCTGAGCCCCAGAATGGAGAGGGCTCTGGGCTTTCAGAAAGCCAGGTTGCTGCAGAAGGGCCTCCACCCAATAGGCTAGAGAGAGAGGGTGTTTTTGTGGACTGAAGGATGACCAGCCTGAGCTGGGGGCTGACGGTGGCCTGCGCTGTGACTGTGGACACAGGGGAAGCTCTCCAGCAGACCTGGAAGCAGAGCTGGTTGAGTTTTCTGGATGCCTGAGCCGAGAAGTGACCTTGGTGTGCCTCGCTCTTGGCCGAGGGAGGAGGAAGCTAACGGGGAATGGGTGTAAGGCCGGGAGGCTAATTGATTAATGGCCGGTTGTGTTTTGATGAGAGACACGGGGCTGGTGAAAGGTGAGATATTAGTGCTCACACACATAATTTCATGTCAGCCAATGGCAGTCTATGTAAATAGTTACCCAGCAGGAATTGATCTAGTAAAGCAGCCCACTGCTCCAGGCCCCTCCAAGACCCTGGGGCAGAGACTAGCCCTACTTGGTCCTTTTCACCATGAGGGCACCAGTCTGACTGGGTACGCTCATGGCCAGGACTGTGGCTGGCTTTGCCACTGTCTAAGGTGCAACGTCGATGAAGAAAGTTCCGGTTAAGAAAGGAAGCAAAGCCCTGGGAGAGTACACAGCTCCATCTTCTTGTTCATGTTATCTCTCCCTTGTTCTCTTCTTCACAGACCTGGAGACAAGTTCAGAGAGACTAAGCAATCGGTTCAGGGATGCACAGAGCTGAGATTCCTATCTGAGCCAGCTTGGCTCGATCCCTAAGCTCTGCCTTCAGAGAAGTGGGGCTGAGGCCTCTGTTCCCAGGTCTAAACCCCAGCGGAGGTCTCCCCTGTGAGCCTCGGCAGAGCTGCATGCTGAGGGCACAGAAGGAGCCTGTGGCATCCTGACCAGTGGCAGCCCCAAATGGCGCCAGGTTCCACTAACTTCCAGGCATGCAACCTCTCCATTGCCCTACAAGTCTGTGTAACCGGCGAACAGCTTCCTGGTGGGACAGGGTAAACTGAGGCCTGGTTCCTATTCAGCCGCTCCACCCCACCTCCTCCCACCGCTTTCTTTATCCCTGATGCTGGGGGAATGGGACCTTGGGCTCAGCTTGCGGCTGCTCTGGTGCCTTCCTCTTCCACAGTGCCAGCCTGTTTCTCTCTGGTTCTCCTGGATCATGGGGACTGAAGGGGCCTGACACTGCCCCTTCCTCTGTCCCTCGGCCCAGGAACCGAGGTCCTTGCAGTGAGGGACCTCGCCCCGTGGTCACCCAGTCCACGTGCTGTGGCTCTGTGGGTCTCTGAAGCAACCCTCTTCTGCAGTCGCCCTAGGCAGGGGCTTGGGTCCTTTCTGTGGCTCCAGATCATCCTCCTGCAGCAGCTAAGCCTGCTCCCGCTCTGCCTTGGGGTCAGGCCAGCAGTTGGGAATTGGGCGAGTTTGACCCCCTCCTACTGGCTGCAGGGCTAATGGGCACTAAGTGGCTATTTTGCAGATGAGGAAGCAGCAATTAAGAAAGGCTAAGTAACTTTCCTGGGGTCACAGATTCGGATCCTTCGGCTCCAGATTCATGGTTTTTCTGCTTCATCAAATTGCCTCTGATGGACAGGTCCTCATAGACAAACATGCTTTCCCACTGGATGTGGGATTGCTTTAGTATTGCCTCCATCGGTCACTATGGGCTGTGTAGGGACAGAAGCTATGCATTTCCCATCAGCCTGGGAGCCTGCAGAGGCAGGACCGGGACCTCCCCCATCAGACTAGGGAGTTATCCACAGGATCCCACCATCAGAATGGGCTCCCTCATTCAATGCAGGCTCCATGCTTCCTCCATCAGACCTGAAGTCCCTAGAGTATGACTGCCTGACATATGCCCACCATACACCCAACCTCAGGACCTCTTGCTATGGCCCCTGCCTAGCTGTGCCCTTTACAGGACCAGCCCTGGGCCAGGGCAGAAATTACCAACAGACCACGAGCCTCAGGCACCCTGGGTGTTAATTAGTGTTGCCTGCTCTTGAGTTTTTTCCCCATTTATGCTAATCAGAAAGGTAAGAGGCGGATAATGAAGTGTTTGGTTTAATACTGTATGCTAGGAGGGAAGAGGAATTTTAATTACTGGCTTCTAATTGGATGGATGGCCTGTTAATATCCTCTTGACAGCGTGTCTAAGCCACTGCTGCCCACCTGTCTAGGCCCCGCTGTCCCGTCTGCCTATGGATACTGGTATCTTAGACACCCGCCCAGCCAGTCCTTGTTGAGGGGTTATGCCAGCAGCCGTCTCCCCTGATATTTAGGACTCTGTGTGACCTTGCTTAAGCTCTGCCCATCTCTGAGCCTCCTGACCTTTAAGGGGAAGTAAGAAGGGCTGTGTGGTCAGTGGAGGTTTGATAGAGAAGTGGGTTCTGAAGTTGGAGAGTATGTGGGAGGTGGGGGCAGCCTGGAGGAGAGAAGGGGACACAGCCACTTCAGAGGACAATATACTGTCCACCCTTCTGGGCTTGGCTTGGTGGCATATCCCCAAGCAACCCCTGATCCCTGGACTCGGTCAGGGGCATTCTCGTGGGTTGAATGGCCTCTGTCTAGCCCCTACTGCCCTTGTCTGTCACATGGACCATCACCAAGATCATTCAATTCAGGGCTCCACAGGGGCTCTACTGTTTTGCTGCCCTGTATCCTGGGCCCGGGACAGCTCTGGAAACCCATGATTCACTTTCCTATTTATCCAAGGATAAATATCCAAGGAAAGTGGGTCTGGTTCCAGCTGCCTCTTCTTGCTGTGTATCCTCTCAGCCAGAGGATGGTCTGCGTTCCTGAGCAGATACACGAGAGGACTCTACACAGAGGGTTGGCGGACTGATGTACGGCCTCTTCTTCCCTTTGAACATGGAAGATCTCTGTCTCTCTGTTTCTCTGTCTCCCTGTTTCTCTGTCTCTCTCTCTCTGTCTCTCTCTCTCTGTCTCTCTCTCTCTCTCTCTCTCTCTCTCTGTCTCTCTCTCTCTCTTTCTATCTTTCTCACTCTTTCTCTCTCTCTTTCTCTTCCTGTCTCTCTCTGTCTCTATCTCTGCCTTTCTGTCTCTGTCTGTCTGCCTGTCTGTCTCTGTTTCTCTCTGTGTCCCTCTGTCTGGTCCCTCTGTCTGGCTGTCTTTCTGTCTCTGTCTGTTTCTGTGCCCTTCTGTCTGTCTGCCTGCCTGTCTGCCTGTCTGCCCCCCACATCTGTGAAGATGTTGGATATTCTTCCTCTGTCTCTGCTGTATTCCTCAGAGACAGAGTCTCTCACTGAAACTGAACCACTGGGTTAGGCAGCAGGCAGCTGGCTGGTAAGCTCCCAGGATCTACCAGCCTCCTCTCTACAGCCCTGAGGTTACAGACCTGTGTGGCCACTCCCATTTTTACATGGGTGTGGGGATTTGAACTCAAGTTTGTGCAACAAGCATTCTTACCCACAGAGCCATCTCCCTAGCCCTAAACATCTAAACCTTGACCAGGTCCAGGTCTCTCTAGGAAATACTCAGGAGTATTTATTGGTCTTCTTGGAAGGGGGGCCCGGGAGAAGAGGAGTCACTCTGTACAAGGGGTGCCCTGGATTCTCTTACAGAGTGTAATAAGGGTCAAAAGTCCTCAGGATCCTCTGGATTGGAGCCTTTCCCAGTGTTGTTGCCTTCTGAGCCTCAGTGGGCATATCTATAAAATGGGCAGAAGCTTCCCTCAGAGAGCTTCTGGGAGAGTCATTGACAAAGGGTCCAGGTGTTATTGGACCCATCCCATCATCCTGGGATGAGGTCTCCATGGAAGCACATAAAGGGGGTTCAGTCTGCTTAGATTCCTGGCTTTGAAACCAGAATTTGGGCGGTGACATCTGTCACAGTCCAAAGAGCTGAGACAGAGTCGACTCTTTAAACCATGCTTCATTCAGAGAAGACAGGGATCTGAGAAGACAGGGGATTAGCATCCTACAAATCTCCACCCCATCTCATCTCAGCTGCCAGACTGTATGGGGAGAAAGGAGGTGGGAACAAAGGCTGTCAATCACGCTTCCCGTAGGCTCTCCCCCTGCTCAGGTGGTCTGCTGCTTTGCTGAGGCCACAGTGTCTGGGTCTCTCGTCTTTCCCACACTTGGGTAGGTCCAGGCATTTACTGAGACTCATCAAGACAGTGTCTGCCAGTATTGGCCCTGTCCCCTCTGGTGGCGTCTGGGCTGGAAGAGGCTAACACACAATGGGCACACCATGAACAGTGTATGCGCATGCTAAGTCGGTGATAACACAGTAAGGAGGGCAGGAGTCTCTGTACAACACACAACGGGAAAGAGGCTCTGTCCATCTCTTCTCTCCCAGCTTGCCTTCAGAAGGTCTCAGTCCATCAGGGCGTGGAAGGTCTGACAAGACAGCTCGGGCTATGTTAGAGGGACAGTCTGATGGAGGCTGTTCCCATCGTGAACAGCCAGAAAGCAGAGAGCGGAGGAGGCTCCAGGGGCTGGCATCATTTTCAAAGGGCCCCTGGTGCCCACTTCCTCCAGCACAGGCCCTCTTAAATGTTTCTCAGCCTCCCCAATAGTCTCACTACCTGGGGACCAAGTGCTCAGAACAGGAGCCTTGGGGAGGACTTTGAAGATCTGAGCCACAAACCCAGGACCACGCTCAGCACAGAGGAGGGGGCACAGCTGAATGCTTACGAGAGGATATTGCTGTTAGACTCAAGGGCGGACTGGCTTCCTGGAGGGGACTGGTTCCCTGAGTGGCATAGAAAGTGACTGTGGCTGGTGTTTCCCACACCATGAACACGAGGAAAGGATTGTAGATAGATGGGAACAACGCTGGGGCCTCTGGTCCTACAGGGCCTGAACCGGACATATATGAATGGCTCCACTTTAGGAGACCAGGGAAGGGGAGAAATGCTACCCACCCCACCCCCGCCACCTTTGCCTTCCATTTTCTGTGGCTTCCCTTCTTCATCAAGAATCTCCAAGGACTCACAGTGCCCGCTGACCCCAGGAGGAAAAGCTAGAAACCACAGAACAACCACTGTATGCAGTAGGTATTATAGGATGACTACTGTATGCAGCTAGTGCTATAGAGTGACTGCTGTATACAGCAGGTGCTACGGAGTGACCACTGCACACATCAGGTGCTATAGAGTGACCACTGTAAACAGCAGGTGCTATAGAGTGACCACTGTATGCAAGAGGTGCTACAGAGTGACCATTGCATACAGCAGGTGCTATAGAGTGACCACTGCATACAGCAGGTGCTATAGAGTTACTGCTGTAAACAGCAGGTGCTATAGAGTGACCGCTGTATGCAAGAGGTGCTACAGAGTGACTGCTGTATACAGCAGGTGCTACAGAGTGACCACTGCATACAGCAGGTGCTACAGAGTGACCACCGTATACAGCAAGTGCTTCTTGATGCATATCATCTCCTGAAGAGGAGAACAGTGCAGGGACAGACTCTAGAGGATGCCTGTGGGACCCTCCACCTTTGCCACACTCTCCTCTGGGCCCGTGAAACCTGTTCCACTCCCCAAAGTGTCCTGAGGCCAAGAGGCCAGTTTACCTTCCTTTAAGACACTTCCTGGGTGTATCAAGTACACTGGCTCACCCTGACCCAAGGGTGCCACAAAGGGACCAGAAAAGCCCGTGTTCCCCGTCTCAGAGCCAGGGGCTGGGGAGGTAGTGTTGGTACCAGAGCCTTAAAAGATAAGAGAGCTTTGAAACAGTGAAAGAAAGTCAAAAGGAAAGCAGATGTCAAACGTCCGTTCATCAGTCTTCACTCACGGGGACTGCCGGGCAGCACTGCAGAAGAGGCCAGCATTTATTTGGATGGAACAGATGAAGCATGAGTCCCAGCTTCTCCTTTGGAGCTGTGTGACTATGGGCCTATCACTTAACCTCTCTGAGCCTCAGATTGCTCATCACTTAGAGGGTTTGCTTTTGTGTGGCAGAGACAGCACAAGGCCTGGGGTATAAATATTCAGTCAGTGTCCATTCCATTCTTGTTCCTAGATGCAATAGCTAGCCAAGGCTATGAAAGAATACTCAATTCCCAGGCTAGAATGAAGGGAGAGAAGAGGACATATGGAAGGTTTTGAAGATAGGAGTGAGCTCCAGCAGAGTCTTTGGCTTTGGGGGAGACCGGCTGTGTTCTAGAAGGCTGGAGGTTGGTGGAGGTCGGTGGTGTGTCATTGAGAGGAAGCCTGGAGCCGAATACAGGGTAAGTCAAAGCTGACGTGCAGGATTCTTGAGTGGAGAGGTTAAGTAGGTCTCATTAGTTGGCTGCGGTTCCCTGTGGGCCTGGGCTGGGGCTATAATGTGGGGTCAGAGTGTGTGTGTGTGTGTGTGTGTGTGTGTGTGTGTGTGTGTGTGTTCCGCTCTGCTAGTTCCTAACCACTGGCTCTGGACAAGTCATCCATGCTTGTCTGAGCCGCTTCCTTTGCTGCACAAGGGGGACTACTGTACCTATCTGACAAGGTCACTGGAAAAAAACAGAGCCCAGCAAAGTACCAATGCGCACAGTAGGAGTTCAGGAAGTAGTGTTGATTTTGGTGCTATTGTTGGGGTCTCGGCTAGAGCAATGGACAATGACCCAGGAGGGATAAATGAGGTGGAAGGTCTGTGGGGAGCGGGTGTGCTGTGGGATGATGCATGCCCATAAACCTTCGCTTCATGGCTGGGTGGGTGGAGTCTTCTGGGTGGCATCAGGCCAGTTCGGGGTAGATCTTCCAGACCCAGGACCACTGTGTAGCTGTGTTTCAGACAGGTGCCCTGGTTCCGCAACTGTGGATGGGAAGGTTCTGAGTCTGAGAGCTGCTCCCTCCCCAATTTCCCCACAGCACCCTCTCTGTCGCCAGCTTTGAGGGCATAGGCAAATTCTCCCTGCACCACCTTGCTGCCAGGGCCGTGGAGGAGAGGGCCTCACAGTCTCCATAGCAAGCTTGGCTCTCAGGATCTGGAGACTGGCCAGTATGAAAAGCATCACACCAAGTGAGCTGTCACTCATGCTAGCAGGTCCAAAGTCTGCTGATTTGCAGAATCACTTGACTCAAAACAAGCAGAGACCTAGGAAAGGAAATCCTGACAGCTTTCCTTTAATGATCAACGTGAACAGCCTAAAGTCATCTGAGAGGAGAGTCTTAGGTGAGGAATCACCCAGACCAGGCTGGACTGTGGACATGCCTGGAGGACAGGCAGATAGTGTCTGGACTGTTAATTGATTCAAGAGGGCCCAGCCCACCATGGGTGGCACCATTCCCTAGGCAGGCTGCCCTAGGCTCTGTAAGAAAACTAGCTGTGCATGAGCCTGATGGAACCAGCAAGCAGACTTTTCGAAGTCCCTGCCGTACTTCCCAGGCTGTGAATGAGTTCTCTCCTTAATGATACCAGGCAGAGCAAACAGGCCTTGTCTTCAGCTTCCTGGCCTGACTTCCCTCGATGATGGGCTGTGTGACCTGGAAGGGTAAGCAAGATAAACCCTATCCTCCCAAGTTGCCTCTGGTCAGAGTGTTGTATCACAGCCATAAAAAGAAACCAGAACAGTGCCAATACAAGGCTACCTACGGTCAAAGGGTGGTAGTGTTGGCACACTGTAGCTCACAAATAGTTACTGCACCATCTAAAGGTGTGGAAACTGAGGCACAGAGGCAGCAAAGAACCCACCTAAAATTTTAGTATGAACGAGTCTCAGGCTTGAACCCAGGTCTCAAAGAGACTGCACTGGTCTGGATGAGTGGCCCATGAAACCTCCAATGCTTGGTCTCTGGTCAAGGCACTGTTGGGAGGTGGTGTGGCCTTTAAGGGCTAGGGCTTTGTGAAAAAAATGGAGGGGAACATTAGAACCTCAATCTCTTCCTCTCACTCCTTAGTTTCTCCCACTATGTCACCCCAGTGGGTTGATATCTATCCTGTGTGAGAATGAGCATCTTTTCCTATGCAAATGTGACATTTGTGTTTCTCTGCCGGGAATTTATTTCCCATATTTGACTATGTTTCATGGTTAGCACCTTTTTCTTATTTGTTTCCAGGAACTCTTTATATATTCAGGATATTTATGGTACTAGGGATCTGTATTAGTTTCCATGGCTGCCATAACAAAACACCACAAACCAGGCTGCTTTAAAAAGAAAAACCAGAAATGAATTTCTTTCCCAAATCTGGAGGAAGGAAGTCTAGGAAAAAGGTGTGGGAAGAACTGTTTTTCTTTCTTTCTTTTTCGTTCTTTTTTCTCTGTGGCTGATAGATAGCCATTTTTATGATAGATGGCCACTTTGTGGTAGGTGGCCACTTTTGTGGTAGGTGGCCACTTTTGTGGTAAGTGGCCATTTTTGTACTATGTCCGCCAGTGTTTTCTGTTTTGTGTGAACACACAGTGTTTGTGTGTTCACATTCTCTCCACATGGTAAGAGCAACCATCCGTTGGATTTGAGCCAATGTTAGTGGCTTCATTTCCCCTAATTCCTTGTTAAGTGCTTGTCTCCCAGAGCAGTCACCTTCCAGGGTCCTGGGACTTCAATATAGGGGGTTCAGGATCGCCAAGTCCAGCCCATGCCAGAGCCCCAAATGTTTCTGTTTTCTCCTTTGCGCCTGTGTATTTCTCATATTCATTGAGCAGAACAGCTTTCTTAGATCCCTGTACTGGAGTGCCTGGGTCACATCTACTGCAGAAAATATTACTTCTCCTCCCCCCCACACCCCCACCCCGACCCCAAGTCTGTCTTCTGAGACCATGGAGCTCATGAGAAAGGATGCAGCTTTGAAGTTCCTTTGACCTGAAGGCGCCAGAGACAGGCAGTCCGGCGACCTTGGCCATTGCTTTGCCCTATCAGCGTCTCTGAGTCTCTGTAAATGAGCTAAAGATAGCCGGCGGCGGGGCTGGAGGACACAGTGAGGTGATGTCTGCCCAGTGTGTGGCTCCAGGCCTGGTGCATGGGAGGGGCTTGCGGGCAGTGGCTATTGGGGCTGTCCTGATGAACTGAAACTGGTGTTTATCAAGCACCCAGGGTATGGAGGGAGTAGAACCATGATGCTCTGGTTGCCTGTAGAAAGAATGAAAGAGCAAATGCAGCCTGAAGTCCTCGTGTGTACTCGCTGGGGACTAATGGCCAATCAAGGGCTCCCGGGAGGATGCCATGCTGGCTGGGAGACAGTACGATTTGGCACAGGTGGCCTCGAGCCAAGAAGGAGGAATCCCAGAGTTGCTGTGATGTGGTGGGGACAGATCCAGGCGATGACAGGAGAGAAAGGAGCTTGGTGGCTTTGCATTGTACCCTCTGAGTCTTGCTGACACCCACATACTGGGTGACACCCACATCACTGGCCTGGCTGTACACAGTGGGAGACAGACAGGAGACTGGAAACAGAGCTCGGGCAGGAAACAAGAGGAGAGAGCTCCGCAGGCCTGTGGCTGCTGGAACTGTCTTGGGATGGGTGGCTGAGTGAAGAACATGGTTGCTGCCTGCCCACCAGCCTGTCAGGCACACTGTTCCTGAAAGCAAACCTGGGCCTCATGCCTCACCTGCGGGCTCCCTCAGGGGAAAGGACCAGGCTCGTGGTCCGCAGGGCATAGATCCCCTTATTTCTGCCTTCCCTGCTGACCTAGCAGAGCCTACACTGTCCACCATAGCAAGAGAGGCTGTGATGGGGGCTCCCATGTTCCGAAGGGGAAGTGCAAAATGTACAGCTGATTTTCATGGATCCCCAGGCCAGTTCCTCTGTGGGACCCTTGTATTTCTCCCCATCTCCCTTAGGACACAAATCCCTCATTCAGGAAGATATGAGTGTACATGTGTGTGAGTGTGTGTGTGAGAGAGTGTGTATGCATGCAAGCACGCCTGTGTGCGAGTGCGCATGCGTGCTCGTGACGTTGCTGCTGGAAGTCTTCCTCTATCACTTTCCAACTGATGTTTTGAGACCAGGTCTGACAGTGAACTCACCGATTAGGTTACACTCGGCAGCCATTGAGCTCCAGGGAACCCTACCCCCTACCCCCCACACACACCTCCCAAGTAGGTCCAATATCTTGGACCTTCCAAGTCCAGATATTGCAACCACACCCACTTTTTCCCCCAGTATCTTCAAGCTTGCCCGGCAAGCATGTTACTGACGAAGCTGGTTCCCCAGCCTCCTCAAGGAGGGCTATTTTTAGTATTGGCCTTTATGGGTCTTTGTGGGTTGGTGGGAGGAGACGACTGGTTTAGTATCATGGCCCGAATGCTTCCAGACTGAGACAGGTTCCTGCTGCCGCCTTGGCATTCATGCGGGTATCCAAAGCTGTAAAAACAAAGCAAATGGTTAACCTCTGGGGAGGGTCTCTGCCACTGCTAACAATCACCCTTCTTATCCTTCCACGGCCAGAGGAGTCCACGAGGCTGTTAACACACATATAATAACCCTTAAACACTGTCATTAACTCACCTCTCATTCCTGCAAACTGCCCAGGAAGGCTCTCGGTGTGATCGATGGCTGCTCTTAAGCCAGTACCCAACCGCTCACGCACTCGGCCGAAAGCCTGTGTGCAGTGTTGCATAAACAGGCCAACGGCAGTATTGAAGTGTGGTCCAGCTTCTAGCCTGGTCTGCTCTCAGGACTGTCATCTCTGGGACAAGAGGCACTGAGAGTGGGGCCTCTGGGTCCCCAGATGTCACCGTAGCTGATGACTCTAGGAGAGCCGGAGGCTTGAGCTCCAGTCCTCTGTCCTGTATCTGTCCCTAATCCCCCAAGGGCATGAAGATTGAGGTTGGGCTGGGGAAAGAGTGACCACCTTTGGGGGTCACATGTAAGGTGCTGGACCTTCTTCAGGGCATCACAGGTTTATATCGTGGTGTAGGTCTGTCTATTCACAGATGGAAGCCCCCAGAACAGGCCCCTGAGCTCCATCTTATTATAGGCTAGTGTTCACCGGTGCCACTGTTTCCTGTAGAAACCCAGGCTCTGGGCTGGCTGTGGCACAGATGGTGCTGGTTATGAGCGCAGGATGGAGAGGAGAGCCAGGGAGGGAGTTGAGCGCTTGATTGGCTCGCTGGCTTTCGGTCAAGGGCATGGTGCTCACCCAGGGGATGCACACACATCCACGCTGCACTTGGCAATGGCCAGTGTTAATATTTAATGAGCCGCGGTGGCTGTGGCATACTACTGTTTGCTCAGCAATTCACTCTCCCTCCTCCCTGGAGGCTGAGGATCCATGAAGGATCACAACGGCCTGGAGGAGGTTCTGGGCTGAGGTCCCCTCTGGTAGGACTCTCAGCATCCCATCTGTGGGGCAGCTATGTTAGCCTGACATGAGTCACAAGCCTGACCCTACGTCTAGCCAGGATGGAAAGAGTAGAGTCTCTGTGCTCAGAGACCACCGGTTGCAGTGTCCACTGACACGGGTGTTTCCTGTGTACCAAAGACTAAATAGCCAGTGTCCTTGATGGCTGAGAAACAAAAATACAGAGAGGGAGTGGGGTAAGGGTATATGGCTGTCATCCTAGCACTGAGGAGGCTGAGGTGTAACTGCCGTTTCTTTTGTAATGGCCGTCAGGTTCTGCTACTTTGTAAAGGCCGGCGGGTTCTGCTGCTCCGGTCCGCAGGCCAGGGTCTAGCAAGAGAGAGAGTGGGGACGGAGGAAGGGGAAAAAAGGGGCGAGAGACGCAAAAGATAGATACAAGACAGAGTCCGGTGGCGTCTCTTCAAGTCTCTTCTTTATTCTCCTCTCTTCTTACTATATTCTCACTCCTTCAGTCTCCTGACACCTCTCACTTTCTCACTCCTTCCTCTACTTCCTACTTCCTACTACCTCCTACTACTCACTACCTCCTACTTTCTACCTCCTACTCCTCACTCCTCAATAGAAAAGAAATCCGGATATTTATACCCTTTACCACGTGACTTGCCCTCGTGGACAATCTCAACTAAAGCCACTACGTCACGTGTCTTATAGCCATAGATACCAGGAACACCTGACAGCTGGAGACACTAAACAGTGTAACAAGATGTTTATCAGAGTGCGCTCAGCTATTATAGGCTGTTGAAACAAGTCTCTTGTCAGGGTATATAGCTCAAGATGGCTATAAAGATGATAGCCACTTTCGGCTAAGAGTCGGCTCCCAACACTGAGGCAGGAGGATGTCTGCAAGTTTGAAGCCAGCATGGACTGTGGAGTAAAACCCTGTCTCAAAATACAATAAAATAGCTGTGTCTCCTTGGGTACAGTGCTCACAGAGCATTGTGAGGCCCTGGGTTCGATCCCCAGCACTGCATAAATGGAATATGGAGGGCGCACTTATGATCCTAGCTCTAGAGAGGTAGAGACAGAAGGATCCAAAGTCCAGAGTCAACCTGACCTACATAATGAGTCAGAGGCCACTCTGGCTCCACGAGACCCTGTCTCAAACTAAAGGAACACATGCAAGAGGAGCTGACGCTTGCAGTCTGTGTACGGTGCCCTTGGTGGAAACAGTACGCTGTGTGTTTGGTGGGAATAATCTTCCAAGTCAGAGTTCCAGACAGAAAGGGGCCAACTGGACCTGGGGATCCAGGCACTGAAGGGTTTGGGGCACACAGTCAGACCTACAAGTGTGAGGATTACGGGTGCTGGAGATGGGTAGTATAAGAGCCCCAACCGGCTGCTGCCTCACTAAGGCTGTAACTATGAGAAACCCCAGTACTGGATGAGATACGGCATTGGGGTTCCTGTCTCAGGCCACAGGATACCCTGATGGAGAACAAGAGAGGAGACCCTGAGGGAAAGTGGAGCCTGGGGCTTCATCCAGTTGAGGGACCAGGTGATGTTATCTCAAAGGGGACAAGGCTCCCAAAAAACACACTTGAACTCCTGCTGACTAGCCACAAATGACAGATTTACGTATCAAAGACAGATGCCTGGGTCTCACACCCAAAAGGGGCTCAGTAGGTACAAAATACCTACTATGGGGACTTGAGAGGAAGCTCTTGCAGAGGACTCGGGTTCAGTTCCCAGCACCCACACGGGGCAGTTTATCACGCCACCCCATCCCCACCTCATGGCAAACATCAGAGGCAGCGTTTGAACCAAGACTGCCTGGTTCCAGAGCCTGAACTTCCTGTACCTACTCTACTATGCCAGCTCTTCTGAAGACTGGGGCAATCTTGTTGGTCTTCTCTGTGCGGTCTTCTGTCCACGGTTCTCAGAGATGCAGATTTGGAGCCCGTTGGTCAGCCTGTGTTCTTGGGTTCCGAGAACAGGGAGGCCAGAGCAGGTCAGCACCATCAGGAAGGACTTCCTGTACCGTGTGGTCAGGTGACTGTCAGGAGCAGGAGAGGAAGGGACCCAGGCTGGAGGCAGAGCAAGGGCGTAGATAGGGGCGGAGACTGTTGGCTGCGCATGCCTGTTCAGGAAGGCTATATATGGGGGGAGGGGTCATGGCAGTGACAGAAGAAAGAGAATGGAGGACTCGTCTGAAAAGTCTTCTAGAATCACCCTAGACACAGTGAGTTCAATCTATGGGCAAAGAGTCGGACTCTACAGAGAGCACGCCCAGTCCCAGCTGTGATTGGTCAAAGGCTAAGCCAATCTCAGCTATCTCCTTTTCTCTGTCAGTGATTGGTTGCAGCATAAGCGTAGGCCACAGCTCTAACCAATGGCAGGAGTTCTGCTAGGGAGACACCTGGGAGGAAACACTCCCTCTTTGGACGGGGTTTTGTGTCCAGTCGATGACTGGAACTACAGCAGACGTCTTGCAGCTATGAGGTGAACAGGCAGAGAGGAAGGCAAGAAAGAATGAGAGACAAGACCAGGAACCTTGAGGGGGGCCTGGGCTACTGAATAAATCAGTCTTAGCGTCCCCCAAGCTCAGTGCCGATGTGAGGTGATTTTCAGCATCGTTTAAGCCATTGTCAAGCCCCTGTTGAGATTTCCTGTTTCCTGAAGTAGAAGTAGCTACCATACACCTTGCATTAATTAACGTTTATTAAGCATCGATTGGTCCTGGAGAGAGTCACGTACGTATTTCACCTCACAGCAGTTCAGCAGAAGGGAGGACCTGGCTTGTCTCCGTCAGTCTGTGCCGCCTTCACCAAGCACGGAAGCCTGGGACTCAGCCATGGGAGTCTGGAAGTCTGAGATCAGAGTGTGGCAGGGTTGTTACTGTGGTTCTGTCCTTGTGGTGTGTGTGTGTGTGTGTGTGTGTGTGTGTGTGTGTGTGTGTGTTGTAAGGGGGGACAGGCAGGCAGATAGACAGACAGGCAAGCAGGCAGAGGCAGAGAGCCAGTGACAGAAGAAAGCCAGAGAGAGAGAGAGAGAGAGAGAGAGAGAGAGAGAGAGAGAGAGAGA
>NW_021620793.1:820817-851577 GCF_004785775.1 Grammomys surdaster | reverse complement strand
AGAGAGAGAGAGAGAGAGAGAGAGAGAGAGAGAGAGAGAGAGAGAGATAGATTCTGCCTCTGCTCATAAAAAGCACCAATCCTATCACACTCATGGTCTCCTTAATTCTCTGCCTCCAGATGTGGCCACTCTGGGGACTAGAGCTTCAGTGTACGGATTTGGGGGGGGGACACACTTAGAAGGGATACGACTTCTACAAAGAGCAGCTTGCAAGGAGACCGAGCTGAGATGTCAGGACAGGTCTGACTGATTATCCCAGTCACTCTGTGTGTGACAAGTTTGTGTGTGTGTGTGTGTGTGCATGTGTGTGTGTGTACATTCATCCTTTCCCCTTACTCTAGTGAGGACAGCAAGAGATTCTTCCTCAAACATGGTGGAAGGTAGACCCACGCGTGAGGTCTTCCAGCCTCCACGTGTGCCATGGCATGTTCTCCTGCACTCACTCACACGCATGCACATGCGTCATACACACTGAGTTTCTTTTTATGATGTGGAAGATAGTATACCCCTCAGCCTGTTCCTTGCCTTTGATTGTGCCTTCAGGTCCAGGGGGCTGTGGAGCTACTTCTGTCTCAAAGGTGAGCTTTATCTAGAATTTCTAGAGAACCAGGCAACCTGTGTCTTGGAGGACCTGGCTTATTCATCTTAGCATAATGCATTCCAGGTTCGGCCCTGTGTAGGTACAGATATGTAACCCCCCATCCCTTTTATGGGTGAGCAGCATTCTGCCGTGACACTAGGTCAGATATGGGCTTATCCTAACGTGACCTGCTGCCTTCCTGAAGTCGGGTGTTTGTTGCTCTCTGCATCCGGTTTCCTCTCAGCACACCATCTGTGCTGTTCGCCAGAGGTGACACATGAGTCCTACTCCAAATAGCTCTGGTCCCTCAGTGTCACCAGAAAGTCCGCGCCCCGGGCACTGTAGGACTCCACTTGTTCTTCACAGCCGGTGCTTAGCGTCTTCACAGATGGACAGTTAGTCCTCTGTCTATCTAGTCTCAACCCTTCATGCTTTGTTACCGCCCTCCTTGCCACTGCCGAGGATGTGGGGGCTTTGACATGGGAAATGTCTGGGTTTGAAAGAGCAGGATGGAAGTGAATGCCTGGGTATGCATCCCTCTGACACCCGCTGCCATCTGTAGAAAGCTGCTTAAGGGTCTCCTCCCCTCCCCCTAACTTCACAGAGTTCACTTCCTGGTCTGGTCCACTCCTGTGTCTGCCTGGAGGGGATTCTTTGCCAGCAAAGCCATCCAACTTCCTTGGTGCTGCCTTCTTCCCCAGGGAGGAAGCAAGACTCCCATCAGCCTCGCACTGGGATGTTTTCATTCTTGTTTCTACAGAGGTAGCAGCAGAACACCATGCCCTGCAATGTCCAGACCTTCATGATGGCCACTAGGTTTGTCCCTAAGTCAGCCGGGTGTACAGGACTCTTTGTTGAGATGGGGCAGCCTCCATAGGACCTGCCCTTCGCCAGTGGGAACCTATATAGGGTATTGGTTCTGTGAGACTCCGCTCACGCCAGGTAAGGTGAGGGTGGCTCATTTCTTTCTAGCACAAAGCAAGTCTGAAAAAGTGATACCTGAGATCGACACCAGGCAGAGTACACCGGGCTCCTTCCTCTACTGCTGTGAAGACCGATGTGTGATAGGCGTGTGTCTTAGTCAGGGTTTCTATTCATGCACAAAACAGCATGACCAAGAAGCAAGTTGGGGAGGAAAGGGTTTATTCAGCTTACACTTCCACATTGCTGTTCATCACCAAAGGAAGTCAGAACAGGAACTCACACAGGGCAGGAACTTGGAGGCAGGAGCTGATGTAGAGGCCATGGAGGGGTGTTGCTTATTGGATTGCTTCCCCTGGCTTGCTCAGCTTGCTTTTTTATAGAACCCAGGACTACCACCCACAACTCCCTGGGCCCTCCCCGCTTGATCAGTAATTGAGAAAATGCCTTACAGCTGGATCTCATGGAAGCATTTCCTCAAGGGAGGCTCCTTTCTCTGTGATAACTCCAGTTTGTGTCAAGTTGACACACAAAACCAGCCAGTACATCGTGTAAGAGTCTCTCTGTTCGGCCAACATTGCCCCAGCACAGCCCCCTTGCGGTGTGGACTCTGACCTTGTCTCTCCTTCCAAGGATGAGAAGAGGTCCAGGCCCAACAGTTCCCCAAGGTGAGAGTGTCCAAAGTCACTGTCAACCATACACATAAAGGGAACTTCACTGCCACCTCTGAAGCCAATGGGACTCCAGCAGCCACTAGAGAGACATCTACATTTGAAATGATGTCATTGGTCACACCAGGATTTGTAGAATACTGTAGGCCTTGACCTCAGTTGTCCCAGACTTTTCCAAGGTTGGCAGTTATGTGGTTAGTTTTTAACTTTCAACTTGACACATCCTACAATCTCTTGGGAAGAGGGTCCTAACGAGGGATTGCCTCAGTCACGTGGCCGTGTCTGTGGGAGATTGTCTTCAGTACTATAATTAAATCGGGAAGGTCCAGTCTGAAGGAAGGTAGTTCCTTGCCCCGGTTGGTTGATTGTGTAAGAATAGAGGAAGGTAGCTGAGGTAAGCATTCCCCATTCTCCCTGCTCCTGACTGGGGCTGTGAGGTGACCAGTTGGTTCATGCTCCTGCCTTGACTTCCCCCAAAATGAAGAATTACAACCTAGAATTGTGAGCAGAAATAAACCCTCTGTCCTCCAAGCGGCTTTTCTGGCAAGGTATTTTGTCATAGAAACACGAAGGACGTAGGATGTCCACAGCACGGTGTTTCTTCTTGTTATCAGGGACGTAAGTGGAACGGTGTGATCACTCGCCAAGTCTGTGCCGTGAACATGACTGTCTCGGTGATGTCCACTGACCCACCTGTTTCTGGGAACACATGCTGCTTGATCCCGGAAGCTTACAGCTTAACTTTGGGGACAGCCCTCCCCCCTCCAATAAACAAATGATTGCAGACTCTGGTGTACTGGAGGACCAGAATCAGAAATAACACAGTGACAGATGCTTTCCAGAAAGCCCAGGACTGGGCAACTGGACCTTGGGGTTTAGTTCCTACCCAGAGAAGGCCATGAGGAGTCCTCACAGGGACCTCAAATGCCTTATAAGCGCCATGGCGTGCTCACATGTCCACAGGAAACAGATCGATAGCTTCCTTGGCACAGGAGCTTGGTGGGGAATTCCCAGCCTTCCCTCGTCCCGTCCCCTTGACTCACACTTTCAAATGTACTTAGTGCCGACCGGCCTGCAACTCATTTGTTCATGCGGCACCAGGAATGATGGATGCCTTCTCACTCTGCTTAGGCAGGCAGAACCCTTCATAGCAAGGGTGACTGGACACTTGGGGATTGGACCAGCAGAGGTCACGGTCACTTTGGAAAGTGACACTCGGTAAGCTGCTGGGGGTGGGCTGAGGAGGCCCAAAGTCAGGATGTGGAACCAAAGGCCAAGGGTCATAAAAGCCAAGAAGACACTCCCCCCCCCCCCCCCCGGCAGCCGCTGACAGCCACCAGCCAATGACTGCAGCTGCTGAGGAGAAGGAGCCATGAGGCAGCTTCTTGGCTTGATCAAGCTTTGTCCGTGCTGGGTGACAGCCTGGGTTTCAATCAGGCGAGTGGGATACTACCTTGAAGTATGAGGTTGTGGGGAAGGAGAGAGACGAGAGGAGGGAAGAAGGTAGGAAGGGAGGATGAGAGGGAGGGAGGGAGGGAGAGAGGGGGGAGGACACATGCACATGAATGCATGCAGAAACTGAATACCTACTACGTGCAAGGCCACAAGGTCCCTCCACCCTCTCTAGAGGCAACTCCAGTGTCAGCTCAGAGATGCACAGGACCTGCTGGGTTCCTCAGTCACTCTTGGCACTGAGCTGCACGTTCTTAACTTACAGCCCAGAAAGTAGAAGCATGGGGAGGGAAGGGCCTCGGCCCCATGGAGGGACCAAGATTTCAACCCAGTGCTTACCCTGGGGCCCCAGTCCCCACACTCTTATCAGATCCTCCTGCCTTAACGTCCCTCACCTGGGCTCAGGGGAGCTAGGAATGGTTCTTGAGGCTCACATGACAGTTGCAGAGGACAGCCAGGTGCAGGCTGGCACTCTGGGAGCTGAGCCGGGAGGATAGAGAGTTCAAGGTTAGTCTGAGCTAAAGGGAGGGAGGGGCTGAGGGAGGAGCCTCTTCCTGTTTTCTCTTCTTCACTCCTCCCTGTGACCTCAGCTCCTTTCATGCTACTCTGGGGTCACCTTTTGTACCTCCCCTTGTCCCCTACCCTGGAGCTTTGGCCCCCGAGTGTGTGACAGCTGCATCTGGGCCCTGGCGCAGCTGGAGCAGAGGGCTCTAAGCTCTGGGATGCCTGTCCCCGCCTCCTTCTCTTTGAGGCTCAGAGGGCATAAGTTAGATAACCATGACACCTGTTTTAAATTAGCCTTCAGAAGCCTCCGACAGCTGAGAAATTATTTAACAGGGAAAGAATTGAGTACATGAATAAATATTAATATTAAATCACAGCGTCTCTCGATTTGAGGGGAAAGGAGGGGGCCCTCAGCAAGAAACAGGCAGCCTCAGAGGAGAGATGCCTCTGAGCATAGTCTGAGGACAGCTCATCGGTCACCTGGTTCTGTCAGAGCCGCACAGAGACTCCATCTGTCAAGGAGGCCGGCAGGTGGCAGAGGTGACTCCTGAGAGCCTTGTGACGGCTCAACAGGTATCTAGTCTGAGCTCTAGCCTCAGCCTCAGGCTGTGGCAGAGGGTGGAGGAGGGACAGTGCCTGTCAGGGAATAGTTTCCGAATCCCAGAACCCAGAGAGGACCGGCTGCCTGCCGTGGCCTCTGTGGCACTTCCCTATGTAACCGTGCTGGTGTGTATGTTCAACGAGCGCTTTGGTGTGAAGACAGACGTGAGCCAGTCGGAGACCTAATTATCCACCCACAGGTACACGGACTCAGCCAGCCTTCCAAGGGAGGCATAATAGAAACCTTTCTCTTGGAAGCTGCTGGAGGCATCTTCCTGATCCATCGGGACGGCTGATGCCACACAGAGGAGGGAAGTGGGAGAGGCTGTCCTGGAGTGGGAGGATCCAGGATGGGCCAAGCGCCTAAGGGCCAGGAGCACATGGGAGCTGGTCCTACCTTTCATGCCCACATCACAATTCAACACTAAGCCACAGTCAGTCACTATAAATAACAAAATACTAAGCATGAGTTATGCACTCTGCTCTAACAGGCGGGCAGAGGGGTCCTCGGGGCTTCTGGAAATTACCCAGCACGCCCAAGACTCAAGGTACTGATAGCTGGTCTCCTCCTGTGACCCATTCAGACAATTGTCCCTGTGACTGAATAATTCACAGGGACGGACTGTGTGAAGTGGGGGAAATGTAGTTTGCAAATGGCTTCCAGGGGTTCAGTCCATGGCCGCTTGGTTCTGCGTCTCTGGGTCCCTGGTGAAGCTGAGTATCGTAGTGGCAGAAGTGGGTGAGAAGGAAGCTGTTCACAGCATGGTGGATCAGAGAGGAAGGAAAACATCAGAGACTGGGAACAACCCTCCTAGGTACACCCCACCGCCACTGACACACTTCCTCCAGCAAGACTCTACCTCCCCAAGTTTCCAGACGCACACCCTCTCAAGAGAGTTTTACCAGCTAGGGACACAGAATTTAGCCTGTGAGCTGTGGCAGGCATTTCACATTCAAGCCACAGGGCCTGGACCCCTCTTCCACTGGTACAGCATCCCCCTGGGACCCCGTCCTTCCATGGGCCCACCCCAGTGACACCCTTCCCTGCCTTTTGATCTAAATAGCTCTCTCCCCCTTCCATTACCGCTACCAACTCTGCTTGCTTTCTTCCTGGAAGTTACCATTTTCTAACACTACAGTACATACAAATCCACTCCTAGGAAAGAAGTGGATCTCACCCTTCCTGGTGCTGTGACCCTCTGATGGAGTTCTTCATGTTTCAGTGACTCCCCCCACCACACACACCACAAAATGATTTTTGTTGCTACGTCCTATCTGTAATAATTTTGCTACTGTGATGAATCATAAATGTAACTACTTTTGGAGGTCCAGGGTTGCCAGAGGGGTCGGGACCCACAGGTTGAGAACCACTGAATAAGACCAGCTAGAAGGACTCAATATGCTCTACAATGGCTTCTCAGGATGTAGCCCACTTGGCCATAAGCCCGTGAGGGTAGACACTTGATCTCATCTACTCTGAGTCCATAGCTTCCACCTCGAATGAATGAATGAATGAATGAATGAATGAATGAAATATGTCAGGCATGAGATGCAAAGGGTCCTGCCACTTGGCCTAGAGCAGTTCTCTTACTCTGTGCAGGAGGTGTCCTTAGGAATGCTGATGCTGGGACGTGCCCTGGAGGGAACTGTGATTGATACAGAAGTGGCTTCCCGTGACAGAGTATGTACAAGCATGAAGACCTGAGTCTTGTCCCCAAGACCCATCTACAAAAGCCAGGCTGGTGTAGTTGTACACTTATGCTGGGGAGGCAGAGTCAGGCGGCTCCCTGGGGTTCTCTGGTCAGCCAGCCTAGCCTAGAGGGAGAGCTCCAGACAGGTGAGAGATTCCCTCTCTCAAAACACAGATGTCTGAAGTGGACAGTGTCTGAGGAATGGCACCCAAGGTTGACCACACACACATGCACACACACACAGATACACACACACAGATACACACACATACACACACAGGCACACACACACAGAGAGAGAGAGAGAGAGAGAGAGAGAGAGAGAGAGAGAGAGAGAGAACAGACATTTGTGTGCACACATACAACCATGCCTACATCAAAAAGAAAGCAAGCTCCAAAATAGCAAAAAAAAAAAAATGGGGGGAGGGGGGTCTGGAAGGTACCATGGGGATGGGTGAGGCTGTGAGGAGGGTGACTCAGTTTCCCCTTCCACTCTAGGTCTAATGTTTTTGTCACTGTCTGCTTCTGAGCATTCTAGGCTCTTTGTTGGGGTTTGGTAAAGCACTCCAGTCAGGAGTGGACACGGAGAGACCAGCTTCCCTCTGGCCTTCCCTCTGCCTCCTGCTCCTCCTGACACAGCTTAGGACCCAACACCTATGGGTGCTGCTGAGTCCTGCCATCACGAGACGCAAGCCTCATGTTCCCACCCCCATGTGGCCTGTCTTCTCTGCTCTGCCACTTACAATGACTGAGCCACCACCCGGCTCTGCCTATCGTTTGATTAGGGCTGCTATTCAGGTGTAAAAGGCTGTGCTTAACTGGAGTACAGCACATACTGACTCACATACTGTTTCAGATCAGGGTCCTCTGGCCACGCAGCCCTACCCTGAAAAGGATGATAGCAGTGGGCTTTTTAAGTGTTGGGAGCATTAAATGATATAGTGTGTTGGTCTCTAGGGACCAGAACCCAACAGCATCCTGTCTTCAAGTCCTAGATCCTTCTTGCTGTGGACACTGGCTCTTCCCAGAACATCCTGGAAAGAGGCAAAATGCCAGCCCATTCTCTCTATACCAATTGTTCAAAGATGGCAGGTGTTGGTGGCCAGAGGAGCAGAGGGAAGCTGGTCTCTCAGTGTCCACTCCTGACGAGTGTTTTTCCAAATTCCAACAAAGAACCTAGGAATCTTCTCTAGGGAACATCACTCTATTCCCATTTCCACAGGGTGTGGAGGACCTGCCAGTGCCTTGGACTCCGTGGGGCTGTGTCCCTGGACCTAGGCACGCGTGAGTCCCTCATTAAGCTCAAGCTTTTGCCTCAGTGGGATAGCTCTCACCCAGTCACACACTGAGTGAGGATGGAGCTGTGCAGCTGTCTGGTGAGTTCTGCTAGAATAGAAGAAAGTGGACTCAGAGAACATATATATATTTACATTCCAAAGCTAGACTCAGAGAAGGGTCTGTGGATATCTGTTCTATGCCAGGAACCCATGCTCATGGGGACTGAATCTTCTGTTTGTTGACGCAAAACCTGGAGTGTCTGGCAGATCAATCTTCTTGACTGGAAAGTGGGAAGTTCCCAATTACTGGAATGTGTCTCTTAGGAGGTCATCTCCTTCTGCTATTCCTGAGTCCTGTGCGCCTCCTACAGGTTGTCCTGTACCTGGGACGTCTGCCCTTCAGTGACTCTAGAGTCACAAAAGAACATCTAGTATACTTTCTCAGTCATCACTGATGGGTGGGTAGGTGGGTGGGTGGGTCAGAGGATAGATAGGGTGGATGATGGACAGATGGATTGATGGAAGGATAGATGAAATGGATGGAGTGGATATGAGGATAGACAGATGGACTGTTGGATGGATTGTGGATAAATTGGATGATTGATTGATGGGAAGATGAATGGATGGAAAGATGGATGACAGATGGATGAGTGAGTGGATGAGTGGATGAAGAGATGGATGAGAAGATGGATTTCTAATATAATGATGAATGGGTGGATAATGGATAGATCCAAGAGAGGATAGATGAAGGCATAAATAAATGAATGGATGTATGAATGGATAGATGGGAGGGAGGATGAATGAATGGATGGATGGATGGACAGATGGATGGATGGATGGGTAGTGAATGGATGATGGGTAGATGGATGGATGGACAGATGGATGGAAGAATGGATGGTAGACGGATGAATGAGTGGGTGGATGAATGGATGAACAGATAGATGGAAGAATGGATGGTAGATGGATGAATGAGTGGGTGGATGGATGGATGGATGGACAGATGGATAAATGGATGATGGCTGTATGGATGAATGGATGTCACACAGAACTCACTCTTAAGCTCTGTTAGCTCATGAATGGGGCATTCAGTGAAAACTAAGCTACCTGGCTCTGCCAAACTCCCAGCTCAGAAAATTATCTCTATGTATGGAATAAAGTATCAAGACTTTAACCCATGGACTTTAAAGGGCCATTTTGCTCTCAGATCTGGGAGCTGTCCCCTTCCCACTCACTGTGTGGAACCTGCAGGTGAGGAGATCCATGGCTGTGAACTGGTAAAGCTTTGTGTAGATGGCATCTCAAAGTAGCTGGCAAAAAAATGGATGCATGCACACAAGATATATAACAGTCAAAAAAATGTTATCCGAACATGGAGGAGCTGGCCACCAGGACTGACGGCAGTGATGTCAGAGGTAAACTAGAAAGCTGCCAGTGCTGTGAGAGTCACAGTTGCCATCATGACTGCCAGGCCTAAATTCAGCAGCTTAAAACACACTCACAAGCCAGTGGTGGCAGTGGCGGTGCATACACACCTTTAATTCCAGCACTTGGGAGGCAGAGACAGGTGGATCTCTATGAGTTCTAGTCTACAGAATGAGTTCAAGGATAGCCAAGGATAAACTGTGAAACTCTATCTTAAGAAACCAACAACAAAACAAAAGCCACACACTCATGTATTCTTAGAGCAGGGTGCCTGAAGCTGGGCTCCACCGGGCTGTCTGAACTGTGGGTTCTGCTGCCCAAGCTCAAGAGTGCAGGTTGAGCCGTGTGTCCATTCTGGGTCTGCGAGTCGATGATGCTCCTCTCAGAAGAAAGCATGAGGATGCCACATTGCTAAGCGTATTTGAACCGTGTCCTCGTCCCTGCCCTCCCATTGACTAAAGCAAGTGTTACGACCGAGCCCTGCCTTGATGAGATGGGCAAAGGGAAGAGGGGGTGAGTGGAGATGTATTGACCAAGGGTCCAGGCAGTATCGTGGTGGCTCAGGGTTAGGACCAATGGCACACCGTTCTCACCAGCTATGTTACTTTGAATGGAGAACTTTTCCCGTGTATGCTGCTTCAGTCTCCCATTTCAGAGACAGCCGTCACTGACCGTGGTCTACCCAATTGTGTGATCCCTGTGAGGCTCGGGCTGTACAACCAGTGAGCGTCTGCTCTCCGATCTCACAATCTCACCCCTGCCATTGTCTCTGGCCTTCCCTCACCCTCCTTTCCCTATGCCGAGCCTCCCCTTCCATCCCACACCCCACCCCACCACTCCACCCTGCCTCCCCAGGGTCTCCACTCTCTTCAAATATTGAGAAACGTCCCCGAAGTCCCTGATCACGGTTAAGCCCAGCCCGGGAGATTTGCTTGCTTTAATCTTTCCACGTAAATTGATCCTGCTGAACCTTTAATCATTCTCCTCCAATGAGACTCTGATGAGATGCATGCTGGGGCTCCCACTGTCCGTAGCTGCCGACAGGCTGTCACACTGACGGAGAGTGTACCCGGAGATCAGACATTCCGAGCCTCAGGAGCCAGCACCCACACATCTGTCCAAGCCTCAGTGTGTGGGGGTGGGGTGGGGTGTGGGTCCCCTACACCCATGTGTTTCTTGAAGTAGAAACAGAGCTACAGAAGCACACCCTCCCCCAGCCAGCTCCTCGTGTGACCAGTTGGCCACCATCTATCCCTAGGTGGGACTCGCGCCAAGTTTCCTCCCTCGACATATGGGAGCTCTTTATAGCAATGATCTCAACCTTCCTGATGCTGCGACTCCTTAGAGCTGCTCATGCGTTGGTGACCCCCAGGCATAAAATTATTCTCATTGCTACTTCACAACTGTAATTGTGCTACTGTTACGAACCGTGATGCAAGCAGCTGATATTCGGAATATCTGATACACCGGATATCTCATGCGTGACCCCCGTGAAAGGGTGGTTTCCACTCCAAGGGGTTGAGACTGAGAGGTTGAGAACCACTGCGTTATAGCCTTCTTGGGAGGTTGGACAAAGCAGCAGTGTCTCTTTGTACACAGACTATGGGTTCAAATCCCAGGCAGGTTTTGTGCATGAGTAAGTGACCCTGTGTAGTCGCCTGTAAGATAGGATGCAATGTCTAAGACTGTTTGACTCAGAGTCAGCTTAGAGAAGGTGACATAATTATGGGAAGGGCACAATGGGCGAGAGGTCCATGGTGAGTGACTGATGATGGGGAAGTGGGTTATAGATTTCCCCCCCTTCTTCCCTCCTCCCTCCCTTCCTTCTTTTTCTCCCTCTTTTCCTTCTTGCTTCCCATGCCTCTCTCTGTGCTCAGCATTCCTCCAGAGCCTCTGACAGCTGCCATCCCATCCAAATGTCTTAAATGTCTACAGCAGCTCTACCCAACTCTGATTCTCCTTTTCCGTCTTCTGAGGTTCCTTCCCCCGCAGTGGCTGCCTTTACAAAATGTTCCATGGTCCTTCCTCAATCTTAGTGGACTTTTGTATCTATGGAACAAGACCCAAAGTCCACAGAAAGCCCAAGTGGCACCCTACTTTACAGACAGGGAAAGTAAAGCCAGCTGAGAAACCCCAGCCCCAAAGCCAAGCTTGAAGTCCTGTTCAGCTCTGTCGCTTTCTGCTGCCTCCAGCCATGTCAAGTTTCCCGGGCTCCCTGGGCTCACAGGCTCCAGCCAGTCTCAGAGTCTCCCTATGCTGTTCTGCTTCCTCATGCTTCTCTGTCTCCTCTCATGGTCTATTGGCCTCTGGGTGACGTCGACTGGTCCTTCAAACTACCATTTCCACATTTGCTGAGGGAGCATCTCAGAGTTCTGGTGCCCACTGTCTTCCTTCTGTGACCCCTCCCATGACCTTTGGCTTCACATCTGCTTCTCAAGCAAAATCACACAGTGAGCTCTGGGGCCACTCAATTGCCACAGCCCAGCGGTACAGAGGGCCGATGCTGCATTCCCACAGTTCATAGCTCTTGAGGGTAAAGCTCATGGTCAGGGGCCAGCAGTTCAGGTCCTTATGAGGACCCTCCCTCGATACTGTGTCCTCACAGGGAGAGACAGACAGGCAGACAGACAGACAGACAGACAGACAGACAGACAGACAGACAGCAAACTGGTAGGGAGGGTTCTAGTCTTCCTCTTATGGACACACTAACTCTATCACAGAGACCCACCTCCCTGACTTCATCTCCTTGAGGCTTCATCTCCAAAATCCCTCATGCTAGGAGCTAGGATTTTGATGTATAAATTCTGGGATGACACATTCAGTTAATAGCAGGCAGAACATTCTGGGTCACTGGTTCCAAGCTCAGTTCTTGGCACTAAGAGAACGTGAGAGACATTTGCTGATGGACCAAATGACCAAATGAAAGAAAGCAAACAGGGTAAAGGGCATGCTGGAGAAATGGCTCACTGTCCTTGCAGAAGACCTAAGTTCGAATCCCAAGGGCCCCATTAAACAGGTCACAGCCACCTTTAATGCCAGCTCCTTGGGATCTGGTGCCTTCTTCTGGTTTCCTCTGGCCCCTGCACACATCACATGTGTGTAGACACATGCACATAAGCTCATAAATACATATCTTTCTTAAAAGTAAAATAAATGGAAAAAATAATAGTCCTTTTTGGACAGCAGTTGAGATTGAAACAGAACCCTGACTCCCCCAAATGTCCCAAGCAGTCAGAGCACAAAGGTGGTGGCAAGTCACCGTTCAACAGAGACGCTGGCTCTGATTGGCAGCCACCTCCCCGGTTGCAGAGTTCTGAGTTGTTTGTAGAGTTTTCCTTTTTTCTTCTAAACATAGAAGCACCCTTGAAAAAGAAAAAAACAGAGGAGGAGAGGAAGTCACGTTGAAGCGCTCTGATCTCCCAGCCGTAAACGACACCTCTGGGATGCGAGCCCACCTGTAAAATATTGCCCAGCGATTAGATCTCCAGCCGTGAGATATAACCATGAATTTCCATCCCCACCTTGGAAATACAGTTTACTGTTGGATCAGGGGTGAAGTATGGCTTTCTGTTTGGCGCAAGCCGGTAAAATACGGCCTTCGATCAGATCGCTGTGGAGAGAGCAAGGACACTCGCTGGGACCAGGGACATCACCACAGTCTGGTGAAGGAAATAGAAATCCGTATAAGAGGAGAGAGAAAGTGAAGAAGGAAATTGATGACAGTGACATTTAGGTACTTCTTGAAAGTTGTCGGCATGAGGGGAAGGGACTGACAAGACAAAGCATGCGCTGTGCTCTGCTGGGTGACGGCTGGAGGCAACTGAGATGTCCCCACTTGTGTCCCATCCAACTGATGAATGCTCACCCAGCACAGGTTCCACTGCTTCCTGGAGAAAGCCCCCAGAATTGCCCTGTGGAGTCCTGCTGGGCTCAGCCCAGGCTTTAATATGGAAGTGCAGGCTCAGGACCAGGAGAAAGTCTCCAGAAAAGCCCAAAAAGCTGTGTGGGGCTCAGCCCAGTCTTTAATATGAGAGCACAGGCTCAGAGTCACACAGTAGGGCAGCTGCAGAGCTGAACACCTGCAGAGCTGGGCCAGTGCTCCAAAGTGACCTCTGGTCTTGGTTTACAGTAAGTACTTTTCTCTGTGTCTCATCCCCGGCTTCCCACCACTGCCGCCACCTTCTTCCTCCTCCTTTTTCCTTTCTGGAGAAAAAAAAATAAACAAACCCTAAATTTAGATGCTCACACTTGGCTCAGAGCTACAGCTTAGCATGCCCTAAATCACATGACCTGGATGGTACAGTGGGCACCCTGCCAGCCTCTCGCAGCCATGCCCAGAACAGGTTCCTGTCTCAGAACTGCCCACAGCTGACCACTGACCATGGTCCAGTCACGGTATCAGCATCCACTCAGACCACTATGCACCAACAGGCTCAGCTGTGTTCCACAGCACCCGGGGACCAGCTCTGCCCTCTTTGCTCCTCCATGATTCACAGCTGTTGTCCCAGGAGACCCCCCTGAGAACGCCCCTGCACACAGCTCTTCCTCTGCACACAGTTTCCAGAGAGCTCTGTCTGTAGCAGATACCCACTGGCTGGTGTCCTCCCTCCCACTCCCCTACCTGAGCACTCAACTATAAAATGAGACTATTAGTGTACCTGTCCCAGGCCTTTTGGAGGCAAGTAAGCTCCGTGTGTGCACATGTGTGTATACAGAGGGAGGTGTATGTGTGTTTCGTGTGCGTGTGCGTGTGTGTGTATGTGTGTGTATACTTAGAACCACTCTGGGCACATCATGTCTTCCTGAACATTCCTGACACACCATTGAGCCCAAGCCGTCATTTCTCCCTCTTCTCCCTGCAGAGGGACTCACTCGCCACACTCGCTCCTGTGGTAGCCGTAATGTCTGCGGCTGTGCCAGCCACGGGGGCTGGAGCTGGCACCCACCAGACCTTAGCTCTCAATCTGTGTTCTCCCCTGGTGTGGGTGCTTAGAGAGACCCTGGGAGGGAGGGAGGCACGGGCTTATCTCTCCAGAGCCAGGCGTCTGGCTGGCCTTATCTCGGATTGGAGCTTGTAAAACATGGCTGCTATCATGCCATCTCCCAGAAGGAGCCTGGGTGCTCCCAGAGGAACCTTGTGCTGTTGATTATGACTTGTGATTGGACGGAGAGTGGGGTGCCCTGGCAGACTACAGAAAGTCCACTGAGGAACCTGGGGACACCCAGGTCAGGCCTGACACCATATTGGAGTGGGTAGTGTTAGGGTGTATGGAGTTCCTGTCTCCGTCTACTCCCTGCAACGGGAGTGCAGATGGGGAATGGGTCTGAAAGTCTCTGGGAACTCAGCAGGAGAACATTCTGGAAGGAAAATGAAACCAGTATCTACACCATTGGTCAGCTACATTCATCCGTTCCTGGATAAGTACTTACTGGGTACCAGGCCCTCTTTAAAAGGCCAGTGTGCTGGTCTTGGAGAATGAAGGTTCCAGAACCTCACTTCTGTCTCCCACACTTTTGAGCTATGTGGCCCCTGGCTGATCTCCTGTCCTCTCTGGACCTAATGTGTCCAGTTGGAAGAGTGGTACTCACGGCATGAGGTTATCCTAAGGCACTCTGGAGGCAGCAAGTGTGAAAACTGCCTTACGAACTGTGCGGTACTGTGCCCACAGACGTGACAGAGCCGTTGGAGGAACCACACATAGATCTCAAGTTCAGCTATCATTTGCCTCGGACTCTGGGTAAGATGGGATGAAGCAGACAGAGAGCATCCCAGGCAGAGGGGACAGCGTCTGCAGGAGCGCAGGGTCGGGCCCCAGTGTGAGCCTTGCCAGGGGCATGAGTGCAAGCGGCCCAAGCGGGGCGGATCTGAGGCTGCCTTGCTGGCAGGGGGAGGCTGGACCCATCTGGCCCTGTTTTTCTCCTGTCACTCTGGACCCTTTTGTGTGGAGCTCCCGACTGTCACCGCTTGCCTGTGATTCCCTTTGAACTTGGCATCTGTCTGGGGCTCCCTCTGGTCCGCCCTGTGAGCGTAGGCTCAGATCTGTTGGCAACTCTGGCATCTGTTCTGGTGGTAGGAGGTAATTCTGGCTCCAGCAGCTGAGCGAGGGAGGGCAGGGCACGGACAGGTCCTCCTGGAAGGTGTGGCCCTACACCTTCCAGACTCAAGCAGGTGGCACTTGCCTGTCCTGAGAGCCGGGCAGGCAGCTTCCTTCCTCCCTTCTTCCTTATTCATGCCAATGGCTTCTGTCCTCTGCAGCACTGTCTCCTGTCTGACTTCTGATAGCAGGAAAGATTGGCTACACCCAGTTCTTGCTTAGGGCCAGCAAGCCAAGATGGGACCAGCTATGCCATTTGCTGGCTCAGCCTCCAGTGGTCTGTCCCTTGCCTCTGTGTAATGCTGATAAGGCCAGATCAAGCTACCACAGGACACAACTGGCCTAGACTGGCCCAATCCTTCCTGCCTGTTGATAGGGGTAGGGCTCTGAGCCTACTGTCCGCATCTGGTTCTGCCCAGACACCTCAGTTCATCTCTCTCTGAGCCTCAGTTCCCTCATGCAGAAGATGGGAAGAAGATGCAGACCAGAGCTAAGGGGCATCTTTGATGAGTTCATGTGTCCACAAGGCTTTGAGAACCATGCCTGGTAAACCATTGACACAGCATAGTCACTGTCATCATCACTGTTCCAACCTAGCGTCCTTGGTCTTGGAGCCTGGTCTGTAGCTGCCATGAAATCACAGAGAAGGCAATGGCCTCCTCAGGGCTCACCCCTGGGCTCCTAGTCCCTGTGAGGCTCAGGCCAGCTGGGAGCACATTGCAGTAAGGATGGGGATGAAGGAGAGTGGGAATGGAGGTGTTCCTAGAGCCCTCTGGCTACCCACTCCATGCCCTGACTTCCCTTTTGGTCTGGGGAGTCTCCCTCTGGTGAGAATTGGATAGGAAACAGCACGTGAGCCTTTCTGGGAAAACTCAGCACAAAGCTCGCTAGCTCCATTCATTTGTCAGAAATCTCACTTGAGCGTCTGGGAGTGGGAGGCATGGTCCTGGGTGCAGAGGTGGGAGAGGTCTAGTCTTTACAGCATTTTGACCTTGCAGCAGCCAAAAGTGTCACAGAGAGAAAAGTCTTCAACATTCGTATTCTTGAGACTCGGGTCATAAGGAAGGCATCAAGGGCTGAGTCCGGGGGGACAGGAAGGAAGGGGACCATTTGTCATGAAAGTTGAGTAAAAGGTAGGGGCCTACAGATGGCTGGAGCTTGCTGGGGCAGGAGGTCAGCTGGAATAAGGTTAGGCCAAGAAGCCCTTTCTGCTTTTCCTCAACCTTCTGAACATCACTTTCAAGTCTGTGCCTTATTAGATATGTGCGTCCTCTGGACCCTCGATGGTCGTGTCTCTCTGCTGTGGGAATCCTCCCCTCATCTTCTGTCTTCTGACCAAGCTGCCCACACCTGGCCTCTCCACTCTTGCCTTTCTCCAGGCTGCTGCCCGACTCAGGAAACGGTGTGTAGTGGGGTTGCTGTTAATTCTCCTTCTCAGAGAGCTTCAAGTGCGACGCCCCAGGAACCGGAAACCAAGCTGGAATGAGAGACACTTGGGTGGTGTAGACCTAGTAGCTGGAGGCTCCAATCCTGGGGTGGCGGAGTGAATTCAGAGGTCCACAAAGCCCCGCAGAAGGGCTGGATCCAGACCTAGTGTAAGAAGGAAGGAAGCCATGAAGGTTTTCCAGGAGACGTGGTAGCCAGCATGCTGATTTATCTGAGAAATGGAGGAGAGGGAAGGTCGTCTCTGCAGGACTGAGCAGCAGGTGCTGAGCCCTCAGGCAAGAGCCAGAGCGAAGAACTTCAGAGCTGAGGGCACCTTGGTTGAGGCCCAAGGGTGTGCAGAGACACGTAGGGAGGGGAGACAGGGACAGCGTCTGGGTGAGGAGGATGGGTTTCCTTGTCGAGGTTAACACACGGGTGGGGTGAGGCAAGTGTGTCTAAGGCAAGGGACCAAGGGTACAATCAGTTACAGTGGAGTAAGGCTGGAGGCAGGGAGGCCTAGAGAGGACGCAGACCCTAGACATCAAGACAGCCATGGCGTGGAGGCTGGAGAGTGGGCATCACTAGAACCTTGGAATTGCTTCAGTTCTGACCTCCCTGCCCCAGGACTCCACTTAACCTTATGGCTGGGAGGGAAGCCTGAGCTTGGACCTGGAGTTTCTGCTAGGTGCTTCTACCAGATTTTTGGGTACAATGCACAAACGGTCAGCTGGAGAGCTCAAGGTCTGTCCTCGCAGTTACAGCTCAGCAGCGGGACCCTGGGTTTCCGGGGATGTCCTCCAGGGTTCTGGAGCTGTGCTGGGGCATGTATAGGGAGTTCTCCACTGACAGATTCTGTGTATCTACCCCGTGTGTGACAGCCCCAGGGGGTGTCCATCTGACAGGCATAGAGACCCAAGCTCAGAAAAGTAGCAACTTCCCGGTCACACAGGACACCCAGGTCACACAGGACACCCAGGCCACACAGGACACCCAGGTCACACAGGACACCCAGGCCACACAGGACACCCAGGTCACACAGGACTCCCAGGTCACACAGGACACCCAGGTCACACAGGACTATAGCAGGGACACTGTCTAACACCTCCTCAGTCCAGGCTGCTGCCTCCACCCCGAGTTGTCCCCAGGAAGCTGGTCATCCTGGCTCTGCAGAGCTGAGCAGAATGGTAGCATGCGGCTGCCCATCAGCAGGAGGGAAGAAGGAAGGACGAGCTGGCTTCCGTGATTTCCCTGGCTTCCCGGTACCCGGTATATATTTTTTTTCTAATCGGCTCAGCTGCTGATAGTTATCTGGCTCCGCCAGAGAGCGAAAGAGACTTTGTGTCAAACGCTGAAAAATGACTTTTCAGGCAGCCTCTCTGTCTCTTGAAAGGAGGTGACGTGCTCAGAGCATACAAATCGCTCAACAGTCAGGCATCTCCAGGCGAGGAAAGAGTGTGTTTAGATTGCTAAAACCACTCTCGTCCCTTCCCAAGGTCATGGGCAGGCAACCCAACTGTGCTAGTGCCTGCAGGACATGGAGCCAAGAGCCGAACAGAGAGATATTGGTGAGCTGAGTGGACTCTGGGCCACCACAGGACAGGTCCCGTCAAGGAACAATGGGTAACAACTCATGAGGAAGGGTGACCTCAGGTTCAGATCTTCGTCAGCCCACGGCAAGCTCTGTGTTCTTAGACACATTCCTGGACATCTCTGGGCTTGGGACACTTTCTGTATTAGCATCTCTCACTTTTTTTCCCAGTCACTCACAGACCAGATGTTCTGATAACTGGATTTCTTAGTGCCCGTGAACTATCAGAGGTTCCCAGGTAGCAGCAGAATCATCCCCAGCATCCACAGACAGGCTGAGTGGGGAAGGGTGGGCTGAGGGGCACAGGATGCCTTAATAAGGCAAATCTCAGCTCTGACACTCAGGGGCTGTGTGACTTTGGCAAGTGTCTTAGCCACTCTGAGCCTTGGTTTCCTCCCCTGTCATCTCGAAATATAACCAAAAACTAACACATGAGGGTCTGTGGGAAACTAGGGCTCACAACAGTGTCTGGCATGTGGCATGTCCCCACACATGTCACTACTTGTGTATTGACTTCATTCGTGGCCTGTCTCCTAACCTTACCATGCCTTGATTTCCCCATCTATAAAGAGGGAAGGGCTGAGAATCTCAAGGCTTTTAATCACTTGGCACATAGTGGGGGTGGGGGGGTATCTCATGTAGAGTTTTCTAGCTCTTTGCAAAAAGATATTCAACGTTTGGCCTTCAAGTGTGTGTCTCTGAGGTTGTTTGATCCCATGAAAATTAACAACAAGGATTCATGGAAGAGAAGTCTAGGCAGAAGGCCCCACTGCCTTCCCTTCCTGGTGATGAATACTTCCCACGCTAGAGTTCACGACGGGCCAGAAAATATCCCAGAGAAGGGAACAGCTACCACAGCCAGAGCCTAGAAGGCCAGGACTGCAACCAGGCTCCTGGTCTGCCAGGGAATATTCACCATCTTTTGTGAGCCTTAGCTACAGACCAGACCTTCAAACCCCAGATGGTCTTCATGGAGGTCTGAGATGCTGCCTAGAGCCTGCCAGCAGTGTCCCCCTCACTGGGGACAGCCAACAGCCACCATGACTGGGAAACCACTGAAGGCAAAGATGCGGCCAGCCACAAGCCAGGGAGTGGGCTCAGGGGGACACCGAGGCAGACCGCTGGAGAGTAACAAGGATGGGAGGTTTCCATCACAAACCTGAAGCCAGGCTCCCTGACTCAGACAGGAGGCAGGGAAGGGATGGGGAACAGATGTGTGGCCACCGATCCCCCCCCCTTGAATGTACATTTACCTCTCAGGTGAGAGACCCTGGCTCCTGAGAGTCTGTTAGCTGGGGGCACACGGATGGTGTCTCGGTAGGTGTCCATCGGTGTCTGGGAGTGTGTGGGGGGGTGACAAGCTGCAGATACTGGGACCTGAGCCACAGCTGGATCCTCACATCACGTTCTTACACGCATGAAGCGGCCAGTGTGGTGCTGTGAGGCACAGAGGGGTGGGCCATTGGGCTCTCAAGGAGTTCCCTCGACTTCCTGTCTGCCGGTTCTCTTTCCCCCAGTCCTTGGATTGAGGTTCAGTACCTCCAAGATGGTGAAGGAGACACATGAACCGACAGGGCCACACCCTCTCAAAACCAAGCTCTTTAAAACCAGCTCATGCTTGGCACCCCTGGTGTTCACAGCTCTAGAGACATCAGTGGGGCCTCTGGTGACCCAGTATGTCCTCTGTTCCTGCTCCCTCTGCTTCACCTCCTCAGGCACAGTGGCAGCTTGGACTCCATTTAATTGTCTCTATTCTACATGTCACACAGGGTAATCTCTGGGTGGACAGTTCACTTACGGACCACTTACTTCCAGTGTTGTCTGGAATCACGTTCACCGTCCATACTGCATTGCCAGATAAAGTCTACAGCTTTGGGGTGCAGAGCTGGGACTTGGGACGCTGTTCCTGTTGTTCTTGGGACCCCATCCCTAGAGAATTACATTGTCTGAAATGCATCCAAGGAGGTCCAGTGACTGGCCCAAGGAGAGTCCAGAAAGTGGTAATGTCCCCAAGGTCCCGCTCCACGTCTACGTGTGGGTTCTGTGTCCCCTGCTAGTTGGGGAACTATGACAGTGTCTGTTGCAGGGTGGTGGGGAGGCTTGTTTGAGATCTGGGTTCAAGTCCCACCCCTGCCCCCTCCTCGTTGTACAATGGCCGTATTCCTTCTTTGGGTCTTAGTGTCTTCATTTATAAAACATGTAGTAAGCCCAGTTGCCTTGAGAACAGCGGAGCCTCAGAGAAACCACAGGGCGGGGAGCTAATGGCAGGACAGCGCTTGGGTGTGGCCAGCTGCTTCTTCCTCCCACACTGCCTGCCTAAGGTGGCTTGAAGCAGTAGATGCCCACCCTTCCAGTCCTGAAGCTAGAGGTCAAAAGTCAAGGTGGGCTCCTGTGAGGAAAGAGCCTTCCTTGCCTCCCAGTTTTGGCATCTGTGGCAATGTTTGGTGTCTCACAGCCTGTGGCTGCCTGGCCCTGGTCACCTCCTTCAATGTGTGTTTCCACAGCCATGTGCCTCTTTCTCTTTAAAGTCTGTCTATCTGATTAGGGACCAACCTCACTCACTGTAGCTCAGTGACATCTACAAAGACCCTATTTCTAGAAAAGGCCATTTTGAGAGATTTGGCATTGGGAGTGTGGGGGGAATAGACTATGCCCCTCGATGTCCTCCTCCGACCCTGGGATCCTGTGGCCCTTGACAGGAACCTGTCTCTGAAGAGTCCCTGCAGGAACTGTCACATTCCTTATCTCTTTCCCAGGGAGTGCTGGCATCCCCTTTGAGGTCCCCTGCCCCATCCAGCTCTGTACCAGGAGGATGTGTAAACAGATAACAGTGTTTACAGGGATGCAGTAGAAAGAAGAAAGTTTACAGAAGCCAAGATACAGTATCGCTTCCACACTGAGGGAAGAGTATTTACAGAAGCCGAGATACAGTATCCGTTCCATACAGAGAGAGGGTTGGAAAGGTCTCCTGAGCCTTGAAGGGTAAACCAGACACTTGGGGTGGAGGGAAGTTGCTAGCAATGGCTTAGAAGAAGGGGCTTGCTGCAGCTGTTTGTTGATGGGGCTGGTCAGCACTGAGTGTGGCTACTGACCATCCAGCTCCTAGGAGACTGGGCATGGAAGGGTCAGAGTGAGATTTAGATGTTCACTGGGGAGCCAGTGAAGGTGGCAGATCTGAACTCAGACCACTCATCCAGCAGCACAGATGTTCCAGATGAGTTCACGGCAAGGCTTTGACACAGAGACACGTGGTTACCCCTGGGACTGCAAGAAGACATTCTCCAACCGGAAATCTCCCAGAAGGATTTTAAACTAGCTGGGTGACAGCAGCCACAAAGACTCACCTTCCTGGTCTTTATCCCTTCCTCTCATAGGAACATCAGACAAGAGTCTGGGAGATCCAGGAACCAATTCCTCCCCCCAGAGACAGAGGGAAGGATTGGTACCCCCGACCTTGTCCCCTTTGCCCTAGACACAAGCGCCCCGAGGGTGGAGGTATAACCCTCTTTGCCTGCATCTTCTCTTCATTGCATGGCTGGGGTTTTACCCTTGACCTCAAGACCAAGCATTTCCCTCATCTAACCACAGAAATGCACAGTTTATGTCACAAAGACCCAGGCGCCTATTCTACTCTCAGGCCTGGTAAGTAGCAACCACCATTTACAAAGAGCTCAGCATTTAGCTCACACCTGCACGCTTTCCCGTTCCCAGAGAGCAGCTCGCTGGGCACAGGAGAGCCCCGAGCCCCTGCACAGTTGCATCTGGGTCTCCAGTCACTTCTCCCGCCGCCTCCTGCCAGCCTTACTAACTCTGTTTACTCGCCGCAAAGTACACAAGATCCCTATCCTGTACTTGCCTAATGTCAACTTCCCATGATGAGCAGGAAGCTGTAAACACCCATATTTCCTCAAGCCCATTACAGCCCCGTGTACTCAGAGTCAATGAGCTGGATAGAATCGTACACCCAACATGCTAGGCTGTTCAGGGGATCAGGTGGGACAAAGCTGGGAACCTGGGCTCTTGGGTTCCTCTTTGCCATTTGTTGACTACCTTCAATACCCAGAAGGCCTTTCTTCTGTTCCTCACTCAGTGTCTGTCTATGACAGCTGTCCCTATTAGGCAGAGAGAATGTTTAAACACCAAAAAAGGACCACAGGTTGACTATAGCATGCACCTTCTAATGCTGGTTGTCTTAGGAGAGGTGCCCTGTGCCTGGCCTTCTAGACCCATGGTTAGCTAGGCTCTGAGCAGGGAAACACCCTTTGGAGATTCTGCAGAGGAAGGCTAGGATGTACAGGCCGTTTGGTGGCAGTGGAATCCTTGGGCAGGTATACACACTTTCTCCAGAGGCAACAAACTTCTGATGTTGGGGGAGTTTTCTTATCAGGCTACCTTTCCCGACCATCAGCTCCTTCCTGCCAAGGGACTCACCAAGTATAAGGCTATATTTTAGGAGGCTCTAGCACCAAGTAGGACTCTAGCACCTAGTAGGACCTCAGTTGTAGCCTCAGCCAGAGACGTGCCCAAATCCCAGCTGGAGCTCCGTGGGAACCATTGCAGGAATGATCACAATTGGGTACACTGATGCCGGATGAGTCAGCTTTCTGTTGCAGTGACAAAACGCCCTGAGCTAAACAGCTTAAAAAGACTAAAGGTTTATTTTGACCCATCGTTTCCGAGATCTGTCTGTGACGAGAGAGATATGCTCTCATGGAGAAAGCAGGTAGTAGGAGAAAGCTGTGCACATCACAGAGCTAGGACTCCTGTATCTCTTTCCTGGGCATCCCTTCAAGTGACCTAAATTCCTTCCACTAGGCCCTGCCTCCTAAAGGCTTAACTGGTTTGAACAATGCCACCTTCTGTCACCGATGCCTTCCACGCAGGAGCCTCCGGGGGACATTAAGATCTGAACCAGAATATCTGCTCAAAACTTGCGTGACAGAGGCTGAGTGGAAGGGGGCAGATGGAAGGGGTCAGAACCCAGCCTCCAGCATTGACAGATTCTGAGCCTGAGGTCAGGAAATGTCCCCTGTAAAGATTCAGATGGTAGACATCTTAGGATTCGCATGCCAGGAAGTGAAACAAGAGTCCTCACCGGGGCACTAATATAACCACTGAAAATCTAAGCATTTGAAGATACCCAGGTAATTCCAGGGCACTGATGGGCCCTTCTACAACGGGTAGTGCCAAGGCTTGACCCTGAATGCAACTTGCTGAGTGCTGCTCTGAGCCCATTTCCTTCATCTGTGCTCTGTTATCCCTGTCTCAGCACCAGGAAGAATGCGCCTGACAACACTCAGCAATGGGGAAACTGAGTCACAAGAATTCAGACCCTTGTCTGAGGTCATAGGCTGGTGAGGTGCCCCAGAGGGGACTCCCAGCATCCATGCCAGCAGCCACCAGCAGCTCTTGTTGCCCTCACTGCTAAGTTAATTTCTGTTGCCCATGATCAAGTGAATCTAACAAGGGCCAGGACACAGATCCTTGAAGGAGATGGGGGACATAAACCTGCCTCACCTCACAGGGCATGCATTTCTCTATTTTATGTGGCCTCCAGCTGACCCCCCTTCACCCCTGCTTCCTGTTACTGGGACTGTGAGCTTGGCATCTCTGATCCCTTGTTGGGGATCAGACAGGAGGGAAGGCAGGGTGGAGCGGCTCTGGAGGCCCAGACTGACGGATGGCCCTGAAGCAAGGCAGCTCATTCCTCCCAGTTCTGAAAAGAGAGATTGGGGTTAGTTCAGCTTCAGAGAAGAAGGCGATGCCCCTGGCTAGTATTGAGTCCAGTGAGGGCTGCTGTGGTCTCCGGAGATGGTCTCCTGCCTCCTGGCTGAGCTATAGAGAAGAGGCTCCCAGTGGGGCAAACATCTTGTTTCCAGATGTCAAAGTTTGCTTCTCCTTCTCAGTGTTGGTGTTGCTGAAGGTAGCCTGAGACTGGCTGAAGCCACACTTTGGAAAGCTCCCTGCCTCTGGGCTGGGCTGGAGCAGTTTGGGGTCTACACTGTGTAGAGAGAACAGGTATTTTATATGTCTCACATGATAGTTGCAAAGTCCTGTGAAAGAAAGAAAGAAAGAAAGAAAGAAAGAAAGAAAGAAAGAAAGAAAGAAAGAAAGAGAAAGGCCTCAACAGACGGAAAAAGAACTCCAATGTATGCCCATTGTCTTTCTCCGTACTGTGAGTCACAGTGTGACTTTTGCTTTCGATGTAATTACTCCTGTGAGTTTTCCCTTTTGGCAATGGACCAGAGCTCACAGAGGGCAGAAGCCATGGAGAATAGGACCACACTCAGGAAGCTGCCTGCTCCATAGCAAGTGCACCCTGAGTGTGGAGGGATGCTTGCCTTCCGGGTCCTTCTGCTTATCTCTCTGGCAAGGAGAAGGTTGGAGGAGCAGCCGAGACAGAGCAAGGCTCACTGGAGCACAACTCCAACAGCCCAGTGTGGTGGCCGATCACAGCTCTGCTTGGGGACAAAATAGAAAGCCATGTGTGTCCTGGACATAGCTGCCACCTGGGAGTCCCATTCAAACTAGAGGAGGGCTGGCTTGAGACTGAGACTCAAGGTGACCTATAGGAAGGGTCTGAACTCAACCATAGCCTGGACTCAGACTTAAGAGAAACCAGGAGTGACAGCTGTCGGGACTGAGGAAGGCCCCAGGGGATCCTTGGGAAGCCTGTGGGGGGGACGATCTGTCTTCATGTGGGGACCAATCCATAGCACTGTCATTTGCTATAAGCACAAGCGGCATGAGGCCATGACACGGGCTCACTGGAGGCCGCCCCCCCCCAAGCCACAGTCGACCGTCCCCAGATACGGTTCCCAGAGCAGAGCTGCGGCTGTGAGGGAAGATGTGCCCCATCCCTCTCAACTGACATCCTAGCTGTGGCTTGAAGCGTGCACATAATTGGCCATAAACAACAGATAAACTTGAAGTACAGTCAGGCAGAGACTCGTAAAGAATAAGGCGATTCTGAGAGAGAGAAGACAGGCCGGTGAGGATCTCAGGCTTGGTTGTCAAGGTCTCAGCGGGGGAGTGACACTGACACTGAGAGAGCAAGGCACAGTGAATGGGCCATGTGCGTAGCTAGGATGAGGGTGTTTCTGAAGAGGCACAATCACAGCACCAGCTAAGGCCCTGAGCGGGGAGTGAACTTGAGATGGTTTCCGACAAGCAACAAAGCCTACACGTGTAGCTGGGATGGGGTACGGCAAGCATCAGGGCATGGGTGTTTGAACAATAATGCATGTCCTAGTCTCATAGACTTCAATATTTGCTTCCCAGTGCAACTGTTTAGGAAGGATTAGGAGGTGTGGCCTTGTCAGAGGAGGCGTGGCCTTGTCAGAGGAGGCATGGCCTTGTCAGCGGAGGTGTGGCCCTTGGGCTGGGCTTTGAGGTTTCAAAAATCCACACCAGGCTCAGCCCCCACCTCTGCCTCCTACCTGTGAGTTAGACGTAAGATCTTAACTACTGCTCCGTCACCACGCCTGCCTGTGTGCCACCACGTTCCCCTCCATGTTGGTCACAGACTCACCTGCTGAAACTGTAAGCAAGCCCCAAATGAAATACTTTCTTTAATAAGTGGCTTAGGCCACAGTGTCTTCCTCAGGACAGCAATGAGACAGTAACTAAGACTGGGGTCAGGAGGCTGGGGAGCCTTCTTAGTCAGAAAAGACCTTGCTGAGAAAGCATGAGGAACCGAGTTCAGATCCCCGCCACACACGTAAAACTCACTGTGTTGGTGAGCCTGTAGTCCCAGCACTGGGGAAGTGGAGACAGACAGCTATGGGCTGCTCCGTAGCCATCCAGGCTAGCTAATCAGTGATCCCGATATTCAGTGAGACCCTGTTTAGTTCCCTCTCCTGTGGCTGTGATAAAAAATGCTCCAGCGAAAGCAACTTAAGGGAGAAAGGGGTTAAGGGAGAAAGGAGTTAAGGGCCTCCTCATCACATCAGGGACTTCACAACAGCAGGACCTTGAGGGAGCTGGTCACATCACATCCACAATCAGAAACAGAGCAAAGAACACATACACATGCTGGTTTCCCTTTCTTTACACGGTCCAGGATCCCAGCCAAGGGAATGGTGCCACCCTTAGTGGACAGGTCTTCCCACCTCAATTAATAGTAATCAAGATAATCTCCCTAAGTATGCCTAGGGGGTCTGTCTTCCAGGTCATTCTAGATTCTGTCATAATGACAGATGACACTAACTATGACAAGCTTTGTCTCAAAACAGAGAATGGGGAAGATGCCTGATGCTGATCTCTGGCCTTCACAAGCAGATGCATGTATACCTGCACACACTAGATGCATGTGTACCTACACACACACACACGTGTGCACGCACACAGCAGACACCAGATGCATGTGTATCTATACACATACACACAACAAATACATGTGTACCTGTACACACACACACATACACACCAGACACCAGATGCATGTGTATCTACACACATACACACAACAGATACATGTGTACCTTCACACACACATAGATAGGGTTGATATGCAAGCTATGATCCTATCAGGACTGTTGATTGTGACGTAAACTATTAAAGTCTTGGAACTGAGGCATTGCAATCGTACTGATCAATCCACAGGAAGCTTCTACCTCAGAGCCACAGAGTCTATTAGTCTGTTATGGTGCCGAAACAAAGAGTTGATCCAAGCAGCTTCAAGAAGCTTCATCTGTTATCTCCCCAGCTCTGTGGGTTCAAAGTCAGGGAGCGCTCCCTTTAGTCCTCTGGTATAGGTCTCACAACTTTAAAGTCAGCTTGTCTTCTCTGCTGGGCTTTCACTACGGGCTCTGAGCAAAAAATTCCACACCCACTGGGGTCACGGCAGAGGACAATTCTTGGCAGGTACAGGCCTGAGGTTCCTGCCTCTTTGCTGGTTGCTTCTAGTATTTACAGCGAAGGTATGTTGAGTCCTTGGACTTTTAATCTTCTTTGGCCTCCTTGTGTCTCAAGTGGAAGAACACTATCCACTTGTAAGCAGGCTGTTGTTGTCACATTGGCCCACCATGGCCTTACCACTGTGCCTGCATGTGTATATGTGTGTGTACACACAGAGGTGCTCATGTATGTACTGCCGAAGCCAGAGATCTGCACTGAGTGTCCTCCACAATCAATATTTTTTGAGACAGATTCTGGGATGGTTAATTTCAACAGAATCTAAAATCATCAGGAACATGGACTTCTGAACATGGAGATTATCTGGATTGCTGTCAATTGAGATGGAAAGGCGGAGGATAGGACCAGTTCCCGGCTAGGACATATGGTATAACAACCACAGGATGACAGCCTCTCAGCGCCACACAGTCTCGTGATGAGAGTCCAGGGCTCCGGGGAGGAGCTGAGAATTCTGCCTGTATCCGTATTACAGAAGGCCTAGTGCTGCTTACAGGGAAGGGGTCCACATACATGGAAGTTTCCCTAAATGGAGAGTGAAAATCTCGAATTGTAAGTCAAGATGACAATGCTAGTCTCTATTGGATTCTTCCAATGAGTGTCTATTGAGCATGTCTGCATACCTAAGAGTTCAAGTAGTAGGAAAGATAAAAAAAAAAAAAAAACAACAGGAACAGGAAACATCTCATAAGGAAGCCGGGGTAAGATAAGAAATCGGGCAGTCATCCCTGGGTAACCACAGGGATCTGTTCTCAACCACAGATGTTCAGGTCCCTTGTATCAAGTGGTGTAGGATTTCCAGGTAACCTGTGCCTACCCTCCTGCATAGTTTACATTGTATCCAGGTGACTGGAATACTTGATATACACTGTGTCAACGGTTATTACAAATTGTATCCAGGTGACTGGGATACTTGATATACACTGTGTCAATGGTTGTTACAGAAGCTGGAGAGATGCCTTGCAAACAGAAAGGCCCGAGTTCACATCCTCAGAATCCACACAAAAAGTCAGGTGTGGTGCACACGACTCAGGGAGACAAAATGGGGTCAAAGGCAATGCCATGATTTGGGGGCGTGGGAGGATTGGCTTTGAAGTTTCTGGGAGAGATTGGGGCAGGGCTCTCCTATGAACCGAGTGGCCTGTGGGCATTTCCCTACGGGAAGCTTTTGTAGAGAGGGAAGGGTTGCTGTGAGTGATGGTAGAGATGTCCCCAAGTGTCCGCTGGAGGAAGGGAAGGAGCCAGGCAGGTATGGCAGGAGTGACCTTCACCTTCCGGACCCAGCAGTGGTCTCACCACCCAGGGCTACTGTCATAGTCACTTTTGTCTCAGGGCAGTGACAAAAAACCAAATACACACAACTTAGGAAGGAAGGAAGGAAGGAAGGAAGGAAGGAAGGAAGGAAGGAAGGAAGGGGAGAAAGGAAGGGGGAAGTAGAGAGGGAGGGAGGAAAGGCTTATTTAGAACATAGTTTAAGAAGTATACTCTCCGGCATGATGGGGAAGACACGGCACCAGGAGCATGAGTTGACAGATCACATTGTCACTGGGGTCACACGTCCCAAGTCCGGAACAGAGAATTATTTTGCAGCTCAGCTCACTTTCTTCTCTGGATTCAGCCATGAACCCCAGACCATGAAGGGGGTACTGCCCACACTCGGGGTGGGTTTTCCCATCACAATTAACCCAATCTAGAAACTTCCTCACAGGCAGGAATGCCAAGCACAGAATGTTGAGAAAGTGAAACCAGTTCACGGAGGCTCCCAGGCTGTGTGACTTTGTTTACATGGGGTCAATAAGAAAGGACCTGAGCTTAATGACCAGTCGAAACAGAGGTCACTGCCCTTGCATTGGGAGCTGTGGGGAATGGGAGGAGGCTTTCGGTGCTGGGATGGCCTTGGTGGCTGTCCTATAGGTGTCCCTCTGGGTGTGTATTTCTGCCCAAATCCATCCATCCTCACTTGGGACCCGTGCATTTTGCTGTCAGCTCTGTCCTATAAGAAGATGACATTGTCTGCAATCTCTGGCATCAGGAGGTAACATCCAGTTAGTAAATTAAAAGTCTGAGCCCATGGGAAAGAAGCAAAACAAGACTCTGACCTGTTCTGTCCCCCCCCCCCGAGCCCCACCCAAAGCCTGTGACCATCAACGGGACAGACTGGTCTCAATCCACCCATCTCCCACACCTATAGTGTGACTATTTGCACACAGTAGGCTCATTATTTATAGAATTCTAAGTGTTATGGCAGGATTGCTGGAACTCCATCTGCCCTGCCCCTGAATTCTCACGCCCAAGCATCCTTGTCTGAGCCCCAGGCTGTCACTAGGTACAGGCAACCTGCATGCTGGAGGCCCTAATCAAATGTCTCCTGCTTACCTGTCTAGCCTGCCCTTTCCAGGCCTAGCCCCTCCATTCTGAAACACCCGCCACCTGGACTTTGGCCTCTAGCAAGATGAAGTCCAGTGACAATCAACTCAGACCCCAGGCGCCTCCGGTGACAGGCAAGCGCTCGATCGTGGAACAAATATAATAGGTTGATGTTTATCTTGCAGGCTGCGTGCACTTAATAAAGTATTAATACGGGGAGCAGATTGCTTCTCCCATCGAGCAGGTTAGAGTGTGATTGCAGAGGAGAGAGGAGACGGTGCTCCCCGGAGAAGGGAGTCCCGGTGGCTTTGTTTCTTAGTGGAATGAACGCCTTCTGTCAAAGGTGACTGCAAAGGACATTTCTCACAGCATTCCTGGGTTGTGAAATCACCACACATCCCAGAGGTCCGGACAGGTGCCCCGATGGGCTGACCCGCTTGGGTGGAGATGCCGTTTAGCCAGGCTGTGATGGTATACTGTCTATGATGAGCTTTGGGTAGTCCGTATTTCCAGGCCCAGATGGCTGGTCTTGAGTTTGGAAGACTCTCTGCTGCCCCGGAGGACTCCTGGTTCCACACCCTAACCTTCGCAGGAGTCTACACCTCCCTGCCTCCTTCGTTGTTGGGATTCTCTCCCTCTGTGTTGCTGACATTTGGGGCCAGGTGACACTCAGTTTTCTGGATTTGGGCTGCATCCCATCAGGTATTTCATAGACCAGCTCCTCCCCAGCTGGCTTTAAGTTATCTCTAAATGTTCCCCGAGGGTCAAATCTCACCCTTAGCTGAGAACTGTAGAATGGAGGGGTGAGGGCTGGTGAGATGGCTCAGTGGTTAAGAGCACTGACTGCTCCTCCTGAGGTCATGAGTTCAAATCCCAGCAACCACATGGTGGCTCACAACCATCTATAATGGGATCTGATGCCCTCTTGTGGGTGTCTGAAGACAGCTACAGAATACTTACATATAATAAATAAATAAAATTTAAAAAAAAAAAAAAAAAAAAGAATGGAGGGGTGAGACCTCACCAGACCAATCGCACTGTGTGGAGACTCTAATCTAGGGCCTGAGCAGGGTGCTCAGTGGTGAGGTACGTATACAAACATAAAGGCTCGTACTTGGTCCCCATGTAAAAGTGGGGTGCAGTGGATGTGTCCATAACCCCAGTTCTGGGAAGGCAGAGGCAGAGGCACAGAGGCAGAGGCAGAGGCAGAGGCACAGAGGCAGAGGCACAGAGGCAGAGGCACAGAGGCAGAGG
>NW_021620793.1:814750-820807 GCF_004785775.1 Grammomys surdaster | reverse complement strand
AGAGGCACAGAGGCAGAGGCACAGAGGCAGAGGCACAGAGGCAGAGGAAGAAAGGCAGAGGAAGAGAGGCAGAGGAAGAGAGGCAGAAGCAGAGGGAGAGGCACAGAGGCAGAGGCACAGAGGCAGAGGAAGAGAGGCAGATGAAGAGAGGCAGAAGCAGAGGCAGAGGCACAGAGGCAGAGGCAGAGGAAGAGAGGCAGAGGCACAGAGGCAGAGAAAGAGAGCCAGAGGCAGAGGCAGAGGCAGAGAGGCAGAGGCAGAGGAAGAGAGGCAGAGGCAGAGAGGCAGAGGCAGAGGCAGAGGCAGAGGCAGAGGCAGAGGCAGAGGCAGAGGCAGAGGCAGAGGCAGAGGCAGAGGCAGAGGCAGAGGCAGAGGCAGAGGCAGAGGCAGAGGCAGAGGCAGAGGCAGAGGCAGAGGCAGAGGCAGAGGCAGAGGCAGAGGCAGAGGCAGAGGCAGAGGCAGAGGCAGAGGCAGAGGCAGAGGCAGGCTGATGAATCCCTAGAGATGGCTAAGCACGCAATCTAGCTGAACTGTTTCAAAGAACTCCAGGTTCAGCGAGAGAGTGTGTCTCACAAAAGAAATCGTAGCGTGACTGAGAAAGACACCTAACACTGTCCTCTGGCCGCTATATGCACATGAAAGCATGGACATCTGTGTGTACCTACCACACACAAGGTACACATACAAACAGGTGCCCATGCAGATACCACAAATACACACACATGCACGCACACACACAGAGAGGGGGTGCTGCAAACCAGAAAACAGACCTATTTCCATTTGGTCATCAGGAAACTCTGATCACATGAGCTCATTCGCAGCAGATGCAAGCCATATCTTTCAGATCACATCTTAAAATAACAGGGTCAAGGAAGCAGAATTGTCACCACGCAAACTCTTCAAATTTCCAAGCCTTCAGTGCCAGAATGAGGTAATCCTGTGCAATGCCAGTTGCTTTTTTGAGAGAGAGAAAAAAGACAAAAACATTAAAGAAAGATCCCTCTCCATTGCCCCCAGCTCCCAAGCCTTTGCAATTAATTCTTATATGCTGAAGGACTTCTGTGTTTATGAGGCATTATTATTTAATGGAGGCCTATTTTAAATTGTAATTTTTTTCATTAAATTGTCTCATTTTACTTATTAAGACCAGTTTATATCCTAGCTTAGTCTGTGTTTCTTGAGTAATAACTATTTTTCTTTTAAGATATTCTGTAATGACTTATCAGCCATATATTAAGTTTTATTCCAAGTCAGTGATGCCTCCCTGTGGCTCACAAGTTTGTCCCTGTGATGTTGCCTGTGAGAGTGGAAGGTGCAGGAGCAGGTGGAGGGTGCAGGAGCAGGTGGAGGGTGCAGGAGCAGGTGGAGGATGCAGGAGCAGGAGCAGGTGGAGGGTGCAGGAGCAGGTGGAGGGTGCAGGAGCAGGTGGAGGGTACAGGAACAGGTGGAGGGGCAGGAGCAGGTGGAGGATGCAGGAGCAGGTAGAGGGTGCAAAGGAAGATGGAGGATGTGAGCCATGTCCTCTACAGTCCCTGCTCTGGAATCTCTGCAAGAAGCCAAAGAGGACAGTGTGGCTTGTGGACCCTTGAGACATCAACGTCACCTCATCCACCCTCCATGGAACTTTTAAGTGACAACACATAAAGCAGTCTCACTAGGAGAATGGAGACACAGAGAGGTCAAGAGCAAAGGCTTCCACCACGTTGGCCAAGTCCCTATGTACCAGGCCCAGCTCTGGGCTGGTTTTCTTTCTGCCTCTCCCTCACCAGCCATAACAGTCATCTGCATTTGACAGAGGTGGGAACCAAGCCATGGGTCCTCAGGATGAGTCACTTGGGGTTGCATGGTGAGCCTATGGAAACCTGCTACAGGCTTGCCTCACTCCCAAATTCAAGGTCACCCTCTTGGAGCACCAGAAGTCCCTAACAACATTCCCTAAGAACATCCTCTTCTCCCTTCTCAGCCTCGCCACTTGTCCTAAGAAGTAAGCACCTCAAGCCCATTTCTCAGTTGAGTTGACTGAGAGGACTTGTCCTCCGACTGTTGCTGATGAAGACCAGCCCTTTCTGGTCATCTGTGTAAACAGCTGAGCAGTCTCTCGTCTTTCTTCCTGACTACCCACAGTCTCCCCATGTCCAGCTGCCTCTCCAGCCTTATGCCCAGCACAGCCCCTGGACTCAGCTACCATAGAGACACACATAGAAGAGTCACAGCCTTCTGAGCTGTGGCCACTCCCTCCTCCACATCACTCCAGGCCTTTCCATTCATGTGGTGATGGAGAGAAGGCTGTGTGGGAACGCATGTCATCAGACACAGGCCTGCTGGCTGCACTGCCCTGACAGCATATGATCACATGGCTGAGTCAAACTGCAAGGGAGGCTGGGAAGTATTCCTGACTGAGTTCTGGTGTGTGTGTGTGTGTGTGTGTGTGTGTGTGTGTGTGTGTGTTTGTGTGTGTGTGTTTAGACACACAGCAGTCTGTGTGGTTAGGAAGGGACGTGTGTAGCACAGAGTAAGCATCACATACGAGAGAGGTGTGAGGATCCCAACATAAACTTGCTTTAAAGAGCCCGCCGTGGGAATAAGACCACAGGATCTGGATAGAGCCATGGGTGGCAGCCACAGTCTGCAGTTACATGCACCTGTGGCCCTGTAAAGAGTTTCCCTGAGAGACACCTCAGAGGCAGGAGGATGGACTGAGTGGGTCCTACCTGCTCCAAGGCAGGAGGGCGGACTAATCTGGTCCCACTTGCTCTGAGGCAGGAGGATGAATTGAGCTGGTCCTACTTGTCCTGAGGCAGGAAGATGGACTGAGCGGGTCCTGCCTGCTCTGGCCTCAGTGTGTCCTGTTCATAAAATGGGAAGCGAAGTCCTCGCTTTGCCTTCTTTGGGGAGATGAAGAGCCTCAGGTGTCTGTGAAGAGCCCCGGGGTCTTCTTATTAATAGTATAACTGTGTCATTATCAATAATGAAGCACAAATTAATAATAAATAAACAAACTAATGATAAATAATACATACACCATGAATAATACATTAATGCACCCAGGATTCCAAACGTCTATTGCCTTTGACGAGGGGACTTGATGAGCTGGCTACAGATCATACGGAGGGGGTTCTGGCGAGGAAGCCGAACTATGGAGGAGGGTCCAGGGCATCAAACATGTTCCTGTCAGGCTGAAAGTGCTTTGGTCCCCAGGAACCTAAGGCTGACTGCACTTCTGCTGGGACATCAGGGACCAGGAGCCTAGTGGAGTGAGGTGTGCCTTCTCTTCTGGATGGTCTTGCCTAGAACAAAGTTGGGGTCGCAAATACAGTTCCTAGAAGGGGCCGGATGTGCGTTAGCTGATAGACTGCTTGCTTTGCATGCCTGAAGTCCTGGGTTTGAGTCCCAGTACTGCACAAGCCAGGCCTAGTAGTCCAAGTCTGTAATGTCAACACTTAGAAGACAGAGGCAGGGACATGATCAGTTCAAGATCAACTTTAGCTATATAGTGAGTTTGACTAGGATGGGAGTGGGGGATTAAAAAAGATAGACAGACCTTAGATCTTAACAGAATCAGGTAGTGTCTGCCAGGCTAGCCGTCCATGAGACCTGAAGAGTATTTTTGTTCATCTGTGCCTTCATCTCCTTGGAGATGGAGTATCATTACTGTGTAGTCCAGGCTGGCCTTGAACTCACAACCCTCCTGGCCCCACCTCCAGAGTGCTTGGATTACATATGCATCCCATCATTCCCTCCCCATCCAGTTTGTCTTAAGTTAGCTAGTCACCGCAAGCATGATGGCATAGTTGGGACAGGCACTTGGCCTTCTTCGAACAACTAGCTGGCTTTGGCAGACAGGATGGCTGGCTGGAAAGGGCGTGGCCATGCCGTGCACTGGGGTCTTGGTAGATGCTGTGTGAGGGTGCCTGACCTGGATTTAAGAGGCTCCTGGTTAAAGTACAAGCTGATTGGGACAGGAAATGTTTTGCCAGACAGAGGGAATGATGGGCACAGAGCTCTATTCACTGACGGACGGAAGTCCACTGTTTATGGGGGAGGCGTGAGTAATTTAGAATGGCCAAGGCTCAGAACAAAAGCAGGAAGAGAGCTCTTGGGATGCAGATGACAAGGGCACCTCAGCTGAGCCTTCCTGGGGCCATGGCTTCATCTCCAGATCAATGGAAAAATCAGAGTGGGACTTGTGTGTGGAGGTGGGGAGGGGTGAGGGTGGTGATAGATGGGGGTGAAGTAGGGATGGGAGTGGGGTGGGGTCTTCAACATCACACTGGTACAGCCACTCCACGCCCACATCACCCAGGAAGCTGAAGCTGTCTGAGGATGGAGAATCAGTCACATGGTATCGTCAGTGGCACTCAGGCGGGCTGCCACGGAGATGATGCCACCGAGATGCTCCCACAGCGTGAGCTACTTGTGAGCAACTAGGAGGGAACATCTGTCTGGTGTAACCCAGGCAAGGAGAGCATGGTGCTGATCCTGACTGGACCCACCTAGCTGATTCCAGAGAAGGAGAGCTCACGGAGGAGGGAGAACGGGGTGGGGGTGGCGGTGGGGGAGGCACGGGAGAACTCCTGGCAGGGGTTTCAGGATAGCAAATGCTGCATGTGAGACTGATTGAGTCTGAGGGGATGGGAGAGGGGAGCTCATCAGGGGCCCAGTTGGCCTTGACAGATTCTGAACTTGATCCTGAATTGGAAGGCAATGGGGCGGGGAAATTGAGCGACATTAACCAGAGACGGGGCGTCGGTATTTGCATTTTAGAACTCTCTGAAGTGAGTGAGATTAACAAATCTGCAGGTTACAGAGCAGCGGTCTGCACTGCAGGGTCCCGGGGAGCGGCTTCTCCAACTGAGGGAGAATGGGGGAGAGACAGAACGGGTAGCTTTCTATTCTGAGTGGCTCCCTTTCATCTTGCCGTCAGAGACAGTGGTCGGGGGAAACTCATGAGGCCACGCAGAAGGGCATATTTCACAGATTCCCCCCGCCATGTACCTGCCCGTAAGGTGAGCCTGCAGTAATTGGTTCCCTGTAATAATATTTATTGCGACAGTAATTACGCAGTGCAGGATCCCGGGGAGGCTGTCGGTGGCTTTGCAATGTGATATTTATCTTCATGAGATAGGGGTGACCTCATCTCCTCATGAGTGGTAATGCATGGAGCTCTCTTGCTGCCAGGTGGAGATAAATCCCAGACCCTCGGCAGGGGGAGGGGCATCCTCGCTCCCACAGGCTCATTGATGCAGGCCTGTTTCCCATAATCCATTCCTAGCCAGCCTTAACACCAGCAGGTGGAGGTCCAACAACCGCCAACCACATGTCCCCTTAGTTTGAGTCACAATATAATCCATGCTGGACCACAAGAGACTAGGTCTCTAAACTGTCTTCATCATTTGGTACTCAGAACAGAGCTGAGAGTGTCCCTGCCTACCAAGACCCCCTCATCTGATTCCAGACACAGCTCCCATCCTGAGGTGGAGAAGCAGACAGGTCAGGCTGCTTCTCTTCACTGAAAGATGCTGGACGTGGATGAGTGATTGACGGTTTAGGTGACCAGCCGAAGACATTGGTCTAGACCAGGCATCAGGGGGCTGTGGCAGGAAGGACCAGAAGTTGGCTGATGATAATGGATGTGAGTGCTCCCACAGGCTCATGTGCTGGATGTGAGTGCTCCTACAGACTCCTGTGTTGGATGTGAGTGCTCCCACAGGCTCGTGTGTTGGATGTAAGTGCTCCACAGATTCCTGTGTTGGATGTGAATGCTCCCACGGGCTCCTGTATTAGATGTGAGTGCTCCCACAGGCTCGTGTATTGGATGTGAGTGCTCCCACAGGTTAGTGTGCTGGATGTGAGTGCTCCCACAGGTTAGTGTGCTGGATGTGAGTGCTCCCACAGGCTTGTGTGTTAGATGTGAGTGCTCCCACAGGCTCCTGTGTTGGGTGTGAGTGCTCCACAGGCTCATGTGTTGGATTTGAGTGCTCCCACAGGCTCATGTGTTGGATGTAAGTCTTCCACAGATTCCTGTGTTGGATGTGAATGCTCCCACGGGCTCCTGTA
>NW_021620793.1:791585-814740 GCF_004785775.1 Grammomys surdaster | reverse complement strand
GTGAGTTGAGCACTCCCACAGGCTTCTGTATTGGATGTGAGTGCTCCTACAGGCACGTGTATTGGAAGTGAGCGCTCCACAGGCTCAGGTGTCTAAATACCTGGTCCCCACCTGGTGGTGTCATTTAGGAAGATTGTGGAAGGGAGGTAGACTTCCTGAATGTGACAATTTGAAAGAGAACGTCCTCTGTAGGTGTCTTTGGCCCCCTCCTTCTTTGATGACCCTGTCTAGAGAGATTCAGGAGGTGTGTCATCACCTTGAGATGACTTCTGAGAGTTTAAAGATTGACGCCAACTCCAACCTGCTCTTTCTGACTCATGCTTCCCTCCCAAAAATACCATATAAGAGCTCATGGACATGGAGGGTTCCAGAACGGAGGTGACAGGGAGAGCCAAGTGAACTGGAAGACACCTGACAAGGTGACATTCAGAGCATGGGAGACGGGATGGAGATACACATGGTGCAGGGACACCACGACAAACAAGGACTTGGAGACAGGAGGGACTTATGTTTTGGAGAAATAAGCAAGGGTCAAGGGTTAGAGAATGACAGGGGTGGGATTTTGTGTGCAATCATGTCAGCAGGAAGACTTCTCTAGAAAGAAGAAACAAGGCATTGGGCCAGGCGTGGAAGGCCACGTTACGCTGGGCGGTGGAGGAGTCATGGGCAAAGTCCCTCAGGTGGGGTCGTGCTGAGTGGACTCAGCGGTCAGTAGGGTTTCTTGTGAGTTGGGGTGAATAGGGATGGGGCACAGAACAAGTTGAGGGTGAGGAGAGTAAGTCAGAATGGTAGGTGGGGCAGGACTTGGGGTCCACTTGGAAGGAGGCTGCAGTACAGCAGTCATTGAGAGGTGACACCAGGGCCGGGGAGGGGATGATGGAGAGATCCAGTTGGATTCTGGATGTATTATCTGAAGCATCCAGGCCTTGCTGGCTCCTCAGACAAGAGGAAAGGGGTATACTAGGAAGAAGCAGGGTGCTTGAGGAACAGGGGAAGTACCCCATCAGTTAGGGGCTACACTTTGAAGGTGTAGAAGGCATCCAAGCCATGTGCCAGGCCATGTTGTATCTTCTATTGCCAGGGGTGGGCACAGAGAATGATTGCGTCTCTCTGGGCAAAGGCTCCTGGCATGGGCATGGAAGTGAGAGGGTGGAGCCAGGCGCTCGGTAGCCCGAGCTACCAGCAGAAGCTGGGCCATGGCGAGATAGAGGTCGCTGGGAGTTACAGGGTAGCATTCAGGAAACCATGGCAGCTCCATCTGTCACACTGGGTCTGCTGGCCTGTAGCTCCTCTCATGTGACCACCAGTGCTCCCTGACCCAAGCCTGTCATGCTGAAAGCTCTTCCTGGACCACTGCCAGTGAGTCCCACTGCCTGTCCCCTAGCTTCCGCTCTGCCTGCTGACCTATGGTCATGGTCATGTTGTATAGCGTTCTGTAGAACAGAGATTGAGAGGCAGCCATTCACAGTCCAGGGCTGGCTTTCTCCTTGAAAGGAGTCTTTGGCCTGCAGCCATGAGAGGCCCCTAGGTGCTTGGCTGGCACAGACCTGGCCCAGAAGGTACAATCAGAGGCAGGCTGAAAGACACTCGAGGGCACCAGAGATCTCGGCTTACAAGGGTAAGTTACTTCTGATGGTCCCTGACACCCTTGTCTCTGACTATGGGACAGTCATTGGGAAAGACAATTCATTTTGTCCTTGTGAGATCTCCAAGCATGAGTGACGGCAGACAGAAACAGGTCCACGGCTAGTTTGTGTTGTCATTTACCACAGGGTCTCATGTAGCCCAGGCTGGCCTTGAACTCACGACGCCCTTGAACTCCTGCCCCTCCTGCTTCCACCTCCTGTGTGTCAGGATTTCTAGTCAGGCACGCGCTACCATGCCTGACTAGAAAGTGAGCTTGCAGTAATTTACCTAGGGAGACAGTTTGCAGAAGTCTCTCCAAGTTTCTGCACGCAAAGCCTCTTATCCTCGGATATCATCTCGCTAAAACTTGGCTATGCTTCGATGGGCTCCCTGGCTGACTCAGCCCCTGTGGGGTGAGGCTGAAGCCAAGTCCGGTCACAGCCTTGAGCCTGGTGCTCCGAGAGTGACTCCATGATGCTTCCAGGCTTCCAAAGGGGAGGAGGCTTCAGTCCTCACCCCCTGAGGCAGACGTGTGTGGCCTAAATAGCCCTACGATTTGCTAAATCTATCTTACCCCGGTCTGCCTATGCACTGTCAGAGATACAGAAGACAGCCATGGTAGTGTCTGGTTAAGAATGGCTTAGTTAGGAGAGAGCCAGCTCTGTTCCCAGTCCTCCCCACCCGATACTGTGCTCAGCAGGACTCAGAAGCAAAGCTGACTGGCAGTGAAGTGGATGTCTGCCATCACAGAGTCCATCTGCCTCTGCTCTCTGAATAATTGGTGGATACACTTGTCAGACAAGTGATGAGAGTCATGCAGGAAGGAAAGTAGCCACGTGCTCCGGCCAGGCCTCTGCATCTGAACTGGTTCAGGCTGCCCTGGCATCTGAGGAGGAATTCTGCAGAGTACAAAGGCCCTAAAAATCCTAAAAATTTCATGGACGAGGAAACTTGAGGCCAGCTAGAATGTGCCTGAGGCCCCCAGAGCTGATCCAGCAGCAAGGGTAGGACCAGATACAGCTCCCCGCACCCTTCTCTCTGTCCTCAGTGCCCTAGACCGGTGGATGAGCCTGTGTCCCCACCCCACTTGCTCAGCTGCCTCTGAACCACCCACATGCAGCCAAGATCAGGGTTAGGGTTCCACAAGGCCCCTTAACACTGATCCCAGGGCATGGACCATATGAGCCCCACCATGCCTTCTTCTGTCATGTTGTTGTCAAGATGTTGTCCTCTGTCTTTCCTTCCTGGAACTGATGTAGAGGGAGAAGAGGCCAATGGCTAGAACGCTTGGTTTCACCTCACATGTGGCAGTAACTGGTCAGAGGGAGGTCCACATCTGTCTTTGCTGGTTTGAACTCAGTGGATCCGTGTCTGCCTCCCACAGGAAGAAACAGCCCCAAAGAAGTCCCACATCCTGTCCAGGTCTGTGGAGTAATAGGAAATGACGCTTGGCCCAGCCCTCCCCTAGGTCTTTCTTAGAAGCCTAGTCTAAGAGCCAGCTTCAAATGAAGATGCACTAGCCTTCAAAAAAAGCCACAAACTGAGGGTGGGCAGCCCCTGAGTCTTGGTGGGCCTTATTAAGACATGTGACTCTGCTTTTGGTAGTGGTAAAAAGTGGGAGAGAGATTAGCTTTAGAGAGTCAAGCAGATCTGGGTTTGAATCCCAGCCTGGCTGCTGCCATCTGCATACCATGGAACGGAGTGCTTCACGGCTCCGAAGAGCGAAGCCTGTGTTGACAGGGCCACGAGTAGTTAAGGGAGCTGGAAAATCGGCCTTCTTCATCATCCTGTTTCAGTGCTCTGGGGATAACCGGGAAGAGAGACAGATGAGAAGACAGTCACACTCTGACACGGTTTCATCGTAAGTGCCTACAAACGTACACAATGCTCCCCAGCTGGTACAAACAGTGAAAACCAAGGTTCTGGGCAAATTAGAAAGAGTTCTACGGAGGGGATTCATCTACTCGAGAGTGTGGAGTCCAGGACCCTCTGCACCCGGTGTGCCTGGACTCGGTGTGTGTGGACGGAGCAGGCACAGAACCAGGAGCCTGGGAAAAGAACCAATAAGCCACTGGCTCTTAGGAGTAGGCCAGGAGAGGGCAAGCCCTTTACCTTCTGTGTCTCCCTTGTCACAGCCTACTCCACTGAACCCTAGTTCCATACCAAGTTCCGCCCAAGACTTGTTCCAAGTTGTAGAATGTTGGGAAGAATTTCCTACTGTGTCCCAAGCCTGAAGTCCACCACATATCCCCAGAAGGCCTCTGTTCCTCTTGAGTCCTGTCTGGCATGTTCTCTCTACTTGGCTCATGTATTCCATAATTTCAGACTTCTCAGAGAAGCTTCCTGGGAATTCCTGCCCTGAAGGCCTTGCCTCCATTTTTCTCCCTGGCACTGCCCTGATAGATCCTTCCTCCTCACACCTCTCCCCATGTGCTGTATTCCTGATAATCAATGATGGCTTTGTCTGCTAAAGCATCAGCTCCACGATGGAGGGTAGTGTTACCGTCATCAGGATACCCTGTCTTAGCTTCTTGTCCTGCTGCTGTGTGTGTGATCAAATACCTCATTAACACAGGCCACTGCTCAAGGCATAGTCTATCAGAGTGGGGAAGTTGAGGCAGCAGGAGCTTGTAGCAGCTGGTCACATTGATCCCCCACCCCCAACCCATGAGAAGAGACCAATGCATGCACACAATGCTGGTGCTCGGCTTGCTTTCCCTACTCGTTCACAGGCCCAGACTCCCTGCCTAGGGAATGGTGCCACCCACAGTGGATGTGTCTTACCGCCTCAATCAACATAATCAAGATACCCTCCACAGACATGTACAGAGCACCATCTCCTGGGTGATTCCAGATTCTTTCAAGTAAACCATTAGTACCAACTGTCACAAACCACATGACCATCCTATTAAGGAGGGACAGGTATCATTTCCTTGAACAATCGTTTCTCAGAAGTAGGTAGGTGGCTGCAGAAATTGACTGCCCCTAAGTGAGAATCGGAAGCTACATCTCTAAGACTCCAAGGAGACTCACCCCTGAGAACCACGTACCAATGTGTCTGCCTACCTTGTACAGCACTTCTGCTGTCACAGCCCCACCTCGTACCCGTGTGTGTGTGGGGGGGAGGGGCTGGCCTGTCATACCCAGGGAACCCATTGCTCATGACATCATCTGCTGCCGTTGCTCACACTGTAGCCCCATCTCCACATCCGTAACCGAGCTTACTCCATCCCTACCCCCAACACCCTGATGTTGTAGCAGTGAACAGTGGTCCTCCACTGCCCTGACTGACTACCCCTGCTCCGTCAGCTCATTCATGCAAGAACAAAGACCTTTCCTCCTCCAGCCTCTGGTTGTGAGCCCATCACCTACCTGGCCTGGTGGTGCGCAGCTCCTGTCTACACTTTGAAAGTGAGGAAGCCGAGGAAGAGGGCGGGATGACCAAGCCGTGTCTGGTGGGATCAGTAGCTGGACGGCTGTGTAATTTCCTCAGTCACACACCCACTCCCTGGAATTCCAAAACAGAGGAGAAGAATGCAAGCTGCAGGTTCTGCTTGCACATGCTTTCATCCCCGCTGTCCCTGGAGAGAGGCCGTGACATGGTGGGGTGAGACTCGGCCTGGAGTGGAGAGAACCGGATGTGAGTCTCATGTCTGTTGTGTGACCCTGGCTGTTAATATATGTGTTGGCTAGTTTTATGTCAGCGAAAGCTAGTTATCTGAAAGAATGGAACTTCACTTGAGAAAATGTCTCCATAAGATCCTCCATGGGACATTTTCTTAATTAGTGATTGGTGGGGGAGGGCCTGGCCCATTGTGAGTGGAGCCATCCCTGGGCTGATGGCCCCTGGGTTCTATAAGAAAGCAGGCTGGGCAGCCCACAGGGAGCAAGCCAGTAAACAGCACCCTCCACGGCCTCTGCCTCAGCTCCTGCTTCCAGGTTCCATCCCTGTCTGAGTTCCTGCCCTGACTTCCTTCTATGATGAACAGTGGTGTGGAAGTGTGAGCCACATTAACCCTTTCCTCCCCAGCTTACTTTTGGTTGCTGTTCCCTCACAGTAATAGATGGAGCTAGTTAGGATTAAAGGGCTCTCGCTAACAGGCCCGGACATGGCAAGCGTGGAGCCCTTTCCCCCTTCCCTCTCCCTTGCTAAACTGTTAGATGACATTCCTAAAGTTAGCCCCAAGGTCTATTCCTTTACTTGGCCACTGACTCATTCCTGAGACTGATCACCAAGGTCCAGCTATCAAAACACCAAAGTCCAGCAATCAAAAATCAGAAATCAGCTACACTGGCTAACCTGTCCAGTCGGGACATACCAATGCACTCTTGCACAGATTTCCCCATTTTTCTCCGTAAAACTCCACTCTTGCGAAATACTTGCTATCTGCCTTTCTCGGATCCACAAGCGGTGCTCTCCACACCCCTTGTCCCTCCAGGTTAATAAATCTGCTTTGCACTGAGACCTTGGTGTCTGAGTGTGTTCCGTGGTGACTCCGAGAGCCCCATCCAACCCTACATGGACAATATAGCTCTCTGTAAGTGTTAGAGGTGACATCTCTTCTTGAGAACTGTATGTCGGACGCATGTGGCACATTTAATCAGTGCCTGGTTCACATCATGTCTACCATGTCATACAGGCTTGGCTTGCCCAGGAGCCTTCCAGTTTCTTCAGGTCCTTTTGGCTGATGGAGGTTTCCTTGTTGGTCACAATTTGGGACCTGGATCACAGAAGCCTCATCCAGATTCCCCGCTCTGTCTCATAGCTCCGCCTCTCCTCCCATCTCTATCCTATCCCGTGTGGCAAGCACACAATACTGCCTCTATTTCTCCTTTGTATTTTTCAGAGGACATGGTCACATATGTGCCACCCCATGTCTTTCTCAGGGCACACGGACAAATGAGCTGTAAGATTATTGGAAGACTGGCCTTGCCCTGGTATGGCGACTACTTTCTTAGACCTCATGGCCTCGGGGGCTCTCTGTGAACATGACTTCAGCTTACATTAGAGAGAACCCCGGAGTGAGCCCTTGTCTTCAGCCCCTGCTCTGGGGCTGTGGCCACACAGGTCCAATTCAATTCCCACTTCCACATTGATCTCTGAGGTCTACTCCTGTTTTTGCCTCTCGGAGTGTTGGACCCATTAAGCTACATGCAGGGGTCAGGCCCCTGGGGCTCGATCTGCTCAGCTTGCCTGCACAATTGAAATCCAGCCCATCCCGGCTGCTTTTCTCATTAAGATGATTGGACTGGATTGATCCAGTCAATCAATAGACGGACATCAGCAGTGGGAAGTCGATCAACTGAGCCTGGGTTGATCAGACCCAGAATGAAGTCCCTGCCAAGCTGGAGCAGGCATGTGGCCCTCTGGGATGGAGGTGGTAGAGGAATGAGCCGGAGGTTTCACTGGACTGCATGGCAGTGTGGACACAGAAGCATCCCCAAGGTGTGGCTACTGAGGTGCTTGTAGATGTCCAAGACTCCTTCCCGGCTGAGCACCCTTAAGTCAGCTCCCCTGTGACCTAGCATGGGATCTGCCCTCCCTAGAGTATCTGGGCATACAGAGGTGAGAATACTAGGTGCTAAAGAAGCCAGTGGTGGCATCTCAGGGCCTTCTTCCTAGGAGTTAGTAACTCTGAAATTGGAACAGACTATTGGGTGGACCAGATCCCAATGTGGTAGGCGGTGCTGTTTTGTGGGGAGGAAGTGGGGGGGGAACAGGGGGAGCAGGGGAGTCGGGGTGGGGGAGCGGTTGTGACACCTTTAGGAGACAGAGCCTGGCTGAAGGAAGCGGGTTGCAGGAAGGGGAGCCTTGAAGGTTACAGGCCTGCCCTACTTACGGCCGGAACTCTCTGCTTCCTGGTCAGTGGCTTGCAGCAAGCCACAGCTGTAAACCCACCTCAGTGGACTTCAGCTCCTAGCCATGAGAGACTGCGCCCTCTCAGAGCGTGATCCAGAATGAACCCATCCTCCCCCATGTTGCTCCTGCCAAGTGTTTTGTTACTGTAGCTAAAGTCATAACCAGTGCACCACCAGGTTTGTGTTGTTACTCTGAAGGGAGTGGAGCCAGTGTTGGGTCCCAGCCTTTCCCCCTTGGACTCAGAAGGTCCTACATTGTTATTGCTTATTTGTAAGAAGCAAAGGTTTCCCAGAAAGAAATCACACCTTCCCTAAAAGGTAGAGAGGGCGGGATGTTGTAGGATCAAAGCCTGATTCCAATCAAGTGTCTAACCCCCACTTGCTTCCTTTCCCCCTTCTGTGTCTGACCTAATGTCAAGTGGGTGTGGTGTGTTAGCTTAGCAGACCGTGAGCTTGCCCCTTCAGCATCCGAGGGCTGGGACAGAGGTCCCCCCTGTGCTGTAATCCGCATCTGATATCTCCATCAGTGTACTTCAAAAGTGCCTTGACTCGTGACTTTTCTTTATTCTGTTACTATAAAAACTTCATGAAACTGTTCTGTGTTGGAACATGGAATTCAGGGTAACCTAAATTGGTGGTCCCAGGTCGTGGTCACCTATATTTGCCTTCAGAATAAGTTATCTCTTATCCCATTTGAAGTGAGTGTTGGGGGTTTTTTATGTTAACCTTATTGTGTGTGTGTGTGTGTGTGTGTGTGTGTGTATGTATGTATGTGTGTGTATGTGTATCTGTATGTGTGCCTGTGTGTGTACAAGTATATATCTTATGGTGTCTATGTCTGTGTGTGTGTACATGTAAGTGAATGTGTGCATAGTTATCTGTGTGTATGTGTGTATGTATCTGTGTATGTGTACCTCTGTGTGTGTATGTGTGTTTATGTAGGTATCTGTGTGTGTATGTGTGTGTGTGTATCTGTGTGCTTGTGTATGTGTGTTTATGTAGGTATCTGTGTGTGTGTGTCTGTGTGCATGTATCTTTGTGTGTGTATGTGTGTATATGTATCTGTGTGCTTGTGTATGTGTGTATATGTGTGTGTGTGTACAGCTGTATATCCTATAGTGTGCATTGTGAAGGTCAGAGAACAGCTTTCAGGAGTCTATCTTTGAGTTGTGGGTTCTGAGAATTGAAACTCTGGTTGTCAAGCTTGCTCGATGAGTGTGTTTACCCACTGAACTGTCTCGCTGGCTCTCTGTGGGTCTTGTCGATGGACAGAAGCCTTACTGTTGGGGAAAATTCTTCCGTAAGGAGTTCTCGTGGTCTGGGATTGGTGGGAGCCAAGGAGCTGGCAGAAGGGAAAAGCCAGTGAGAGGGAGGGAGGATGAGATCGTCCTCTCATCATAGGCTGAGGAGTGAGTGGTGACCTCTGCACAGGAGGCCCGCCCCTGCTGTAGCCTTGGTCTCATTTCCGTATTGCAGGTGGTGGTCACTGTCCAGACTGGGGATTGTTAGACCCTCAGAGTCCCACTCAAAGAATGGAAGAATTCATATAAATAGCAAAATAAGAAGGAGTTTGAGTCACAAAAGTGAAAGTGCAGAGCTGAGAGCAGGGCTATGCTCCAGAGGAGGCTTACCCCTGCTCCTTTTGAGGGTTCAGGAAGAGAACGGAGCCGGGTGTTGGGTTGGGAGTGGTATTCTGTTTTTGATATACAGGCTTGGGCTATGAAAACCTTTATTCGTGGGAATGTCTTTCTCCCATAATGCACAGGATCTCAGTCATACACACGACCAATCATGCACAAGCATAAAATGGTACAGAGGGTATTTCCTTCAAAGTTCATTCTCTCATTGGTCACCTTGACTGCAAGTGTCTGAAACAAGTTCAGGCTGGATGAGGTCACTGACCTGAATTTCAGGATGTATTTGGTCAGCGAAAGGGAGTTGCTAAGGGTTGCTAGGAAGACGTAGCCTGCCTTCTGTGCCATTTGGAGCTTGATGCTGTACCTCAGTGTAGGTGGGGGTCCAGGTTGCTAAGCTACTTGCTATGCTTGCCTGTCTCATCTTCTGTCTCTTTCCCTCCACAGGCTACCTGACAGTGAACATTGAGCCCCTTCCCCCTGTGGTGGCTGGGGACGCAGTGACCCTGAAGTGCAACTTCAAGACAGACGGCCGCATGCGTGAGATCGTGTGGTACCGGGTAAGTGGCATATCTGTCTCTGTGCCCTAGGGCTATGGCAAAATCCATAGGCGTGGTTACATCCCTAGTCCTGGCTACCCCTAAGGTGCCCTCGAATCTCTCTCTTTCTCTGACATTTCCTGTACCTCTGATAATCCCAGGAATCTATCTGCTCCCCAGTAGAAGTTACTGAGATGTGCACGAGCCTTGGGAACAACATGCGGCTGAGAACAGTACTGATGTGGTCCTAAGCAGGATGCTCTGGCTATGCTTTGGGTGTGGGAGAGAGGACAGGATGGTTTTCTGTCTTTAGAACTGCCTTTCAGCTAGGTGTGGTGATGCACAGCTCAACACTCAGGAGGCTGAAGCAAGAGGTCTGCTGCTTTTAGGGCTAGCCTGGGCTACACAGTGAGAGTCTGTCTGAAACAACCACAAAGTGCAATGCATTTTAGAGATGTTTCACCATGTAAGTTTACTGCACAAAATCCAGTCTGGCACCTGACGCCTGGCCCCTGGCACCTGGCATCTGGCACCAGGCTCCAGATATTTAAGCCTGAGGAGGGAAGTGGCTCAAGACACATAGGTATCACCTGTCCAGGGCCCAGGTGCCAATGGTGACAGTAGGAAGAATGACTTTGGGTCTTGGGCACAAGAAGCCATTCCAGCCATGTTGAATGAATCTCTTTGCATCTGAATGGGATATCCCAGCCTGGTACCCTTTTGAGGAGCAGAAGTCTGACTCCAGGAAGGCAGGCTTGGAGGCTGGTCTCTGAGAACATGCCCAGGGATACCCACAGACAATTCTTCTCTTGGGATCTAATCCAAGGGCTGGTATCATTTTCTGCTAAAGGCCAAGACTGTAAACATGTTCCTTTCTGTTGACCAGAGGGAGTCAGGACTCTTCCACACTATTTGGGGACAATGTGTGGATGAGAGGACACGCCACATCCCCAAACACGCTGCGTGTGGAAACCACCAACCAGAATTCTGTGTAATTTTCTCTTGTCGTGAAAATCTCTTTTTTACTAACAGTTAAAAAAGTAAAATCCATGCTTTCTTTGTGGGCCATGTGGAAATAGAACGTGGGCAGAGGGGACTCCTGCCTCCTGGTTAAAGATTCCCGACGGAAAGCAGTCTGCAGGGGCGGGTGTGTGGCTCAGTAGGTAGAACACTTGCCTGGCATATGTGGAGCCCTCATTTTGGTCCCCAATGTTGTATAAAACCCGGTGCGTGCACATCTGTAATCCCAGCTCTATATGGTGGAGACAGGGAGATCAGAAGTTCAGGGGTATCCTTGGCTACTCTGCCTGGCACTCAGCCTCAGAGCCTGGAAACTTGGGGTGAAAGGAAGAGGGAACTCTGGGCACCACAATGCTCCACTCAGGCTGTTCTCTGTGCCCTCCTTCCAACAGGCACATGTCTTGCTCAGTACCTGTCTTGCCATCCATCTTGAATTTCTGGTCTTTGGTTTACCATTTGCTGATAAGTCTTGTGTTATTGTTGACTATGGCCGTGCTCTTTTTGACTCAAGCCTGTCCCCTGTCTCGGTGTCATAACCACTCCTGGTTGGAACCAGCTCTGGTGGCTTCCATACAGGTGTGAGCTGCATATTGGGACCCACAGTCCCCAGTCAAGGCCAGCAGGACGCTTGCCGTGAGTTGTGTTGTCTGTAGGGTCACAGGCTATGGGGGCTGTTTGGCTGTCACAAATTGTAAACATCAAGAGACTCAGACAAAATAACCGAGATTCTGGCTGATCCTGGGATCACATCCCACCCTCCCGTATCCCTGAGTGAACTCAGAGGAGAGAAAAAAGGTATCCACGGACTGGTAGGAACTGTTCTTGAGATTGAGAGTCAGGTAGAGTTAGAAATGGGGAGAGTCCAGGGGCCCCAAAGCCTTCCACAGTCCCCAGCAGTCATCATGACGGAGATGACAGTCCTTCTGAAGAGAGATAACACCAGGCCAGGCTGGGCCCATCCCAAAAGATGTCCCTGTGGCTTCCTAAACCAGAGGCATAGTCTGTCATGAGCTCTTAAGCAGGATGGAGGAGTCCATCTTCCTTCTGCCTAGCCCAGTCTACCCACCTCGCCCCCACCACACACACACACACACACACACACACACACACACACACACACACTGACTGCTTAAAGCATTGGTTACATCTCTGACAAGTGTCAGGCCCTCTGTATGGGGCTACGGTAGGCTACACTAATTTATTTTATTTCATTTCACATCCTTTGACTGAAGGCCTCTGGAGTGGGGGTATGCAGATGTATTCAAATTATATGCAAATTGATCAGTGGAGCCAAACGCCGGGCCCTTTTAATTCTGTAGCTGGACAGGGTGGTGGCTGGCTGTCTGGTTGCTCTCCTTGGGACCAGAAGAGTCCATGTGCTCTGTCTGTGTTGAGGAGGAAGAAGGCAGGGAGGGAAGGAAATTCCAGGAAAGAGGCTCCATGCTGCCAGCTTTCTTTCCCTCCGACTGCTACTGTTCTGGTCTCTCTCCCTTTTCCCTCAGAGCCAGCTGAAGAGAGAGAGATAAGAACTGACCTACACAGATACAGGCAGCAGGACCTGGAGCTGGGCGGAATTTCCAGAGGGCATGGGAGAGGCAGCCAGGAAAGCCCCAGCCTCCTTCACCATGGACATCCCCCCGTTACCAGCCGAACCCCTCAGCCTGCCTCACCGCCTCCCCTCCAGAAGTCTGGCCACAAACAGCAAACTGCCCAGTGCCTTTTGTTTCCAGGCCCCTGCTACTCCCCTCCTCCTCCCTTCCCCATCTCCTGAATGAGCTTATAGAGCCTGGCTTGGAAAGAGATGAATAGACCCCACAGGCCCAGCCAGGCCTAGGCCTCCAATCGCTTCAGAAGGGAAAAGCACAGGCATTGTTGCAGGCTGCCACTGCCCTACTCCCTCAGCCCAGTGGGCACAGATCGGCCCAATGCGTAGGTCAAATCGTGTACCTCTACTCTGCTCTAGAAAATTGTCCAAGCAGTAGCTCATCAGAGGTTTCATAAACCACAGAAGCCTGAATGAGTAGCTTGGTGGTAGAGCACTTGCCTAGCATGTGCAAGGTCCCGGGTTCGAATCCCAGCACCACAACACACACACTCACACACACACAAACACACACAGGGATTGGGAGAGAGATTGAGAGAGAGACTGAGAGGGAGACTGAGAGAAAGATTGAGAAAGAGATTGAGATGGGAATTGAGAGAGAGATTGAAAGAGAGATTGAGAAATTATGAGAGAGATTTTGAAAGAGAGATTGAGAGAGAGAGAGAGAGAGAGAGAGAGAGAGAGAGAGAGAGAGAGAGGTTGAGAGAGAGATTCCAAAGCATAGGTTGATCCTTTGAGGAGACTAGGGAGCCAATAATAGCACTGCCCTCTGGCTGGACTTCTGGGGATGCCTAGACAGAAGAAAGGTGATGGAGAAGTGGCCTGAACTTGGATACCTTGCCTGAGGCCTGGCTAATAGAGAAAGAACTCAGGCCAGTTTGGTGACATTGCCAAAAACTATTGGATAATCTTAAGAGAGCACAAGTGATCAGAGCATTCCCGCTTCCTCCTCCATGCCAATCTGTGCCACCCATGTGGCTGCCACTGGTCACACATGGCTGTTCTGATTTGAATTAAAGGGCAAGATGCTTTCCCCACTCACTCAGACGAGCCTTTTCCAGCACTCTCCACACAGAACTGGTGGCATCAGATTGCAACAGAACAGACATAGGACATTCCCATCTCTGTGAGGGTCTGTCGGAACCTAGATGCCTCTGACAGTCAGACCTCCTCCCCACCAGAGCCTCTAGAATATGGTATGCCTACCTGTCAGAGGGACGGGACGGCACTGGCTGTTCTCAGAGTCATTTCCTGGCACACTCACGCCACGGTGAGTTCCAGCAAAGTAAATTGTATTGATTTTGCAAGATATCACCATTACAGCATGCGTGTTTGTGGTGAGGGAGGGTGGGAAGAAGGAAGCTGTTATCCCTCTTAAAATATGTTTGAAAACATAGCACCAGGGGACTGGTCAGGCTTGGAGTCTTGGGTATTGTGGTCTCTGTTAAAGTCCTGTATGATCTAATGACGCCTTCCATCCGTCTCTTCTCCAAGGGACTTTTCCTCTATTGCAAGGGTTCATTGTCTAGACTGGAGTCCCCCGTCTCCACCTGCAAGCCCTGGCACATAATTCTTTTTTCTTTTCTCAGCAACCTAATAGGGTAGAGGTGCAGTTCCACACATGGCCAGCAGGGGAAGGCAAGCTGCTATTCCATCTACCTCAGGGCTCAAGGAAGAGCTCCAGACGAGAGTAACACACTGAACTTCACTTTGTCCCTCCTGTCCACTGGGGTCGTGTTCAGAAATGAGATGAATGACAACCTGAGTGGCTGACATTACTGTGACATTCCTGGGAGTTGAGGACAGGGTCAAGGGCTTCACACTTCAATTTCATGTTGTCGCCGTGAGGCAAATAATACTGTGAATTCTGCTTTTCAAGAGAGGTAACCAGGGCCATTTAAAATACTGGGTCTTGGGCCCTATTGCACCTCCCAACTTCTCTAGAAAATTCTAGACACACCTTCCTCTGGGCACCTCCAGCATAAAGAGATGTATCTCCTGTGATTCTGGGCAGCTACTACAGAGACACCTTGGTAGTGTTGGTTACAACAGCCAAGAGTGGGCTTTGGGGGAGGTGGATCTGTGGTAAAGAGGTTGCAGTGTAAGTGTGAGTATCTAAGTTCAAATCCCCAGAACCCAGTAAAGCCAGGTGTGGTAGCATGTGTCTGTAATCCCAGAGCTCCTGTGGGGAGATGGGAGACAGAAACAAGGGAATCCCCAGGAATCCTCAGATCCTTGCGGGCCAGCCAACTAGCCTGGGAGAAACAGCAGAAAGCCATAAAAAGACCCCATCTCAAACAAGATGAAGGCCAATTAAATTTAATCTATAAATTCATGTCCTCGCATCCATGCACATGAATGTGCACATGCACATATGTGTGTTCATACATGTGCATGCACACATACACACACACACATACACACACACATACACACACACACATACACACACACATACACACACACATACACAGACACACATACACACACACACATACACACACATACACATACACACACACACATACACACACACATACACACACACATACACATACACACACACACGCACATACACACACACATACACACACACACATACACACACACATACACACACACGCACCATCCATGCAGCCTCTCGTCTTGAATGTACATGGATCCACAGAGTCTGTCTGGGGAAATGCAGGTCTCTGCAGACTGTCTGTGGAACATGGGCACCAGGCACATTTCTTAATAGGAAATCCTGTCTAAACTCATTTAGTTGGGGGGTCACCTGCCCAGCAGGCAAAGCCAAAGGTCTGTTTATATCATAGAAATCCATTAAGCAACCACAGGGAATCATGGGAATTTAACCTTTCATGGCGGTTTTTATCATCACATCTTTGTTTTGTCTCCTTTCTGTACTATTTATTCCCAAGATCTGCTCCAAGCGCAGGTTACAAGGCTATGGAGAAAAAAAAGCCACAGAAGGAGATGGAGGGGAAGGAGACAGACTCCAGACTACAAGGCTCTGCTTTCTGCAGCCCTTTAAAGGGGAGATTTATTTATTTGTTACATGTATGTGTGTTCTATGTGAGTTTGTGTACACCACATACCTGTGGGGGCCCAAGGAGGCCAGAGGGGGTCACATGCTTCAAACCTGGAGTTACAGGCAGTTGTGAGCTACCTGATGTAGGTGCTGGAAATCAAACCCCATCCCTCCGCAAGAGCAGCAAGAGCTCTCAACTGCTGAGCCATCTCTCCATCTCTCCTGCACCTTTCTGTGTCTGCCATCTCTCCTCCTCACATGAGGATGCTGGCAGCTGGGGCTGGGTTTGCGTTGAAGTCCAAATGGTATTTCATGTTCCTCCATTTCCCTGGGAGGTCTGATGGAAACAGTGAGGGAAAGCAATGACCTTGGATGTGAATAAGACAGCGTAGAGAGAGAAAGGCCTGGTAACTGCGTGTCTACAGTAGGTTCTGGGGGCAGGACCTTGGTGGTGCATGCTTTGGAAACCCTGTGTGTTCTTGGGCATAGATGGGTGTACTTGGTACCAGACTCACCATGGCATCTATTCTGTACATGGTAGCCATTGTCCGACCCTGTTTCCTAGTGACCTAAGAAGTCCAAATAATATAACTTTAGAATGAGAACGGATGGTGTTTGGGGAGGATCACCTCCTCCGGGCTCAGTCAACAACACTATCTTTCATCCCTGGGTGGTGCTGCTGTGACCTCAAAGGTTCTAATTCCTGGAAGCAACCTCCCACAGGGAAGCCCATCTGTGGATCTCGGCTCTCCCTGAAGCAGGAAACCCTTTCAAATGGTCTCTGCTGCTACTACTACTTTCTTTGTATTCCCTCCATAGTGTTCTCTGCAGACAAATAGATGACAGTACCCATAGGACAGTGCCACAATCCAATGACATCTGCCACCTTCCCAAGTGGCAGGTGGACACCACAGTGCATGTCCCAAAGAATAAGCCTGAACCAATCCCAAGACCCTGGGTCTTAGAACCCAGTGAGGATGCTGCTTAACCTGGCTGTCCCTTGCCTTTTCCTGAACCATGCCTGACCTTGAGCTCCCAAGTCTCACAGATTACTGGAGTAGGAAGACAGTGAGGACGGCCCTTGCATGGGGCTCCTTCCTCCTGGTCCCTGATCTCACAGAGGGGGAGATACTCTGGAATGAGGGGTAGAGTGATCAGTCTTATCACACCAATCACATGGGAGGGGAGAGAAGGTGGCCAGGGAAGGCCTGGCAAGCAGAAATCAATAGTTGTCCCAGACATCATCTCTATGATCAGGTTAAACTCTCCAGACTGAAGCCCCAGGGCACCTACAATTTTAACCAGCTCCCCAACTGACTGTAGTGCCCTTTCCCTAGCAAATGGCCCTGTTTGGTGATTTTGGAAGAGGGGTCTAATCTGCTTATGTAATCCACATTCACTCACCATGTGTTACGGCACCAGGGTCAGGATGGATCTAGGCACTGAAGATGTGCCACAATGTGGAACCATAATCCCTCACTCATGCAGATCCCCTGGGGGATACTTTTACAAGTTACACCACCAAGAAGGACTCCAGGTGTCAAGGAGTTTGATGCAAATGGTTGAAATAGGCTCGTGGGCAGACAGGAATCTGTGGTCAGGAACAGACCTCTCTGGGAACCTGAGATCACTCAGGGAGCAAGGAATCTTCTTCCCCAGGAAAGGAGGCAAAGCCTTCCGAGTGAGTGAAGTGCCTAGGCTGTCAGAGAACAGGAAATAAGCTTGGATGACTGAAACAAAGGAATGCTAAGATGCTGGAGAGATGGACAGGGACTGTTCACGCTCAGCCGGTGCTCCAGGGAGTCAAGTCTCCAGGGGGTTTCTGAACACAAACACTGAAGGCTTTATCTTTTTACATTTGTATTTGTGTGTGTGTGTGTGTGTGGTGTGTGTGTGTGTGTGTGTGTGTGCACTCTACTGACTAAGTTATCTCCATAGACTGTGTTGTACGATTTGGGGGGGACCAAGAGACTGCAGCTCCCCAGTCTCCTTATTCCCCTATACAAAGCTCAGGACCTGCAGCATCATGTATCTGGGCGGGTGGGTGGTTTTCAGACGTGAAATGTGTAGCGTGGGTCACAGAAGTCTAAACTCGGGGTATCTGTGGGACCTGCCAGGCTGTGAAAGCCACACTTCACAAGCTTCCAAGGACCAAGGTGGGGAGAGATGGGTGCCATTATCAGCATGGGTAGGAAGAGCCACCATCAGAGGCGGATCAAACCAGACCCCCAGCTCCATCAGCCTGGGTTTGCACATGGCTGCTCCTGGTTGGGGGAGGGAGATAAGAAGGAAAGAGAACAGCTTAGTGTGGGCAGTTCATCACTGCCCTTTCTGGCACCAGAAGAAGAATTTTTGACCAGAAAGAAAAATCCTTCTGCTCTTGGGGATTAAGATCAAGTTCCCGATACCGGCAATGAGATCTTTCCCTGCCCCATACAGGCCTGATAAGAGCTCTTGGCCCCCAAGCTGTCAGGAGGGTGACCCAACAGCTGGCACAGACTCTCGAATATCAGGATGTCCTATTGGCCCACATGTGGACTCCACAAACAACGGGCTTTCTTATTGGATGACGACAGAAGTGGGCAACTTGGAGAATCCAGGGCCAACGGGGTGATGGCTGAGTTTGTCTGGTATTTGTCCTCATTTACCCAAAGTATACAAGACCAAAGAGCCAGGACCTGGCACAGAGCGCCCTGCTGTGTGGCCTTGAGCCAACCACCTCTCCTCTCTGAGCCTCAGGATCTTCCTGTAAAATGGAAGGTTAATCCCAGGCACAGAGTAGATACAATGTTGCTTCCTTCCCACCTTCCAGCCAGCCTTGACTTATTTTCTTTTCCCAGAGGATCCTGGGCTCAAAGGCTGCGCAGCCAGGGTGCTCCCTCAAGCTGAGGTGGGAGTCCCGGCCCGAGCTGCTGCAGGGCCTCTGAGCTGGTGGAGTACCGAGCTATATTAAGCCTGAAGTGTGATTTTCAATGTCTCTGCCTGACTCACGCCCTGCTGGGTTTAAATGACAAGGGGCTGACTTAACTTGTCAGAGAAGGATTAAAGGCAAGCTTCCACTCCGGCACACCAGAGAAATAAAACACCACAACAGAAATGAGGTGTTTCAGAAAGGGGCTCCATCCAACTCCATCCAGCTCTATCCAGCTCCATCCAGCTCCATCCAGCTTCATCCCTTCTCTGCCCCTGCTCCCCCTAGCCCTGCCTTTTCTCCTTGGGTGCTAAGCCCCACTGCCAGCATGTCTCCTTGCAGACAGCCATAGCCATGGGCTTTTCTAGAGCACATATCTGACCATACCACTGCTACCCTCTCTGCCCCCATACTTCACACAAGAGCTCTCCATCACTCTCAGGGTCAAGTTCAAGGTCACCTAACCCAGCTGCCAGGCCTTTCTGGCTTCAGTTTCACTGCTTGTGAGCACCCCCACGGTGGGTACACCACTCGATCGATCGTATGGTTCATCCTCAGCTGTGCCAACGTTCCTCACCTCCTTCCTGTGCTGCATCTGCTGCCACAGGGCCCTTCCCTCCCTCCGTCTGGCAAACGCTGATGTTCCCTCAGGACTCAGCTTCAGGGTCACCCCCAGGGGCTGATGCCCAGAACTCTTCTTTCCATCCTCGTCCTCATCCTGCTACCTCGGGCTTGTTGGAGTTAGACCCTCATGTGCAGAGCCCCGTATATGTCTAGACACAGGCTTCAGACCTCCCTGGCTGTCCCTAAGAAGACAAGTGTCCTCTGACTAAAAACTCAGAGAAAGGAGGAGGTTGGCCCGAGGCCGCAGGGAGTTCAGCCCAGGATCCTGTCTCTTTTCTCTTGCACACATGGGGGAAGATGGGCTGAGCTGTCACCTGTGCTTAGGGCCTGGCTGTCTTTGCTCTTCCACCACCTTTTGGGGCGGGGCTTGGACTCGGGGAAATGACTCATTCAAAACACGCCCTTCTGATTGGTTGGGGTTATACCCTGCATCTTCTCACCTGAGGTCTAGTGTGGTCCTGAGCACATGGCTTAGGGTGGGAGGGAAGAAATGGCATCAGACAACTTCTTCAATCATTCTCTGCCTTTGAGAGCCAGGGTCTCTCATCAAGTCTTGAGGTCGGTGATGCAGCTACACTGGCTGCCACTGAGCTCCAGGGATCCTCCTGTCTCCATCTCTCCAGAGCTGAGAAGAAAGAAGAAAGGAGGGAGGGAGGGAGACAGTGAGGAGATTTCTGGGGAAATGTAAAAGTTAAGTTTCAGTTGATCAAGCAAAGAATTTTATCACAGTGTGAGCTTTCCAACCACCGCAGATGGGGTATCTTGGGATGGGTGGGTTCCCTACTTGAAGGTGTCTAAGCACCTGTCAGAGCGGCTGCCCGCCAGCACAGCAGTAAGGAAGGCTCCCAGCCAGCTGAGCGCCAAATGAGTGACTCTCTGTGGTTCTGATCTGGACTCTCCCAGGCTGCACTACCCTGCAGTGCCATCGTGGTAGGGACAGAAGGTCTGACTCCTGCCTCGCTGATGGTAACCGGGTAGTGTTCTGCAGAAAGCTGGTGTTTGGATGACTTTTGCGTGCTCCAGGAACCAAAATCACTTGGCTAGAAGTATTCAGAAAGGTAACCTCTGAGTGGACATCTGTGGGTGAGGCCAGCCATGCCTGGGAACTGAGAAGAGAGGACACAGGAAGGAATTTTAACTGAAGAGGGCTTGCACACTGTGGCCCGAATAAAGCTTATCTCTGTCCGTGGTACTCACTCCAAGCGTAGCTAGAGCCATCCACAGGTCTGAGGACAAAGGCCATTCCTTGTGATCCTCTAGAGAACTATGATACCCAATCGCAGCCTGCATACCCCTCTTCCTCCCCACGAGCTCTTTCTTCCATGGATCCAGAAGCTGGGGTTATCCAGAGGCCTCCTGGAGCTCTCGGAGAAAGAGCAAGGACCACAGCTCAGGAAACTTAAGCCAGGAAGGGTGAAGCACCTTGCCCAGGCTGTGAGGCTAGAGAATGACTGAGTAGTCTCTAAGACTGAGTCTTTTCTGCTGGGAGCTCCCAGAGGCCAGATCTACGTTGGGCCTCTAGGAAGGGCTGAGCCCTTTGGAGTAGAGGGTTGACAAGACAGGGCTCAAACCCTGTCCCCCATAGTTAGCATGAATGCTAACCACAGTGCTGGTCAGCTGCAATGCTGGGTGTTTGACTAGCCACCTCTGAATACTCAAGAGCTGAGGACAATGAGGCTCAGAGAAGTAAACTAACTAGCCACAGGTCTCCCGTCCAGAGAGGTCCAGGGAGATTTGAACACCAGGCAGTCTGGTCATCTTGGTGCAGGTTCCCAAGGTTTCTGGGCCATCCACTTCCATGTTAAAAGACAGGAGGAGCACAAGAGAAGAGGAGCAGACCGGGCTAGAGGCTTCAGGATGCTGTCATCATTGCCTGGCTAGAGCCACCTGTCTGCAGAGGCACAGACCCATGAAGACATTGTCAACACCAAGCAAGGATGTGTGGGAGACATGGCACGGTTCACCTAGCCTGAGATGACCACTCCGGGCAGAGAGGCAGTAGCAATGTCCCCCTCCACTCCCCATCCTTACAGAATCCTCTAAGCTGGATGCTTCTTTAGACAATGCTGCACGCAATTGTCCAGAGTTGACTCCTCACGGAGGCAAGACACACAGAGAGAGACCTCAGCCACCCTAGGGATGGAGGCAGGAGCCTGGGTCAACCATGCCTGCTTGGGAGATAATTCAGCAGCTGATCCTGTGTTGTTGCCGCTGCTGTTGCTGCTGCTGTTGTTGTTGTTGTTATTCTTTTGCAAGGTGGCAGAGTGACTCCGACGAGCGTAAACATGTATTGTGAAGCGGTGGTTCTTGGGGGATATGCTTTAACGGCTATAATAATCATCTTAATTGGCACATTAATTATATGAGAGCAGGTGCTTCCAAAATAATTGCGGATGTTGCAAAGCTGTTTATTTCCTTAAGCGGCTCACACGGTCCCCTTTAACCCTTGAATAGCAGACTACTCAAGGTACAACCTGGAGAGGAGGGAAGCCCATCTCATCTGTCAGTTCAGAACCAGGGTGACCCACCCCCCAGATACTCACATCACCCCTTCACCGTCCTGTTGGATAAGAAGCATCACCAGAAAGCTGGGGTTTTCACACGATGGTCTTGTCCCAGCATGCACTCTGCTGGGATAGATAATGGAGTCTTGGTGATAGAGAGGAATCCTCTAGCCTAGAGCCAGGACTGAGGGAAGAGAGGTGCAAAGGGCCTGAGGGCAGCTCATCTCAGCCCCATCAGGTGCTCGGTGAAGGTCTGAGAGGGAAGGGAGGAGAAGTCTTGTGGGTCATGGGGACCTGTCTAGAATACATTATGTTCACCTACCATGCTGTTGAGTTTGGACAAAATCCACGAGGAGTGATTCAAGATCTTTAAGAGCAGCAGGCGTGCTGTCATCTAATTTTATAAAGTTGCTGTCCTTGCACAGAGATAATTGACAAGTGTCTCCCGCTTGGCACGGCCATCACAAAGCTCTGCTCTGCGTCCCCGCTCTGCCCACCCATTCCCCTCTTTCCTCATCATAGCAAATGACATCACCGCCCACAGATTTCTTTAGCCAGAACTCTAAGATCTTTCCCGTCTTCTGGGTCCCCTGCCACTAATCATTCAAATCTCCTCCGGTTAGTCAACTCTCAACACCTGCCGTGAGTCCATCTCTCACGGAAGCGTTGGTCACCACTTGGAGTGGGCCACCGGTTCACTGCAACTTTGTTTCCTTGCTCAGCCTCCCCGCCCCCATCCCTGAGCAACCAGGGTGTCTTTGAGCATCTGAGTAAGGACAGCGCCATCCTCTGGATCCACTTGGTACTGCAGAATAAAACAAGAGGCCCACATGGGGGATCCTCGCATTACGCCAAAGCCCAGGAAGAAGGTGATGGAAGACGGGTGCTTGAGGATTGCAGGGTACGGCTTTCAGCTTCACAGAAGGAAGCCCTGTGACTGAGGCAGGCTGATCTGGAAAGAGAGAGCCTCAGAGCCTACCTTTGTCAGCAACAATCCCCAGCTCCTTCCAGACTGCCCACCAGTCCCACTGACCCATCCCTGGCCCCCACAAGCAACCACGGAAGCCCACGGTGCCCCCCTCACAGCACACCGACCCTGGGGAGGGAAGGAAACTGCTGATGTATGCAGGCCAGCCATTTAGGCAGACTTTGTACTGACACGCCTCAGTTCTAGTAGGCTCTTTCAACTTTCTGAATTATTATGTAGCTACATCACCTGCAAATAGCAACGACCTTCCTCTTCCTAAGGCATGGAGAGGCATCGCCTCTTAAGTCATCAACATTCCAATCCTGCAGCCAGGCTACTCGGACTCCAATTCAACCTCTTCTTAGACTCTCTGTGACTCAGGCACAGTGGTCTGGAGAGATGGTTCAGTAGTCAAGAGTGCTTGCTGCTCCTACAGGGGACCTGAGTCCATGTCCCACGGTTACTTGGAACTCCAGCACTGAGGGGTTATAGTACCCTCTTCCGGCCTCCGAGGATATCAGCACTCACATGACATACACACATAAACAAGCAAACAAGCAGATGGTTAAGTAAGTAAATGACTACTTAAATCTTACTATTTAAGGTGGTTTGATAATGCCTGCCACAGGCTCACATAGTTGAATGCTTGGTCCCCAGTTGGTATAACTGTTTGGGAAGGACTAGGAGGTGTGGCCTAGTTGGTGGAACTGTTTGGAAAGGATTAGGAGGTGTGGCCTAGTTGGTGGAACTGTTTGGGAAGGATTAGGAGGTGTGGCCTAGTTGGTGGAACTGTTTGGGAAGGATTAGGAGGTGTGGCCTAGCTGGTGGAATTGTTTG
>NW_021620793.1:742340-791575 GCF_004785775.1 Grammomys surdaster | reverse complement strand
TGTTTGGGAAGGATTAGGAGGTGTGGCCTAGCTGGTGGAATTGTTTGGGAAGGATTAGGAGGTGTGGCCTAGTTGGTGGAATTGTTTGGGAAGGATTAGGAGGTGTGGTCTCGTTGGAGGAGGTGTGTCACTAGGGAGAGGCTTTGAGGTTTCAGATGTCAGCGCCATTCCCAGTGTCTCTATCTCCTACTTGTGTGTCAAGGTGTGAGCTCTCACTTGTTCCTGTCCTCAAGCCTGTTTCTGCCATTGTGGTATGGAACCCTGAAACCAGAAACACAATGAAATGTGTTCTTCATGGTGTCACAGCAACAGGAAAGTAAGTGACCCACTACATAAGCAGCATTTTTATACTTACTGAACTTACTGTCATTTCTTAATTTATTCCATTGTCTGAAACTTTCAGGATTCTTGCAAAAAAACTTTTCCTGGGTTTCATTATTTAATTAATATTTATTTACCACTGATTTCTGATAAATACTTTTTTTTATCATGCGTAGGAAGGTTCCCTCTATTTCAAGTTTTCTAAACATTTTTAATAAAGAAAGTTAATTAAATGTTCTTTAAGAACCTATTGAAGTAATCATATGGTTTTTCTGCTTTAATCTTCTAATGGGATGGATTATGTTGATGGTTTCCCTAATATGGAGCCTCTGTTGGGTTTTTATAATTTTGCTAAACAAATATCTAGTGCTCCAAATTAAAAGAACTCTCCGGTACTTATTTATTAGTATTATAAATGGAGTCTGTTTTGTTGGCTTTTCTGCAGGTCTCTGGGATGTAAGAGCGCCTGGCTATTGATTTTCTGTGCGTGCTTTTTATCTACTCTATAAATGGGACGTGCTTGGCTCCTTGGCTTTCTGTTCCTTTGACTGGTCTGATCACCCTGTCTCCTCAAGCTGATGTTTTCTCCTCCACCTCTGAGGTTTTCTGTGAATATGTGTGTGAGGAGTGTCTACTATGTACCAGGCACTGGGCTGGGCTTTCTGACCTCAGGCTCCTGTCACTCCCTGCAAGGCTAGAGTGGTAGGAAAAGCATCTCTTCAGCTGATGTATCAAGGGCAGGGGTCCAAAGAGGAGAGTCTCCAAAGCCACTTAGAGGCTGGTGAGGATTCAAGCATTGTAACCCTCAAGTCACACCCCGCACAAAGTCAGCCCTTCCCCATGGTACCTTACCCTTTGAGAGACATGAGTAATGTAACCTTGACCCAGAGGGGAAGCTGGGGCTGGGGTCATAGTGGTCAGAGCTGGCACTGACTGGGAGGATAGATGTTCTCACCCTAAACCTTCACAATTATGATCCCAGCTCAGGGGCTGGAGCTGGAACTGAAGCCTCCCTTACTCCTAGGCTTCCCCCAAGGCTAAGTGGGGCTGGTGACATCTCAATGCCCACTGGAACTCCCTCTGCCCCCCTGCCTCATTATGCCTCAGACCTGGCCTTCCTGCTGCAGCGAGCTCTCAACTGCTCTCTGTGGCATCACTGATGACCAGCTCCCCCATCTCCCCAGTGTCCACACCTAGCAGCCTGGGTCCTTTCACCTGCTCACAGAGCCCCAGTTACCGTAATCAACCCCAGAGCCCTTACCTCTGGTCTCCGACTAGTTCTCAGCTCCTTGGACCGTCTCCTACAAAGATGGCAGCTGACGTCTTACTGCCCAGCGTCTGCAGTAGAGCACTACGGAAGGAGGGTCCCTTTGAGGAGAGCCAAGGCAGCTGGGTGCCTTGTGTGTTCCAGACGCTAGGCCCTGCGCTCAGCACAGCTCACATTCAATCACGTGAGAAGATCCTGTGGGTTTGAGGCAGCATGTCCAGTGAGTCTGTTCGGTAGCAGAGGGCTGGTGTGCACACAGATCCTCAAGCTCCCTGGGTAGAACTCTCTGTCCCAGACCCTTGGGATATAGTAGGAAACCCATCCTAGCTAACATCTTGGAACACGGTCCTAGCTAACAAGGGAAGCTGCTTCTCATTCAGGGAGGAGAGCTGAGCGCCAAGAACTACCTGGGCTTCACCTGAAACCCCACCCACTGTAAGACAGGGATACTCAGGCTCAGGAATAAGATGTCATTTCTCAGAAGTCACCAGGCTGGAATTTGAACCCAGCCCTTCTGATCCCAGACCTTTCCCCAGCCAGTTTCTTGTTCCCTCACAATGGTCAGCTCTGTCAGGCTGCAAGAGCCCAGCTAGAAGCCTGATACCTGGACAGGTGCAGCAAACATAACCCCTTCCTCCTCTGTGCTGTCAAAGCCCTACCTGGGAGCCTCAACCCAAAGTGCCACCCAGTGGACACTGTCTCATCAGGATGATCACCTGGACCAAGAGCATGGTCACTCCTTGATAGTGAGCTACCAGAGTCCTCACCAGAGTGGAGTATGAACATCTGGGGTCACAGGTGAGGTTCCCTCAGATATTCCAGGTTCCGAACAAACAGCCTTCCTGGTAAGGCTGGCCCCTGACCCCCTCAAGGCCTTTTCCAGAAATGAGGGAAGCAGCGCCCCCTGTCCAGTGTTGAGGGAATCCCGCGCTCTTTCTGGGAGCCCTCCACAGCTTCCCATTTATAGCAGAGGGTTTGTATGAACACTCTAATATTTGATCTGGTTGTTGAATCATCACCCCTAGCCTATGGTTACGTGCAGTCATTGTCTCCAGTTTGTAAGTGGAGATACTAAGGCTAAGGTCAATACGGAACGAGTGTGGGTTGCCATGGCACCCAAACTCTGGTGGCTTGGCTTCTATGTGTACACTCTCAGTCCTCTCAGTCACCCCATGGCTCTTCACGGAGGACACATTTTGGGACCCGAGTTCTCCAGTCTCTTCTACACAGTTCCACAACGGGGCTCCGGAGGTGACACGGAGCATATTGTGCTTGTCATGCAACTGGGAGGACCTGACCTCCTATCTCCAGATCCATACAAAGCCAGCACAGGCCCCTCATCCCAACACTCCTCCAGAGAGACAGAAGGCAGAAGCAAGAGAATTCCCAGAAGCCCATGGGCTAGCAATGAATGACACCGAGACCCAAGACACGGTCTCAAAGCAAAATGGAAGGTAGATACCAACATGGGCAGTCCTGTGTCCTCCACGTGCGCACCAGGGGGCATAAGTGCCTGTGCTCATCCACACACAAACATGAGCTCACGCATAAAATGCCACAACATCTGAGTTTAACCTACACAGTCCCCCGCATGCTTGAGTCACCTCTGGGTGACTTCTTCTGACTGTGTAATTAACCGCCTTGTTCCCAGTTCATCTTATTACATTCTGTTTAAGAAACATCAGGGGGCTGGAGGGATGGCTCAGCAGTTGAGAATGCTTGCTGCTCTTGCATGGTCCTTGGGATCTGTTCCCAAAACACACATCAGGTGGCCCACGACCATCTGGAACTCCTACTCCAGCAGATCCAATGCAGTCCCCACATGCAATGCATACACACATACACAAAAATAGAAATCTTTTAAAAGGGACAAGCAAGAAGGAGAAAAACGCATATGTGCTTAAATGCAGACACAGAAATTGTATCAGTTGATCACCATGAACTCAAAACCCAAGACAGTTAAGGGAACAGCCAGACCTGTCCCATCCCATCTCCCCACCCACCCACCCACCCACCCACCCATCCACCCACCACAACCTCCTCTCCTATACACACAGATATATTAGCTGACAGAAATAAAAATTTAAAAGCCCAGAGCTGTCTCCGAGTCCTGGGACACTGGTGAGGGGCACAACTGGCCACAGAGCCTGAAGAAAAAATCCAGCCAGCTGGTAGAGATTAAAAGCTCCCAGGCTGACATGTGCCTGGCTCTCTCCTGCTTCCCCCTGTCAGGAGCTGAGTCTGTGCACACCCCAGGACCTGGCAGACTTGGCCAACTGGACTTTTCAGGGAGATTCAAGCCACTCCTGGAAGTGAACCCCCCTTGGCTCTCGGCGCTCACACAGTGCAGGGCTCTCTCTCAGCAGTGCTCAGTGGTCGGTTTCTTTCAGCTCGGTGGAGGTCGGTGGCCTGATTGATGGCCGCCCCTGTAGAAAGTGGTGCTGAGATTTTCCATTAGAACCGGGAAGCTCGCTGCTGTAGCTTTTTAGAAGGTCAGAGGGTCAGGCTGGGAAAATACTGACAAAGCAGCTGCAGCCGCTTCCTTTGTGGGTCTTCAGGAGTTTGCTCACTGTGTTTGCCCTGCTTGCCCCAGGGCTGAGGGTGGGGCTGTGTGTAATGTGAGTTGGCACTGTCTGAGCCTGTATTTTACTCATACCTGCTCTTGATCACAGGCACTTCCTGTGGCCTCAGCCTACTTCCTGTTTCCAGGGAGATCTCTGGAGAATTCTGAGTCCTTTCCTGACTCCTCCAGGAGTCTGTTCACCTCTCCCACTATGGTGAGAGCAAGACCAAGGTACAAGTTGGAAAGATAGAGCCCCAGTGCTCATGCCCTGGTCCTCTCAGCCTGTCCGTCTGTTTTTCAGTCCCTCGTTTGTCCATCCATCCTCTTTCTTCCCCCTCCCCACCCTCCAAGTCTTGATACAGTCATCCAACCTGTACACGTGTGTCTCCTATGCTTCCCAGGTTCTGGGATCCTGCCCTTGGTGTCTGTGTGGTTGTCCCTTCAGGAAAAACCATCCATGCCTCCTCCTTCTGACCGGAAACCCCTAAAGCCTGGAAGTATGAGAATTAGCTAAAAAGAGAACACCTTCTTTTCTTTGTACCAAAAACTCCAGTTACAATGCCTTCAAGGCTGGGAAGAGAATGGTATACCAGTTACTTGCTTGTCACAAAAGTGGCACAGTGAATGGGCTCGCAGTTCAAGGCTCTGGTCCCATCATGGCGGGAAGGCACGGCACCTGGAGCGTGAGGCATCTGTCTGGCCGCATCGCATCTGCAGTCAGGAAGCAGGGAGCGATGAATGCTGGTACCCAGCTCACTTTCCCCTTTGTACTCAGCCCAGGACTCCTGCCCATGGGATGGTGCTTTCCACATTCAGAGAAGTCTTCTCACTTCAGAGAACTTAATCCAGAAGCTTCCTTACAAACATGCCCAGATGGTTATCTTCTCAATGATTCTGGATTCTGTCAAGCTGACAGTCAATATTAACCACCACAGATGCTCTGTTAAGTGCTTATCTGGCAAGCACAGGGACCTGAATGAGATTCCCAGGATCCGTGTACAGATCCTACAGAGACCTTGGGGTTCTATGGTCAGCTATTACAGCCTAATTAGTGAACTCTCAGGCTCACCAATAACAAATCCTGTCTCAAAGGAGGTAGAGCGTTCCTGAAGAACCATGCTTAGAGTTGCCCTCTGATCTCCATATACACACATGCATATACAACCCAGACAGACAACACACACACACACACACACACACACACACACACACACACAATTTTTCCTCCTAATTCCTTTAAAAGAAGCTCAACGAACAAAGCAGAAAGATGGCTGCAAAGCCAGTCACAGCCCGTTTGGGATTCTCTGAGGCTCTGTGTCCTCTGGTTCTGGTGCAGGATGGAGACGGCTCCCAGCCTCACCAAGGGAGAGAAGTTAATGCCCCTCGGCTATAGCATGCCTAATGTGTCCACGCGCCAGGAACTATTCTAGGACCAGAATATAATTGTGATAAGACAAACATAACTCCTGCCCCGGTGGGGTAAGGAGACAGACCATTAATTAAGTAATTAGCAAGAAAATAGTGGGTGGTGATAAGTACAGTGCAGATAATTGTGGGTGGTATGGTGGAGAATAGCTGGAGTTCTTGAGGCGCTGGCCAGAAAGTGACATTCACACTGGACTGTATGACGAGGAAGGAGTTGTGCACAGACCTAGGAGAGAATCCCGTCGCTCTTCTGTTGCTGAGAAAACACCTGATAAAGGCAACTTGAGGGAGAAAGGGCTTGCTCCCTCCCACAGCTCAGTGGCACCCTCCATCATGGTGGGGACGGCAAAGCAGCAAGAGTGTGAGGCATCCAGTCACATCACATCTGCAGTGGGAAACAGAGAGGGATGCATGCATGTTGCTGGTCAGCTCCCTCTCTCCAGGATCCATCACCTAGGGAATGGCTCCGCCCACAGTGGGTAGGTCTTCCCACCTCAGCCTAGTGACGAGAATCCACACAGGTCTGCTCAACAGCCCCTCTACCAAGTCATTCTAGAGGTTCTCTGACAACTGAGATTAACAGTGACAGAGAGCAGGCCAAGTAGAGGGGCTGCCTAACCGAGGAATGAGCTCGGCCATACTGTTGAGTTCAAGCCATGAGCCCGGAACACAGAGGAGCAAAGAAAAAAGACATTAAACCAGAGAAGAGACAGGGCTATCTCACAGCAGGCCTGGCAGAGTCTATCCTTAGCACAGCGGGACTTGGGACTTCCTGGAGTGGTTTTGTATAATATGTGCATATATTCATGTGTGTGCGTGTGTGTGTGTGTGTGTGTGTGTGTGTGTGTGTGTGTGTGTGTAGGCTAGAAGTCATGTCTCTTCCTCTCTGGATCTCCACTTATTTTTGAGACAGTGTCTCTCACCAAACCCAGAATTCACCAATTCAGCTAGACTGTTTGGCCAGTGAACTTCAGGCTCTGTGCTAGGTGGAAGGCAGGAACCATTGCGCCCAGCTTTTATGTGGGTGCTAGGTATCTGAATACAGACCCCCATGATTGTTCAGTAAACACTTTGTGGGCTGAGCTGTCACCCCAGCCCCTGTTTTGAAGGATTTCATAGGATCTGACTTAGTTTCTTAAAGGAATTCTCTGGCCGTGGAGCAGACTCTGGATGGATAGTCGAGCTGGTGCCATAGTAACAAAACAGCCCCCCCTCAGTGACTAAATATAACAAACACTTCTTCTCATTGACAAAATCAGAGGTGCAGCTGTCCTCAGAGAGGTGGCTCTGGGGTCCAGGCTCATTCCATCTCTGCTATTTTATACAACTTGACAGAAGTTAGAGGTGATTGGGATAGGAAACCTCAATTAAGAAAATCCTCCCACCAGTTTGGCCAGTGGGGCACCGGGGGATGGGGCTTAATGATTGACATGGGAGGGTGTAGCTCACTATGGGTAGTACCATGCCTGAGCGGGTAGTCCTAGGTGCTATAAGGAAGTGGATTGAGGAAGCCATGGGAAACAAGCTTGTCCATGACGCCTGCTTCGGTCACCACGTCTTGTGTGCCTGTCTTGACTTGTCTCGGTGATGGGATGTGACCTGATAACTGTAAACTAAAATTGACCCTTTCTTCCTGAGTTATTTACAGTCATGGTGTTTCATCACAGCAACAGAAACCCTAACTACGACATCTACTGATGTCCCTTCCTTTCAGTATGCGTGGAGGCCATCTGAAAAGGGTGTTACCCAGAAACAGGAAAGCTGAGTCTGCTTTTCTGGTCCCAGGAACAGCTTAGGTCACTTCGGCTTATGCTCATTGGCCATTGGCAGTAGCTGCAAGGGAGGCTGGGTAATAGTTTTTCCCAGTTGCTCAAGTAGAAGCTAGCACAGTGTGATCTGGTAAGCTCAGAGTACCATCTGTGATAAGATCAGGGATGGGTGTGGGGAGGAGGGTTAGGAGGATCTTGCAGACCTCCAGAGCGGGACTGATGGTGGCCCCATATGACCAGTGACAGTGGGGATGCAGAGAGGCAGACAGATGTTCCTGTCATTGGACACCTGCTGCTATGCTTAACTGCTGAGCTCAGCTAGGCCCAACTGTTGTTATAGCAACTCCTCACAATGGGGACACTGTCCTCATCTTTTGCGGGATGAGGTCAAATTCCCCAAATGGCTATTCTCTACCTTGGAGAGGTCTGCAAGCAGAGACATCCTCCTAGCAAGGCTTTCAAAAGTGAGAGTCATAAACCTGGAGTGTTGCGCTCCGGGTAATGGCCTTTAGAGATGTCCGTGTCTTCTCTCTGCATATATCAGGGGAAGTAGTGCCCCAGAGCTGACCCAGGACTCCCCGCTGCAGCAGAGGTGGTCAGTGTCTAAGCAGGGGTCTAGCCCAGGTCTCTCATGTGCCTCCCATTCAATGCAGTAACTTTTAAATGTCTCCCTCCTCAGAAAGGCCAAGGGTGCGAACAGCTGGGGAAGCTCTCTGGGGTAAACGCCTGTCCTGGTGACATTTGTTGAGACTCGAGGGGAGTGAAAGAGGGTGCTGGGTCCTGTGGCCATCATAAGGCCTTCTCTACCTCAGCCACCTCCTTATCTTACCTATTTATTTTCTCTCCCTGAACCACAGACTTCTCCTTTAGAGGGCACTGAAGATGCCAGCCAGCCTCACGTGGTTGTCACGGGACATGAGGACTAGAGGGTGAATCCCAGAGTGGACGGACACTGGGAAGTCCTCAGTGATGGATCTAGAAACAGGGCAGGGGATACAGAGCCCTCTGCAGCCCAGTCCCTCATCCTACATGTGCTGAGGACAGTCAGCTTATTCTGGGTCCCAGCAACTGTGCTAAGCCTCTCACATGTTACCCTTAAACATGCAATCCACCCTCTGCGTCTCCTGCTGCCGTGGTCATGGTTCAGGTCTTCCCACCCTGCCTGGTGTCAGTGGGTACTGGAGCCAGGCAGATGATCTCCAGACCTCTGCTCTGTCCTTGGATCAAATCCCCCTTGAGCAGGAGGAGGGTAAGAAGTGTCAGAGACCTTCATCGAGAGGGCTTCTCTCCCCCACCACTCTCCACTGTGTGGAGATTTGATCTCTCTACTTTAGGGTGAAACTAAACACCCTCCTGCTCTTAGCCAGAGATCCCAGGAGCCACAAGAAAGCCATTCTTCCCCAAGTCACTTGACCAGTCACATTCTCCCTAGCCTCTGTGGATAGCCTGAGACAGGCTTCTGGTGAGTCTGGTGGTACACACCCACAATCCCAGTACTCAGGAAGCTGAGGCAGGAGGATCTCAAGCTCAAGGCTAGCCTGGGCTAGACAATTAAGATATTGCCTCGAGAAGGACAGAGGCTTCTGATGTTTGTCCTGAACCAAACTGAGTGAGTGTGGGAAAGAGAAAGCTGTCACTGGGGACAGAGCAGGTTCCGGGATTCTGGCAATAGAATCAGAATCTGTGTGAGTCTCTCCCAACTCTGTGGCCCTGCTTGGGGAGCTTTGGGCTGGATCCCACTGCTCTGTCATTATCCATGGGCGCCCAGAGGTAGTTCAATAAAGAGAATTTTAAAGGCTTTTAATGCTTTACAGGGAGTCTATCCTTTGCCAAAGTACCAATTAAAGAGGCAGGCAGTTCAACATGGCTTTATTACCCACATTTGGTCTGAAGGGGAGACTCAGACAATGAAGGCTCCGAGAAGTCCCCTCTGCTTTCTCCAACGGGGACTGTAGGAGTCTTCTCCAGGGGCTTGCCTACACCTGCACTCAAGAGAGAGCTGGAAGACTCTCTTAGGAGTGTCCTTGACATGAAGAGAAAGGTATCAAGGAACTGGGAACTCTGAGACTCTCTCTGACTGGAAGTCACCAGCTAGGTGCTAGAATTTAGACGAAGCAAGACACACGGGTCAGAGACGTTGCGAGCAAAGTCAAGACCAAGGGAACTAATCTGGAATGACCACCAGGCAGTTCTGTGTCCCGCACACTGTGCTAAGTACTTTCTATGTGACCTCTGACCCGTCAGATCACCCTGTCCTCTGTTGTCACTGTTCCTCGAATGGGGAAACTGAAGGTCGGGTCAGTCCAACCAGTCATTCTTCAGGCAGGTGCTGGAGCTAAGCACGTGTTCTCAACTCCAAGACTAAACAGTGGGGAGAGTAGTAGGAAGAGCTCAGGAGGGCAGCAACTGTGAGGCAGACAGTGTCTGTACTCATATCCCACTGATTCCATCTCCCTCCTAACTTCCCCTCAGGACGTCTCTCTGTGTCCACTCAGGCATCAGATCTGGGCCTCTCATCCAGACTGGCCTAGCTTGGACCTGTCTCATACTGGCTGTCTCCATACTCCCTGTTCTAGAAGATGCCATTGAAACAATATCCCTCCCATAGGGACTGTCTGTGGCACTGTCTCCCTGGGTTCCGTTGATGGTCCTAGGACTCCTCATTGACTATCAACTAGGCTGCTGCCTGCACCGGGCTCCACATAGATGGCCCAGTAAGGTCGTGGTATCATCTCATTCAGGGATCTTCTGAAAAAAACTCTGTGTCTAGAGCTCGTAAGAGCACAGTGGTCTCTCAGTTACGTGTCTCTCCACTCACCCACCCACCCACCAAACCATCCATCCATCCATCATCCATCATCCATCATCCATCCATCATCCATCATCCATCCATCATCCATCATCCATCATCCATCCATCCATCCATCCATCATCCATCATCCATCCATCATCCCTCCATCCATCATCCATCCATCATCCATCATCCATCCATCATCCATCCATCATCCATCCATCCTCCATAGCACCTTCCTATCCACCCTTCTGTATATCTCTGCACATACACATCTATCCATGTACCTATCCATCTATCTAGTCACCAATCCATCCGACCACCTTCCTGTCTATCCTACATATCCATCCCCAACTACCCACCCGTCTGTCTATCCTTCTACATATTATTTTATCCATCTCTTCATCTACCCATCAACCCACCCACCCAGCCAACCACTCACCCAATCATCTACCCATCTACCCCCACAGCCATTCATCTTTCCATGTATCTACCCATCTACCCCATTCGCCCATCCCTCCACCTGTCCGTCCGTCTGTCTATCCATCTATGTGTCCATGCATCCATCCCCTCGCTGGTCCGTCTACCCATCCTTTTGTAACCATGCATCATCTTCCCTCCATTATCCATCTGTCCGCTCGCACGTGCTCACATCTGTCCCCCCCTTCCACCCACACACGCCTGCATCTATGTGTGTGTCTAGCATCTATTTTTGAGCATGGCTTCCTCCACCATGCTCTTAGCACTGTGGCTGGGACTTTCTAGAGACTGGAGGGTTAGCTCACGCCATCTGTCTGCCTTTAAGCTTCATCAGTGCCCTGCGGTGACCCCAGGAAAAGTGACAGGGCGGATATTTCCAGTCCTCAGTCCTTCCTTCAGTAGAGGGGTGGATAGAGGGCTGAGAAGATGACTCTGTTGGTCCAGTGCTTATTATGCTGGCATGAGGAGCTGTGCTCAGGTCCCTGGCCATAAAGCTGGAGGTGAGCCCCAGCACAGTGGCTCAAGGACTGTCCTGCGTGCTCACAGTTCACAGAGGGGCAGCCAGACTGAGACACGGGCTGGTGCCCTGGGGCTCCCTCCAAGACTGAGTGACTTGCTGTGACCTTAAGCCTGGTGTGCCTTGTCTGGTCCGTCCACTGTGAAACCTTCTCACTGGGTGCCAGCTCTTTCTCCTCCTCCATGCTGTCTGCCAGGTGCCTGGGTGGAGGAGACATGTCAACGGAACATTAACTTCCTAAAGACTCCGGTCAAGTCCCTGCTCCCCCTCAAAATGCCGGGAGGTGGAGCTCAGCTCCCCTTTCCTGAACCAAGCTTGGGCGCCAGCAGAGCAACCGTGTCCCTTGTCTCCACCGCTCTGATGCTCTGCTCTGGTTCCTGTCAGGAAGGGGCTTGCTAGCAGTCTCCACGGTGGCTCACCGTCTCAGTGGCTTCTCTCTGCTCTTGGTAATATTGGATTAGCCCACTTTCTTGAAAGCTGATTTTCCATTTGCATAATCCTCCCCTCTTGGAGTTGCAAGGCCCTTGGTTATAAGCTGATGGGGCCAGGGCAGTCAAGCAAATTATACTGTTGATTCTGAACAGCCATTCAAAGTGGAGGGAGGTTTTTTTTTTTTTTTTTTTTAAAAAAAAAAGGTCATATACATTATCTTTAATCTTCATACTCCCCGTGACCAGGAGTGACATTCTCATGGGGGATGCCTTTCCCTGTGCCTCCTGGAAGGCAACCCTCTTCACCAAACCACAGCAGGAGAGATGAAAGTCAGAGCTAAGGGGGGACTTCCTGTGGAGCATCTGCCCCTGCCCTAAATGCATAGGAAAGCTCCTTAGAACAACAGTGACTTTCATTATAGAGAGATAAAGCACAGTCCCATCCATCACTGCTCTGCAGCACACCAGCGGCTACTAGGACAGGCACATCCTCTGGGGGATGGTGGAGCCCGCTAGAGAGCCAACGTCCTGGGTAGAACTGAAACCAGCTGTCTCTGGCTTCCTTGATGCCTGACTAACAGCTCAGTTCCCATCAACAAACAGCGAATGCTGTCCTACTCTGTGCCACAGGGCTTTTCACTGAGAGCCTACTATGTACCAGTTCCCAGGACACCACCCAGAGGTACTTACTATCACTGATGACAAACGAGCAGAAGAAGAACCAAGAAGCTGTGTTCTTCTTTGGGGGCCTCTCCTTTCTGTCCAGCACTGGACTTAGAGCCTCCTTCCCTTCCCTAGACTCCTCTCCCGTGCAGAATCTCCATTGCTTCTCTCCACTTAAAACTGAAAAATGCTGGCCTAGGGAGGAAGTCCAGTTGCTCGAATTTCTCTTCCCACACTTCTTAGAACCACTCAGGTTGATTGTTTGTTTGTTTGTTTGTTTGTTTGTTTGTTTGTTTTGCCCAGGCTGGCCCTGAACTCAAGGCATTCCCCCTGCCTCAGGTTCATGAGTGCTGCTGATACCACAGGTACAAGCCACCAGCCCCATATTGTCTTGCTTTACTCAGGATTAAGATGTTCAGATGTTGTGGAGGCAGGGGGATTGACCCAGTGAGCAAGACAGATGAGGTGGTCTCTAGCTTTTGAGATTCCAGTGATCTTGACCTTGATGTTTTGGGCAAAGCCAGCCAGGGAAGGTGACAGGAGGCATCAGACTGGGAAAGGGGAAGCCCACCAGAGACTCAGTCTCCCCATGTGTAAAATGAAGGGCCCTGTGTAAAAGACCCTTCGAGGAAAGCACCCTTCTTTGAGGGAGGTGTGAAACATGGGATAGCCCAGACTGGGCTATGCCCTGGAGCCTGGATGGTGCCCACAAAGACGTGGAGCCCATCCACGAGAGGCAACAAGCTTCACCGTGTCACTGAGGGGGTTGTGTATAAACAAAAGCCACACTGGGTGCCAAAGAGATAAATCACCACAGCCCCGTTCGCAGGGACATGTCCTACAGCTGTAGCCCACTAGAACGGGGTGCTCCTCTGACTTCCTAATGGACCGAGCATGCAGGAGGCCCAGCTCCACCGTCCTCCCTCCCCCTGCCTCTGCTGGGTTCCTCTGACAGCAGGTAAAACACTAATAAATATTGAAAGAGAGGGAAATGGCTGTGGCTGCCGAGCTTCTGGGTGAATAAATGAAAGACAGAAAGGAGAAAAGATCACCCCAGGTTGGGCGCCTGCCAGATCGCCTGGAGGCCAGTGGACGGGCGCTGTAGCACGCTGCAAAGAGTGCTCAGGACCTGCCTGCCCCGGTGTGTGTGGGACCGTTCCAAGCCTCTGTTTCTTCAACTGTAAATCAAGCAGATTCATACTCACCCTGTGAGGTCAGATTAAAGGGTCTACAAGAGTCAGAGCAAGCGCACAGTAGGAAACAGATACAAGCTAGAATTCTACCCTGTCCCAAAATGGCGGCACGGAAGTAGAGGTGTTCAAAACCATAGTCGTCTGTGATGACAGTGAAGAACAGAGAAGGCCAGGGCACGGAGCCCATTCATCCCTTGGTGACAGTTTGCTTGTAAGTGGCATCAGCCCCCCTCAGAACCTTGTACATTCTAGCTGTTTCTGTGCCCCTCAGGGAAGACTTCTCCCTTGACAGGACAGTGAGAGGCTGGGACTGTATGTGTGTGTGTGTGTGTGTGTGTGTACTGTACATGTGTGTGCATGTGTGTATGCTGTGCATGTGAGTGTGTACCGTGAATGCATGTATACTGTGAATGCGTGTATACTGTGCATATGTGTTGTGCGTGTGTGTACTGTGCATGTGAGTGTGTGTATATGTACTGTATACTGTGAATATGAGTGTGTGTGTTTGTGTGTGTACTGTGCACGTGAGTGTGCATGTGTGCATGTGTGTGTGTACCATGCATGTGTGTGTATGTGTGTATGTACTATACATGTAAGTGTGTACATGAATTTGTGTATATGTGCCCACATCTGTGCTTGGTAGGAGTTGTGCACCCGTCCCTGGGCAGAGGGAGGGAGCCAGTGGACAAAGAGGACTTGGAGAGGAAGGAGGAAGGGAAGTGAAGAGTCAGGGCCGGTGGGATGCCACAAATAGGAAATGGTGACAGGATGCCTACAGGAAGCTCCCTGCAGACGGGCCCAGCATGCCCTAGCGGCAGGGAAAGATGGCACCTGGGTACAGACTCTGGGTGTGAATAGCAGCTGTAGGCTCTGTGTGTGTGTGTGTGTGTGTGTGTGTGTGTGTGTGATTGTCCAAGCCCCTCCATCCCTGAGCCTCAATTTTCTTCCTTCTCTGCTGCTGTAGGATAGCACTGATAGCTGGATGTTTAAGAGAAGCTCCTAGAGGGATCCATGGAGCACTCTTCGCCATGATAACATTTCCTACTGGGGCTGTAGGAGCAAAGCAGATGGGCAAAGGCCCAGGACGGACACAGAAGGACCCCCACAAATAAATCATCAGTGTCATCAGGCAAGGGCTTCCTCTCGGTGTCAAAGGAAAGAGCAGGTGGCCAGGCCAGAGGCCCAAGAGACCCAGGAATGCGGGCAGGATGGCTGGCCTCCTCAAAACTATAGCCTGGTCATCATGGAGACCCATTTTGGCCTTGGCCAGGGGTCCTGTCCACCCGTGCAAGGGAGGCACTAGGGCTGAGGACTCTGTGGGGTCCTTCGAGTCAAGTAGAACAGCCTGACAGACCTTAGTACCACATCCTCAGCTATACACCCCGATCTATCCGCCAGAGCACGGAGTGGGGCCCTTGTACTGTCTCACCTCAATTCACCCGTGCTCCAGCTCCTTCGTCTGCTCTGCACCAAGCCAGTGAGAACCGAGAGTGCTCCAGGGGATCTTGGGTGACACATGAGGTGACACGTGAGGCAGCGTGATGGTTGGCTGGGAAAGCATGCCTCTTAGTTATCAGGAGGTTAGAACAAGAAGAGGAGATGGCAAGGAAAAAGCTGTAGAGAGGAGGGGGAAAGGAGGGAGAAGAAAAGGAGAAGGGAGAGAAGAGGAAGAAAAAGGAAGGAGAGGGAGGATGTGAAGAGAGAGGAGGAAGAGAGGGATGAAAAGGGGGGGTGATAGCACCAGGGAGAGAGGAAAAGGAGAGGGAGAGAAGAGGAGGGAGAGGAGAAGGGAAAGGAGGAGGGAGAGGAGGAGGGAGAGGAGGAGGGAGAGGAGGAGGGAGAGGAGGAGGAACAGTCAGCACCAGCATCCGAGGCCCTCTCCTGTGGACTTGGATGGTCCAAGCAGGAAGGGCGGGGGTGGGCCTGTCTGAAGCAGGGCTCCTGGTAAAGCTCCTGGCCTCTGAGACAGAGATCCCAGCACCAGCAGTACGTATTCTGGATGGGATCCAGGGAGAGCTGTGGCAGTAGACCGGATGACAGAGGGCAAGTGAAGTCCACCAGGTAGGAGTGGCTGCTGAGCCCGAGGAGAAGAGCCTGAGCTCCCTGAGAAGCGCCCAGAGCCTCTCCAATTCCTGCACACCTAAAAACTGTCCCAGGAGGCCAGTTAAAGAACATTCCAGAACTTACCTCAGTCTGACTCTGTGGACCTAGGAACCCAGGACCTTGCAAACACTCCTGGCTCAGGCCCTGCCAGATGATGAGGGCCCAGGGGCCACTGTGACCCCACCCTGGGAGGCCCCAATGCTGGTGTCTGTCCCCACTCCAGTGTTAGTTGAGAAATGCTGGGATCTTGCCTCTGGCGGGGCTTGTGCAGACCCGTGTAGGGATGAGAGCGGAAGAGCAGTCCTGTGTCTGGGCCAAAGGGCCCCAGTTGAGTCCTGTCAGGCCAGTAACCTATGTGATTTAGGCCAAGCCTCCAACCTCTGTAACCCTCCGTTTTCTCATCCTTAAGGATGAGATCCTAATTCTGACAGAAAAGCCATTCTGAGAACATCAGGAGAGCAGCCTAGCAGGTATGCCCAGCACATCGTAGGTACACAATAAAATGACACCCCTATCCTTGCTGAATTGTGCTAGGTTTTCATCTCAGGTCCAATTAGTTTTGCTACCAAATAGATCAAACACACACACACACACACACAGTGATTTTAAAAATTAATTTAAAAGTGTAAGTGCCAGGACCCATGAGGCCTGCACCTCCACACCTATAAAACCTGGGGTACCCTTCGCTCCCCCTGCCTACCCATCCCCCAAGACACCCGCACCCTCCCTTTCCTTTCCCCAGTTAAACAAAGCCGCCCAGCCTGGGAAGGTCACCTGACAGGGCTGCATGTAATACATAAGTGAGAACAACAACAGGCAGACAGAGCCCTCACAATTGCTGGGGACGAAACTATTTCCTTTTCAATCTTCTCTGAAAAGTGACAGATAATAACCGGCCTGGAGATTGTAATATTATTAGGACCCAAAATAAAATAAACCCTTTAACTGCTTCCCCCCACCCAGAGAGGCCAGATCCCTCCTCCACTCATTTAAATGAAGTGATTGCTTTCTCTGATTCTTACCTGAAATCCTGAGAACTGGGGTCCCTCTCCCCCGCAGAGAGTGGTCCACTCCCCCTCTCTCAGCATCTGCAGTGGGGTTTCTCATCTCTGCTTCCCACCAGCATTGTGTTGAGACCCAGCAGCAAGATGGAAGCATTATGAAGCACCTGTAGCATGCCTGCTCCTACACAAACCCCACCAGCACACGGAAAGGGCCCAGCTCCCATTTCCTGCCACTACTAACACCGATGTTGTGTGGAGTATGTATACCAGGTTGCTGCTATCGGGTGCTGGGGACCATGCCTTGGTTTTTCCAGCTGTGAAATGGGCAGGGAGCACATGAGTGGGGTCCTCTTGGGACCTCCTGACGAGAGAGGAGAACAGGATACACTTGGACAGAGGATAAGTCTGTGGACCTGGACACCTTTTATTCTGGAGACAGACAGAAGCTATGTCTCCAACAGGTGGCTCTGGGCTAGAGGGAACTATGTAAATTGAAGCCATTTCTTCCGAGGCCCTGAGTTCCAGGGGGTTCTGAGGGCAGCCTTCCTCCTCCACACCTCTCTCTGAGCAGCCATGACACACGGCTTCACCTTCCCCTCCTCTGCCAGAAGGACAGGGCGGTTGTCCAGCAAGCCTCTGAGCTGGAACTACCGTGTGACACATGTCTGATGCTTGTCAGCCAATGTGGTTGCTGCTGACATCGGTCACAGCTCCTCCACTATTTTTACCAGCCTGAACCCTTTCCTGCAACCTGGAAACTGTCTAAAAGCTGAAAAGCGGAGTTTTAGGGAGATGGTTGGTGGGAGAGGTGAATTTGGTGGCAGACCAGAGAAAGCTCAGCTTGCAGTTCTTGATGCCACCCACCCCCAGCTGGGCGGTGGGAGGTTTTTTCCCGTGGCCTCTATTTATCTCACTTTCGCTGCTGTCCAGATGCGGGGCTGCAGAAATATTAGTGTGAGCAATTATGGAGTGAGCCCTCCACCCTCGCCTGTGTACCAGCATGTGGGGGGGGGGCATGTGGGTGTGCATTCACATGTGTGTGTGCATGTGTGTGTGTGCACACACGCACGCACATGCATGTGTACCTGCATGCGTGTGCATGCATGTGTGTGCATGTGTCTGTGTGTGTGTGTGTACAACACACAGAACAAGCCCCAGACCCCCACGTTGGTAGAGGGTAAGGCCTGAGTCTTAGCTCCCTGGATTCCAGATGTGGGTGTGAATTGGCACCTGAGGATGTCTGGGAGGAGTCATACCTGCATCAGTTTCACTCCTCCCCCCTGCAAGCTGAACTCCTGCCCCCTCTCACGCACACTGAGTCTCCATGTCCAAGGTCAGAGCTGCCCCAACTGTCGCTTTCCATGACCTGGAGGTGAGGCTGTCCACCCTGCCGGCCACCACAGGCTCACTGCCCCCACACAAGCTGCTAGCTCAACCGTCTGCTCTTCATACAGAATTTCCTTTTGGAGCCAGATCCACACAGCCAGGGAGATCAAAACAGAAGTTCCCTGTACCCTACCCCATCCCACCACCCAGCAAACTGCCTCTTCCTAAAGCTTAGTGGACAGCCCCCAGACAATCAGCTATGTCCAAGACCAGGGTCTTCCAGAGGAGAGGGGATTAAGCATTTCATGTTTAGGGTTTCTAATATTCTATGCAACCCTCCTGGAGATGACCCTGAAATGTATCTCTCGGGTCCTACAGTAGCATGGTCTTACGAGTCGATGCTACTGACCACTGGCTGTGTGCCAAGTGCTATTCTAAGCAGCTTCTGTGACCTAGATCTTTCAATACACTCAACACCCTGCCAGGTGTTGGCTGTTATTCTTACTGGAGAGGCAAAAAGGCTGAATTCAGAGAGGCTAAGTCAGTTGTTCCAGGCCACGCAGCTCATCCACAGTGGAGCCAGGAGCTCGTCTCAGGCAGCTGGACTCTAGAACCCAGATTCTTGACCACCCGTGTGTCATTATCTGTTGCCATGGTGACGCTGTACAGCAGATGCCAGCGTAGCCTCCTAGGCGAGCGGCAACAGCAATGGGTGCTTTGTGCTCACACGTCTGGGGGGATGTTCGGGCAGCTGGGCTTGCTCACATGTCTAGCATCGGCTGACTGTCAGCTCACCCAGGCTGGCCGGACAGAGACCTCAGCAGTGGCTCAGCCCTGTCCCCTGTCGGCCTCCAGCCGACAGCTCAACAGGTTCTCCGTGGTTACATCAGAAGCCTGTGCTCAGTTGCAGTCCTTGAAACCCAAGTAAGGTTTGGTGCCCTCTGATCACATCTTCCTCTTAGCCTGAAGACATTCCTTGGCCAGGCAGTAACTCCTCAGTCAGAAAGTAGATGACAGAGATGCTGAGTGTGTGTGTGTGTGTGTCGGGGGGGGGGGAGATGGAGCAGGGTGTCAGTTCACCACATCACAAAGGGTTTCTGCTCCATCGGTTCTGCCAGTTCTGGGCCCTCCTGGTTCCCTTAGCTGTACAGCCATTGACCCCCCCACTTTTGAGAAAGGTCCCAACTGAACCCCCAGGAGCCCAGAATCAATAGCATCTTATGCTCTGTCTCCAGGGTCTCCCAAGTCAGAGAATAGGAGACATGTATGAAGGAGGGGACTCAGTGTCAGAGCCCAGAGGACAAGAGCCTTCTTTGCAGGACTCTTACCTAATGCAGAAGGCACCGACCTCATTTCTATTGGTATTGGGCCGTCTACAGAGTATGAGGGATTAACACATGATCAGAATACAGTAGCGGTAAGACACAGATAGCCAGCTGCATAAGAGACTACATCCAGGGGTCCACCTGGTAGGCTTCCTGGAGGAGGCAGTTTGGCCTCCTTTCGGGAGACACAGGGAGCTCTCTCAGTGCTGGTGGAGGCGGAGGTCTGGGTGTTGGGGACATAGGACACAGGCAACTGATTTTCCCCCAGTCCTTGCTCATTGGCAACCCTCCAATCTGCCCTGCCCATGGCTCCATCTAGGGCTGAGACGCTTCTGGGGCCCCTGTTCTTCCTTTCTCCATGACAGGTACTTCAGGAAAGAGAGAGGATGTGAGAATGAGAGAGAGGAGGCCTGAGGTTCCTTCAGAAAGCTGGGAGGAAAGGCAGCCAAAGAGGAGGGGAGGGGAGGGATGGCAGACTCCACAGCTGGCCCTGTGATGCTCTCAGGCCACAAGCTCGGGGTAGGGAGGGGGACAGCATTCAAAGAGTAACCAGCTCTTTTTGAGGCCTTGAAGGTTGGAGTGGGGAGAAATGGTCCTTGTGTCTGATGCTTGGGACTCAGAAAGCAGCAGCCCAGGCCACAGGGCACCAGTGGCCCATGGAGGGGTTACCTGAAAGCCACCATTGCACCTATCGCAATAGTGTGTACAACAGCAGATGAATGGTTGCAGCCAGCACAGTGGGACCCCAGGCTTCAGACAGCTACCTCACGGTTCCCATTGAGGACATGTCTGGCTGGCTGCAAACAGGAGCTACGGGACCTCAGGGCCTCCTTCAGTGTACCAGCTATTGGGTGCACTTCCCGGCTCTGTGCCTGGCTCACAGTAGGTGCTTAAAGCAATGGGTCACAAGCAGGAAGGATAAGCTGGCTTCCCTCCTCGCCTGCTGGGAGTTCAAAATGGGGGCTAGTTTGTCCAACGACATACTGAGTTATGACAGGCCTGAGTTGATCAAGAAAAGTCAGTGTATTCGTGGGGCATACCATTGAGTGTATCCGTAATGGTATTTCTGTAGAAGATTAGTGGAGGACCAGATGGCCCTCCCTGGATACAGAAAGACCCACCCTACAGGCTGAGGTCCCCAAATGAATACAAAAGAAGAGAGGAGAAGCCAGCTGAACACAAACACTCTTTCTTTTTCCTGGGCAGTCAAGTGTGAGCCAGCAGTTTCCTGTTCCTGCTGCCACAGACCCAAGCAGCTCCTGCCTCTGTGCCTTCTGTACCACAATAGACTAAGCCCTCAAACTACTGACAACACAGACCCTTCTTCCCCTAGGTCGCTTCTTGTCAGGGATTGCTCACGGCAACAGAAAAGGTGTGTACCAGCTACGGTGACCTGCACTCAGCTCTTGTTCTGTGTACCGTGGTCATCTTTGGAAGATCTAGATGGACCCTTGTCCATCCCGTTAGGAGCACACCTGGCCCTTGGCATCCTGTCCCTCAGGACCAGCTGCCTTCTGCCAGTCACACCGGCACGAACGCACTGGAGCCTGAGGGCTCTCAATAGGGCTGAAGCTGAGGGCCTTTCCGACACTCTAGAAGATTCCTTTTGGTCCTCTGAACTTCTGACTCATATATTATGGGTAGGAGGAGAAACTTACTTACAGCCATCTCTCTTCCTCATCCCTGTCTTCCACACATGCATGCACACGAGCACACACACACACGCACGTGTGCACACATATGCACACATTCACATACATACACACGTGTAGCCATGCACATGTGAGCATGTGCATACATAGCTAACACATGTCCCAAGCCCTGGCTTGTCTAAGGAAGAGGGACAGAGGACAGAACATTCTCAGCCACCTGTGTCCCGCTCAGTTCTCCTGTATTTGGTGTCCCCCGCCTACCCACTCCGCATGCCCCAGGATGGTAGGCACCTTTTCTCCCCGGCTCACCGGGGGCATACCCACGTGGCATGTGTCTCCACCACGAGGAGGGGCCAAGCCAGGCTCCACTCAAGGTCACTTAGAATTCACTGATGACTTCATTCCAGTGCCTGACCGCAGCGGTGGGGGTGACATTGTCAGCCACACTGGAAGCAGGCTGGACCTGCGACAGTGGGTTTCCCTCCCACCTCGCGGTCAGATCCCAGGCCCCTTCACGCCATGCCTATCAGATATCAAAAGGGAAAGAAGAGGCTCCCACTGGCGCCATCAAAGCTGCCAGTCACTGCTGCCCATGCTAGGCTGTGTGCGGGTCCGATGCCCCAGCAGCCTTCCTGACAATCACATCATTCTCCTGCTGAGGAGGCACCTTTGCCGCTGTGAGGGTCACCGGTCAGGGCAGGCTGACGAGACCTGGAGGAAAGCAGGGCCTGTGTCATCTTGGGGCATCAGGTTCCAGAGAAACCAAACTATGGGAATGATGAGTCCTCCAGGTCCAGACGGGCACTGAGGACCGGCTCCTCTGCTCACCTCATACAGTCAGAGTCAGAGGTGAGCCTTCCTGGGCTCCCATGCAGTATCTGTTAGCTAGTACAGAAGCATCGCTCCATCTTTGAGGCCCTGACTGAAGTAAAGCACTGACTTTATTCAATGGACCCTGTCATTGCACAGTGCCTCACAGAGGGTGTGGGACTAAGGTAACCAGCTCGTGACAGCTTGCCCGGGCATTTTCCAGTTTCAACTCAGAAGGCTTCTGGCTGAATGACCAGTTTTCTCTCTCTCTCTCTCTCTCTCTCTCTCTCTCTCTCTCTCTCTCTCTCTCTCTCTCTTTCTGTGTGTGTGTGTGTGTGTGTGTGTGTGTGTGTGTGTGTGTGTGTGTAATCATGCATGTGGAGAGCAAAGGTCAACATCAGGGCTCTTCCTCAATTGCTCTCCACTTTATTTATTTCTGCATGCATGTGTGTGTGTGTATATATACATACATACACACATACACACATACACACATACATACATACACACATACATACATACATACATACATATGCATATATGCATATATGCATATACACATATACATATGAGCAAGCTCATGTCAAGGAGTGCTTGCGGAAGTCAGAGGACAACCCTTGGGAGTCACTTCTCTCCATCCTGGACCCGGGATCAAGCTCAGGCTCTCAGGCCTGTACAGCGAGCACCTTTACTCACTGAGCTATCGCTCCACCCTCCCTTACACACTGAGCCTACAGCTCATTGAGTCAGCTGGACTGACCACTCAGTGAGCCCCAGGGATCCCCTCATCCCCACATTGCCGTGACTACTAGCATACACTACTATGGGCAGCGTTTACAGGGGTGCTAGGGATTTGAACCCAGCTCTTCATGTTCGTATTGCAAACACTTTACTCCATCCAGCTGCCTTCCCACCTCTGCCTTCCCCACACACCCAGAGGGGTCCCATGAACAGTCTGTAACTACAGTGGCTGCCCCATCCGCCTCAGCCTTTGGTCCATGCCGTCAGCCTTAATTGAAGCCTGTGGCCCTGTGTTTTATGGAGATGGTTCTGTTCCCTGAGGCTGTAGACTGGTGTCCAGAGGTCACAATAATATATCCCAGGTCACCAGCGACCCTGAAAGGTTCAGCAAGTGGCTGGGGTGACAGGGCATTTGGAGAGAGGGATGGGGGCTCTAAGCCTTTCTTAGGAAGATGTGGACAGATGTCTTTCACTCCCAACCAGGGTACAGACCAAAGAAACAATTCGGTTTAGTCCACTAAGTCCAGTTTGGCAAACCAGTGAGAAGTTTTGGCATTACTTAAAGGAGCATGTCTACTGTGTCACTGAGGAACCCATCCCCACATGCATGGATCCTCACCAAAGAGGCACCCCTAGAGTTTTCCGTGTGTCTTGTAAGAGTTCTTCACAAGAGCCTCCTCTCTGTAGCAATTGCTCCAGCTGAAATAACCTTGGAGCAGGGTCTTGGAATCTTGTAAGTTTTGGGAGCCTCCTGAGACTTGTGAGTTTCCTTGACTTCTAAGCTTTAAAAAAATCTAGCTACATGCAAGGTTGGGCCATAAGCAAGATGTCCCCTGGGCCCATTGTGAAAGGTGGGAGGACTCTCTGGCTACATCTTCCTCCCATATGATCACCGTTTTAATACATTCACCTACAAATAATCAGATGCTATTTCTGAGAGCTGTAGTGAATGGATACAGAGGCGGTGCACAGAGCCCTGCCTGAGGTCACCTCTCCAGAGGCCACTCTTGCTGCCCATGTCCTGGCAACGTTGCTGTCCTATACCTGTGTGACCAGGCCAGCTCCTTTCTGAATGTTCTGGCATGGGGTGAGTGATCTGGAAGACACTGAATCTCAGCGAACAGAGACATCACCACAGCTGCCCAGTTCTTGTCAAGGCCTGACTGTCCTGAGGTGGGGAAGGGTCTCCTCACACTCCCCTAGCCCAGAGTTAGACGATAGCTGCACTTGAATCTATAGGTCCTTCCTGGCTTTTAGAAATTTGCTTATGTTCCTCAGTGGACAGTGGCTTGCAAGATGGAGCAACAAGGCCCCCCACTCATGCCCAGGGGGAGCTGTTGTCTGCTCCCAGGCTGGGGGAGCCCCTTGCCAGGCTTTCCTACCCCTACTATACCCCACAGTTCCTCTTCTACTAAGAGTTAAAGAGGTCAGTCATCTAATAACGCAGGCATCTGCTTTGAACCTCACTGTGTCTCCCTCCTCACGATGACGAGAGTTAAATCTAACTTCCTCACAGCAGCCTTGATGACCGTTCATGATCTGAATCCAGACACCATCACACCATGTCCACCGTCCAGCTTGGTCCACTCTCACTGCAGACAACTGTGTCCCACTGCAGGGCCTTTGCAGCTACTCTGGCCACCATTTTCCCTCCTGACTCCCTCACGTTCCTCACATGACTCAGGTTTTACTGAAAATCCATGTTCCCTAAACCTAATCCTCGGACCTGTCTCTTAGCTTCTGTGACCTGACTATCTTAAGACCTTACTTCCGAGCACAGAGCTAGGTGTTCCCTTGGCCTGCGGGTCTCTGATGGCTGTGGGCATGCCTGGCTCTGTCTCCCCAGTCCCTGAGACCAGAGGTTACACAGGGCAGTGACTGTGAACCACACATTTTGTCCTTACCTCACCTTGGGAAGGGGCTATCACACCCCATTTTACAGATGGGGAGATGCCGAGCCTGGGTCTCTCCTCAGGTCACCTGGAATTCGGATCTAAGGCTGCATTGACTACAGATCTGACATGTTTTCCGTCCTCTCAAGTCATTCTGTCTGTGCAGTTCTGACTCTCTGGGAACAAGAAAACAAAACATAGCATATCTATAAAGAAAAGCAAGTGGGATTTCTTTTTTCCTGGTTGTAATAATACCAAGTGTTTGTTCAAAGCCTGGTAAAGATTTGGGTTTTTTTTTTTATATATATACTGAGAGATCTTTATTGGACAACCTCCTTGTAATAAGACCTTTCTCCAGACTGTTCCACTCTTTCCCAGTCTCAATGGGAGAACATGCCTCCTGCTGAGCAGAGGGACAGTGGAACCTCTGGGTACTCCTCTCAAAGACTCAAGCTGGGCGCTATCTCTATTATGGTCTATACGACATGGCTCTCCCTCTGAGCTCTGGGAAGGAGTCAGGGCTTCTAGATGAGACCCAGATCCATCAGTGAACTTTTTGTACATCCGGAGGCAAGTTTCTCAGTGTCTCTGGTAGATATCCACAAGGTCCACCTCAGAGATGATTCGGTCTCTGCTGGCCAGATGACTCGGTAAAGTGAAGACCTGCATTTGAATTACTAAAACTCAAGCAACAATCTCTGTGTGTGTGTGTGTGTCCACTCGTGCACATGTGTGTGGTGCACATTTGTATGTGTGTTTGCGTATGTGTGGGCCTGTGTTGGTGCATCTCCATGATCCCAGAGACGCCAAGATGGAGGATGGAGACAGACAGCTCCCTGGAAGCTTGCTGGTCAGCCAACCTAGCCTACTTCATGAAGTTTCACGCCAGTAGAGACTCAAACACTTGGTATTATTACAACCAGGAAAAAATAACCCCATTTGCTTTTCATTATAGATCTGATATGTCTTGCCTTCTGTCTCAAGAAACAAGATAGACAGACTTACCTGCAAAATGACTCTTGCAAGGTTTACTTCTGCTCTCCACATGCACTCACACATATGCAGGCGCGTGCGCACGCGCGCGTGCGCACACACACACTCACACACACACACAAGGGGCCCTTAAGGGTTTTGTAATTCATTATATGCAAATATCACCTAAAAAACACTCATTAATGGACCATGAACTCTATACTGAGGCATCTAGGCAGAAGATTTAGGAGCCAGGCAAACTGATGTATGTGATTTACCAGGCAATGTACCCAGTGAGTGAGGCAGGTGGATGCCCGGAGAGACAGAGACCAGACCCATCCACAGAGTTCAGTCTCAACAGAGGCCAGGTGCCAGGCACACTGGGACTGGGTTTTAAATTCCTCACCCTCTTCTGGATGTTCAGGTAGACTAAGAAGCAGAGAGCAGCGACCAAACCACAAAGTCACAGAACCTCACCCAGGGCTCTGTGCCTCAGATCCACGTCTCTGCAGTGTGGAGTGCACACCTGTCCCAGGGCTGCTCCCAGGACTGACTTCAGGGGACTCTAGGACTTCAGCCTCCTCACCTGAGCTTTGGCCCCTTCCTCAGCCCCCCACTCTGATGTGCCATGCCCACCCACCCATTCTAAATGAGCACACAGCCCCTCCTCTACCCAATAGACTTCCCCCATCTTCTTTAATCTGATCAACCATCCATCCCCTCCCAATACCACACAGGGTGAAGAAGAAGAGAGACTACACAGCCATGCCCCCTTGCTTCTAGAACAGTCTCTGGCGAAGAGTAAACACCCAGGACATTCTTTTTTGAAGATTTATTTATTTCATGTATGTGGGTACACTGCCAGTCTCTTCAGACACACCAGTAGAGGGCATCAGATCCCATTACAGATGGTTGTGAGCCACCATGTGGTTGCTGGGAATTGAACTCACGACTTCTGAAAGAGCAGTCAGTGCTCTTAACCCCTGAGCCATCTCCCCAGTCCAAGGACATTCTTATTGAATGAGAAATAAGTGGCCACAACCTGCAAGGCCCAGTATGGCCCCTAATTGTAGACATCTGCCACCCAAAGACTGACTACTGCTGGAACTTACCTACGGCAGGTAGGAGGAGAACTCAGAGGTGGGCCATCCCAGTTCCATTGGACAAACAAGGAAATTGAGGCTGAGAGGTGCGATGTAAATTTCCCAGCATGCCTTGCCAGTGGCTGAATAGAGATGGGGATCAGATCCTCCTGAAGGCAGGCTCTCCAGGACTCTGCCCTCCCTAGCAGGCTGCTGAGCCTGTGTTAAAGGACCATCCCCAGAAGCAATCAGCAGATGGACAGGCGGACGGGCTCCACTTGGCTGAGCTGTCTACGATGCCGTGTTAATTACACAGGGCGAGAGATGCCAGCCAACATTGTCTGCAGTGTAGCTGGCCTGGTATAGCAGGTGCACGGGCTGGCGTCCGGTGCTGATGGCCACAGCCACGGATCTGCTGGCGGCCAGACCTGCTGACATGCCCCAACTGTTTGCAGCACCACTGAGCATGGGGGCCCAGCCACATTGTCACAACAAGGCCCCTCCCCAGGGACTGGCATCCTTCCTGATGGCAGCAGTTGGACTGATGGGCCCAAGCCTGGCAGCTGTCCTACAGTGACAGTGTCCACACAGGTGGGCTCTCAGACAGGGTGTCACAGCACGGCTCTGTGACAGACCCTTGAGCACACAGACACAGATCCTGGCACTAGATAGGACCCAACCAGGCACTGTACCTACCGAAACTGTTCCTGAGGTCAGAAGATCTCATTAGCAGCTCTGAAGAAGACCCAGAAAATGGTCTCTTCCGTGTTTGTCTTTCCACGGCTCTGGGCTCCAGTCAGACATCCTCTGTGTCTGTAGCAGTTAGGGACTATTTGATATCCCTGACTCTAAGCCCTCCTTAATGCTTCTGGTAGCACCTTATCTCTAACTCAGTGTAATAAACAGTACCAACCTGTGCCACACCCCACAGCTGACAGTGGGATTCACACTCTATGCAAGGACTGTCACTACCCGACACACAGAATCCAGAGCATCCTCTGGTGCTCCCGGGGTGTGCTCCTCCTAGCCCTGACTTACAACTGAGAAGAGCAAGGCAGGGGGGTGCAGGATTTAGAGGTGCTCGCTCACCTCAGAAAGCAAATGCTGCTCCACCCAGCTCTGCCTACCCATGGCAGCCGCAGTTCAGGCTCTGGTATCACACACCCTGGGAGTCATGCCGCTGTCCAGCTGACGCCATCAGACTCCCCATGCAACCTGGTGATGGTGCTGTGCTCTGAAGTCCAAGAGCCTGGCCTCAGCCCTGAGGTGCCTTTCCTGTCCTGCCTGCTAGCCTTGCAATGGGGAGGAGGGTGCACAGGAAGTGATGTGGGACCCTCGTGCATCTAGTGGCGTGAAAGAGCTCAGGAAGCCTTGCTTAGATGTGGGTGATGTAAGGACAGCCAGACTGATGCTCTTGAACTCCTGTGGAAACCCTGCCGTAGATGGTACCTTCAGTTCCTGCTCCTTGAGTCACAGAATAAGGAAGGTACATTTACTGGGTTGCCGCTGGGTGAGGGCACATTCACCATGTACCACAAACAGATACCCACATACTCCACACCCCATAAAAGTGTAATCATTTACACACACACACACACACTCACACATGGACACACACACGGACACATACACACACACACACATACACACACGCACATGCACATGCACACACACACACACACAAATTCGCACCACTGGCAGCTCAGTACACCTGAGTTGCACACACATTCCACCATCCCCAGAACACAGGCTCTCACACTAGTACACATGCTCACCCATATAAGCTGCCTCTCACCCCTCCCCCCAGTTAGTACAGGCATCACACCATCTTCTCACTTGCCCACGTGGCAAGCTCAGGACCCACAAGGAAGCTGGCAACCACTCTGGCCTCCTCTACCGTTTTCGACGCCACCCCCCTAGTCCCGTCCCTGAGTGCCTGTCTGCCATCACACCATAACCAGATGAGACAAGGCAATTTATGATACCAGCTGTCTCTGTCAACACCGAATCTCCCACACACGCCAGGGAAGCCAATCACCCCAGCCCAGCCTTGCCAGGAGTGGGAGCTCACAGAGGCAGCACAGCAGGGTAGAGTCAGTACTCAGGGAGGTGGGTGGCCTTGACTTTAGAGCTTCCCCCGCTCCTTGACCCTCACACATCCCCCATCATCCCTGCATCTGAAGCTACAGCTCCCTAGCAGAGTAGAGTCCCGGTGGGCCGGAGTTTCGGAAGAAGAGTGGTCCAGGGTCGCCAGGGCAATAAGACCACCAGAAACTCTGCCGTCCCAAACCGAGAGGATCATAAGTGGCTTCATGAATGTCCCCTGGCTCCGCTCCACATCCCTTTCCAAGCATCTTTGTCCAGATTTCCCTCTCCTAAAACACCTGTCCCTTTCTTGGCTCTGGCCCTGACCCTGGTCTCAGTCCTGGCTCTGACCCAAGTCCCCTTCCTGGGGCCTTCCTATAGAATCTTCAGAATCAGACTCATTGTCCTGAGCCAGCCAGGCAGCCTGGACAGGCCACATTCCTTCTCTGGCTGAAATTTTATTTCCATGAAGTTTGAGTGAGTATTTACCTCATGCTTGACTCTATTGTAGAATTTCAAAGTACAACTCCTGGCCACGCCCCATCCACTCCCACTCTGCCTCCAGTAAGGACATGCACGGAGGACAAAAACAGTACCAGCTCCATGCTGCCGCCCTGCTGGAAGAATCAGGAAATGCAGAGCTAGCTAGATGAGAAACCAGTTTCTCACTCTCCGCATCTGCTTGGCTAGAGTTGCCTCAGCACAAACCCAGCCTCACAGGAAAGATGCTAATCTTAGACACCCGAGGAACTCAGGCTGGGCCCGACTCACCTGGGTTATCCTTTGATGAAGCTCAGTTCACACGATGTCATCTTGGGTCTCTGTTCAGCTCTTCACGGTTCAAGCACCAAAAATAGTAGGTAGCTAAGGACAGGAGCCCTGGAGAGTCCATACCTTCCTCGGCTGAGCTACTCGGTTATTTAACAACTGTACCTTGAGGGCCTACTCTGTGCTTGCCCCATACCAGACACAGTGTTGAGTGGCACAGGGAAGGGACCACTGGATGACAGTTGTGTGGTGGAAGTTTCTAGAATCACTTTTCATTGTCTTCCACAGCTCTGCCTAGATCCGAATTGAAATTCCAGACCCAGAGCAGCCATTTCCCTTCATGCCTTGCAAGTTTCTGCCTATTTCTTACAGCAATTAGGACAGGGTCTCATATAGGCTCAGCTTACCTCCAACTCGATGTGTTGAGGATAACCTTGAACTTCTTATCCTCCTGCCTCCACCACATGAGTCCTGGGTTTATAGGTGTCCTGTCTGGGTCTTAAGCATGCTTGTCGGACCCTCTACCCACTGAGGCTCAGAGCCGCTCCACGTTACGGTTGGTTCTGAGTTCTGTCACTTGCACAGTCTGATGTGAGTTCTTTCTGCCCTCGGAAGGGCCGGAAGGTCAGCCTCATTTTTTCTCATTCGCTGCTGGGGACTGAGTGGCCTTGCTAAGGACTTGAACCTGTGCCTGGCTGCTGTAAGCTCCCAGGGGCTAGCCATTCCTCCACATCTAATCAGTTCATTAAAGTCTGCCTGGAAAACACTCCCTTGCGCCGCCCAGGACACAGAGACCTCAGTTGCTCCATTTCCAGGAGAGCGAATTCCTTCCCCGCTGGAGAGGAGCGGAGTAATGTAGGCAGGCAATTTAAACAGCTCCACAAACCCGCAGTTTCCACTCTCCGCCACTATTACACTTCCTGGCCGCTGTGGGATTGGCCCGTAAGTGGGATATCAAGTTTATTACAGCTATTTCCAACCTGTAATTGGTTTTGTGGAACACAAAGAGAAAGGCTGGGGGGTGAGAGGGAGGTGATCCCCTCTTTTTCTTTCTTCTCCGTTTTTTTTTCCTTTTACGGATGGTGGCATCTAGGGGTATTGGTGAGAAGGCTAACGTTGAAGACTTATTTGTTTTTTTCAAATTAAAATGTGGCTGACTGACCGGTGGGCCTCCTGCTGCTAGCTGGACTGGACCCATTGGCCATGATTCTATGAGTCCACTTGTAAATCCATCTGGCTGGGCCACAGCCAGAGTTGCTGGAGGTGGGGGAGGGGACTGGTGCTGAGGGCATTGTGGAGAAATGTGACCTGTTGTGGTTAGCTAGGACTGGCTATCTAGAGCCACGCCACTGGGCCATGCAGTAGACAGGGCATTCGGAGGCTACCGGGCCTCATTTTCCTGGTGGAACATTTAGGGAAACTGAGACCTAGATTAGGAACAGTACAGAGACAATTTGTAGATGGTCAGTAGGGAAACTCAAAGCAGAAAGATTGATATGGTAGGACATGGAGAAAACATCTTTTTTAAAAAACACCTACTGTGTGCTAGCTGCCCAAAGCACCTACTGTGTGCTAGCTGCCCAACCTAGCCACACAACAGTATGGCTTCCTGGAAGCTGATTGTCACTAACATATACTTGTAGTAAAGTTTCAGAGACAGAGACAGAGAGGACAGGGAGAAGGAAGGAAAATGGAGGCAAGGGAAGATGATCCAGATTCCACGTGGCTTTAAATATCCTATAAGGGATGATAATTATAGGACAATTTGTCTTATCTAGGTAGACAGTTTATACTAATATCAATTGGCTCTGAGTAAATTGTGTGGCCATTTTGTGGGGAGGGAATTTACTGATATAAATCTGAGTTATAAATTACAAGCCCCGGAGTTTTGATCTTACTGGGTTATTGGGATTTGGGACCGCTGACCACAGTGGGTGGATGGCTGGGAATGTGAGCAGTCGCTGCATGGGGCTAGCCAGGGAAGCAGCAGAGTCGCTGGGGCCGGAGAGTGGCTGAGCATCTCATGGGCTGGTGCCTTTTATAATATTTCCCGCAACATATACTGACCATGTTTGCATCTGAGTCTGTGCTTACAAGCAATGTTGAGCAGATGGTAAGAACTCAACAAACACTGGCCACAGTCAGTCCCCTACCCAAGACGTTACTCTCCAAAATTCAGTTACCCCTGTGTGAGGGCTAATCTTTACCGTCAGTGGAACAAGATTCAGAATCATCATGGAAATCCATCCTCTGGGCATGTCTGCAAAAGACTTTCTAGATGAAGCTAACTGAGGTGAGAAGCCGCACTCTGAAAGTAGGCAGCACCATTCCAAGGGCAGGGGGTCCATGATGAATAGAAAGTGAACTGAGCACCAGAGTCCATCTCTCTGTTTCCTGAGTGCGGTTGCAATGTGATCAGCTGCCTCGAGCTCCTGCCTCAGTGCCTTCCCCGCCATGATGACTGAGTGAAAATAATCCTTTTCTTCCTAACGTCACTTCTCTGGTATGTTATCACAACAGCCAGAAAAGCAACTGAGCCTGAGAACATCCAATGGGAGAATCATCCTTGGGGAAGGAAACAACCATATACCCTGGTCCTCGGGTGGGGCTTGGCATGCCTCACAGCGGTCTGTCTGTCTGCCCACAGCTCCTCTGAACTATGGCATCATGGGGTGTCTCAGAGCCCCTCTCCAGGTTCTTCTCAGAGCTCCCTTGGCCGCCTGGCTGTTCTGAGGGTTGAGAATCAGGGTGCCCTGTACCCTTTTCTGAGTCTGCTCCCTGATCACTGGTCTTCTGGTGCCTTTCCTGGGCTGTACCGTGCTTATTCTCAGACTTCTGGAGCTTTCATAGGAACCTCCAGCTCCAGCCAAGAGGGCAGAGAAGAGCAAGGTGCCCTGCAAGCCACACCCCCGTAGGTCTTCCCAAGGATGAAATTGTAAGATGGGGTGTCCCCATCCCAGGTGGAAAATGAGATCTGAGAGGTAAACCTGCTGTTCAAGAGCTCAGGGCTAATGATGATGTCACATATGTGACAGAGCTGGGAGGGGCTCAGGCTTGCTTCACACCCAATTGTCCTCCTAGACAGGAAGAACCAGCTTGGGTCTAAGCCGTCCCCACAGACCCAGCTGTGGCAATCAGTCTATCACTGTGACAAAATGCCTGAGGAAGCTTCAGTTTCAGTGAAGGAAAGGTTCATTTAGCTTATGGTTTTGGAGGTTGTGGTGGGGAGAGCATAAGGACTGAACAAAGTCCCTCGGCTCATGGCAATGAGAGATAGAGAGAGAGAGGAGAGGGAGGGGGACGGAGGAAGAGCGAGACCTAGGTATGGACTGGTACCACCCACATGTACGATGGCCCTTCCCCTTAGGTAAGCCCATGGGAACGTCTGACTATGACCCGCACACATGGAGGTTTGCCTCTCTTGCCTTCGGATGATTCTCAGTACAGTCTAGCTGAACCTGCACACTTTCAAGATTTTTCAGCTTACCTTCCCTCCCAAGGAACTCTCTGCCCTTTGAGAAGCATCATGGGTAGGTCTTGGGCAAACGCCTGTCACTGCAGATTTGCTCTCTCCGTTCACCTCTCTGTGGAGGCTGTGGACTCAGCTCCGCCCTCACTAGATCCTGAATGGGACACAAAGGGCTGTGGGTGTGCCACAGTCCCCTCTTGCCTGAGGACTGAAACTGTGACCTTGTCATTCACCAAGCCTTGCCTACCCTTATGGCGCAGCCTCATCTCAGGACCTCTGACTGATGGGAGCATGCTAGTATCCCTGTGCAGCGTCCAAACAACTGGTCCCTTTCCACCAGCAAACGGTCAAGATAAAAGGTGACTAGTTTGCCTGCTGCCCCAGAGGGAAAGCTGTGACTAAGACCCAGGGGTGACAGCAAGTGCCTGGAATCCCAGTGGCTCAGGAGGCACAGGCATGACTCACACCCACATGTGGAGGCCAGGCTGGACTGCCATAGTGAGTTTTACTGCTACTAGAGAGTGCCTCAGAAAACAGAAAAAAAAAAAAGTAAATAAAACGGAAGAAAAGCAGGCTCGTCCTTGAGGCCCTCCTGCGTCACGCCTCGGCCTGCAGCAGGGATTTACAGTTCAGGTAATTTCTCCTTGCTTCGTCTGGGGTGTGGGGGTGTGTGAATGTGTGGGGGGCCAGTGTATTTTCCTAGTCATAAAATCCTCAGTCCCGGCAAATAAATTTGAGGAGACAGTTTTACTGACAGATTTTTTTTCCTTCGTTGCGTAATAAAAAGAAAATGGAGTGAAATTTGAGACTGGGGCGACGAGGGCTTCGGGTTTTAGAAGGAGATAAAAAGCTGTACCTGGGGCTGGAGAGATGGCTCAGCGGTTAAGAGCACTGACTGCTCTTGGTCCTGAGTTCAATTCCCAGCAACCACATGGTGGCTCACAACCATCTGTAATGGGATCCGATGCCCTCTTCTGGTGTGTCTGAAGACAGCTACAGTGTACTCACGTTAAATAAATAAATAAATAAATAAATAAATAAATAAATAAATCTTTAAAAAAAAAAAGCGCTGTACCTGAAGGCAGTACCATCCAGGAGGACGCTGGGAAGCCTACTGCCACTCTCCTGCTCCAGCTGTCATTCAAGATGAGGCCAAGAGGCAGTTAGGCAACCTTGGCAGCCTGGCAGGATAGGCAGGGAGCGCCAGGCCCCAGTGTAGGTTCTCAGCTGTGTCTTCAGTTGCAAAGTGGGTTGTTATCATTGAGCTATCTTCCCAGGGCACGGGAGTGGGGGCACGGCACACAGATGAGAGGTGAAAAGCCTCCTAACCTTGACATGCATACACGTGTACACAGGTACATGTGTACCTGTGTGCATGTACATGTTTATGTGTACATGCATGTTCATGTATGTGTGCAGGTGCATGCACTTCTATATAGGTCCATTTGTATATGTACATGTTCACGTATGCAGGTATAGGTGTGTGTGCATGTGTGTGTGTGTGTGTGTGTGTGCATATGTGTGTGTGTGTGACACAAAGGCCAACTTTGTATCATTCCTCAAGTGTTGTCTATCTTTGTTTTTAAACTGGTACTCCCTGCTTAGGCCAGACTCATTGACCAGAGAGGTGCCCCATCCCCCACACCCCCACACCTTCCCCATCTCTGCCTCCTCACTGCTGGGTTTTCAAACACTCAGCTTTTTTCTATTCTCTGGGGACTAAGCTTCCTTATCCCCAGTGAGCGACACTGTGTGGAGGAATACTTTGAGCGGGCCCTCTTCATCAAAAGGGACATTTATTTATAGTCCAGGACCCTCATGGTGACAAACCTCATATGTTCAGAATATGCCGTGTCACCTGGTAGAGAAGCAGGTCAGAATTGCCTCCCCGGGACTGGAAAGGTAGCTCAGAAATTAAGATCACTTGCTGTTCTTGCAGAAGACCTGGATTTTGTTCTGAGCACCCACATGCCGGCTGACAACCATCCATAACTCCAGTTCCAGAGGGATCTGATGCCCTCTTCTGGCCTTCACGGGCATGTGCATGATCCACAGACATACAGACAGGCAAAACACTCATACTCACAAAATAATAAAATATATAAGCAAACCTGTCTCCCAGTTGAGGGTCCTGGTTGAAAAAGTACTTTGGTGTGTGTGAGGGGCCAAAGCATCCTGGAAGGGTTGGGAAGAAGGGACCGGGGCTGTGATTGTAAATTTGTTCTGATTTGCAATTGGCCAAGCCGCTCAGCTCAGCCCCTCCCACCCACCCCCAGACCCTGCATCACGTGGCCTCGGTCCACTGCAGGGCCTGCGCTGGGTTAGCCTCAGAATCATCCTGGGCAAGTGCTGACACTCACAGAGGTCTCCGTATTCTTAGTTATTCTAGTCTATGGGACAGGTATCAGATGTGGCCAATGCAGGACACACGGTTGGTGCCCCGTAGAAGCTGGCTGGGTTACACCAAACCTGTTTTCTAAACCGCCCAGATGTAGTCTAAGTCAGCCTGGGCGCAGATGAGCTCCGAGAGGCCAGTCCTCCCAGTCGGGGGACAGCTGTCTGGGGAAGTCAGACTCTCAGCGTCTCCCCATCCCTGACCTCCCTCCTGGTAGCACCCCTCTCCGGCTTCCGGCTTTCACCCGAGGAGCCGCAGGGAGTTAATTCCACTTCTCCAGGCCCAGGCATGAGGCCGCCCGTCGCAGGCTGTTAGCGCGGAGCCCAGCTGAGCGGCGAGAGGCTGCAAGCTCGCGGTCTATAATAGAGTTGCTGAGACAAGCGGAAAACTGCAGCCGAGTAAACAGATAAATAATTGAAACAGTGACAACTCATACCTTGCTGCTTTGTGGAGTAACGCTTTCATTAGCGGGAGGCAGTGGAGACCAGGCGTGCGCGTCGGGCGGCCACTGCTGGGGTGCCCCCCCCCCAACACTTGGGTCTGGCTCTTCAACAGCTGTGAGCAGCAGGACCCTGTGTTCAGCCTGTGTCCCAGTACTGATGTTGCTGCTACCTCCTGAGGCCCCCCCAGCCCAGCAGCCTCCACGCACTCGGGTGGAATGGAGACCTTGTGGCCTCCTTCTGTCCCAAGGGTGTGGCTACCGAAAAACAAAAGCCAGTGCCCCGAGCTGACAGACCCCTTCTGCCCATCCCTGGGTCTGGCTACCCTACTGGACTTGCTTCAGAAGATCAGGGGGGGTTATAAGCAGAACCCAATCTGACCCTGGGTGGCAGATGCCTGTGGGGGAAGGGCACTGCTTTGTCCTTGGGTCCACCCTCTTGCTCCAGGCACTCCTAAAACAGAGTCCATTTCACAGAGGCAGCTGAGCTGATCGCTCCTGCTTTTGGCCTTGACTCTCAGTACCTCTCTGCCTGGACAGCCATTGTGCTACTGAGCTGAAAACTGCACCTCCTGCAGAAGCAGCTTAGGTATTGCCCTGGTGGGAGCTCCCTGCCCTCAGAAAGTAGGCTTCCCTCTCCTCTGGGTTCCTGTGCCATTCTGGACCTAACTGATCAGTACGTCTTGGGCCTGTGAGATGGCTCAGCCATTAAAAGCGCTTGTTGTTCAAGCTTGCCCACCTGAGTCTGATCCTGGGAACCCACAGGGAAGGAAGAGAGAAGTGACTCATAAAGCTGTCCTCTGACTTCCACAGTCACCCTCACACACTGTGTGCACATATGTGACAATAACAATAACACCAATAATAATAACTATATGATACAATTATATAATATTATAATAGTTATTATATATGCATAATAATATATTAAACATATTAAACAATATATTAAATATATATCATATATAATAACATTACACAGTTATTATTATTATTATTATACTAAAAAGCAGAAATGGTTTAGCAGAGCTTAGTTGTCTTTCCCTGCGTTATTTGCACACTGATAGCCCCCCCCACCCTCCACCCTCACCCTCACCCTCTTACTAGCTAGCCTGCTCCCTCTCCTTCCTTCTCTCTACTGACTAAGACTTGGGACCAGGCTCACTCTACACAGCCCATTCTGATCCTACCCATAATTCCACAGCTCACTCTACACAGCCCATTCTGGTCCTACCCATAATTCCACAGCTCACTCTTCACAGCCCATTCTGGTCCTACCCACAATTTCCCAGGCCCTGCTAGCCATGTCTGCAAGGCAGTGCCGTCATGATGGTAGGATCTCCTGGTGCGTGGAAAGACCCAGTGGGGAGAGGCTACTAGCTCTGTCCCCTCATATCTGCAGAACCTCGGAGGGCCTTTCCTCCCAGGGTTTGCAGAATTGAAAGTCCCATGTTTCTCAGAAGCGGAAGTGGATGTTTGATGTTCGGATGCTCTGGTGGCTAGCACTGGAGGGGAGGGAGCCAGGGCCACTCACAGGCTGGCAGTCCTCTTGAGCTTGTGAAAGCTGTTGACCCAGGGCTCTACATCCAGGGTTCCACAGTGCACAGGGCTTTGACAAGAGGCCGGAGAGGAAGGAGCAAGGCAGGAAGGCTCAGTGGTGGGTGATCTTTGTCTCCTCTATGACATGGTCATGAACTTGGCCTCCGGGGCCAGCAGCTGTCATTCTTTCTACTTATTTGTTTGTTTGTTTATATTTGTGTGTGTCTGTGTGTGCTCGGGCACACATATGTACATGCCACAGTGCCCGTGGAGGTAGGTCAGATGACAAGTTGCAGGAGTCAGTTCTCTTCTTCTACCATGTATGACCCAGGAATCAAACTCAACTTGTCAGGCTTTGGCTGCAAGCTCCTTCACCTGCTGAGCCATCTCACCCGCCCTAGGGCTCTCTATCAGATTCCTAAGCTGTCAGCTGGTGCTTAGATTCAAAGACCAGGGCGGCCTTGCAAAGGTGATCAGCCAGGCAGTCTCCTGGATGTAAAGGAGGGGCAGACATCGAGTATCAGAGGCATCTTCAGCAAAAGAGGGTAGGGAGGGACGGGCCAGGGCAGACTGGGCACTCACCTGTGGCCCCTCTGCTCTTTGGCAGGTGACAGATGGCGGCACCATCAAGCAGAAGATCTTCACGTTTGACGCCATGTTCTCCACCAACTACTCGCACATGGAGAATTACCGCAAGAGGGAGGACCTTGTGTACCAGTCCACTGTGAGGTGAGGCCGTCTGAGCTGGCAGCAGGCATGTGAGAGGGAAGAGGGAGGGCCCGGGCCTGGGGGGGGTGTGCTTTTCTAGCCCCTGGATACTCTTAAACAGTGGTTCCCAAGGGTGGGTCACGACCCTTCCACAGAGTTCACACGTAAGACATCCTGCATAGCAGACATATTATAATTCATAACTGTAGCTGAATTACAGTTATGAAGGAGCAACAAAGTAAGTCGTTTTATGGCGGGGGGTCACCACAGCATGAGGAACTGGGTTAAAGGGCTGCAGCCTTGGGAAGGTGGAGAACAACCGCTCTGAGAGATGCACCTGCCTCCGGGAGCCGGGGGCTCTCTGTAGAAGTGGAGCCCAGCCCTGGAGGGAAGAGGCAAGGGGTGAGGCCATGGCTCCTCCTATAACTCTGCAAGGTAGGCTTCCTGAATCCCACCTGTGAGAAGCTGAGGTGCAGAGAGGGGCAGAGCTGAACCTGAAAGCCACACAGCCTAGAATGACAGGCCTGAGAGATGAAGTAGCTCTGTTCACCCTGGAAACATGTTTTATTGACTTCCAAGCTCTCTAAGGTCACAAAGGTCCCAAGTGCAGGATCACCTGGACTCTCAGCTCAGGACAGAGCAGGGTGAGCTAAGGCTGACAACCAAGGTAGTTCAGCCTCAGGCCAGGGCCCCACATACTCTACAGATGTGGGTGTCCACAACTCTACACATTCCCCAAGACTTCTGCTGTATTTTACTCCTCTGACCCCTTACACATGGTAGTCTCTCCTCCCAGAGGCCTTTCCCGCCTTGTGTCACCTGGTAAGCTCCTCTTCAGCCTTCAGAACCCCACTCAGGCATGACCAGCGTGTTTGCAGAACAGATCTCCCTGGGCTGGATGGCCGAGGCTCCCTCAGTCCGCACCCTCCTCCAGCAAGGGGAATCTTACGACCTCTGTGAAGGAGCTTCTTAGTGATGCTAGGTATGAACACACACACATACATACATACACACATATACACACATATGTAATACATACATATATAATATATACATACATACACACACAATACATACATACACATATACACACATATACCACACACAACACAAATATACATATACACATACACGCATACACAATATATACACAGATACACATACAACACATGTGTATACATACACACACAACACATACATACACATATACACAAATAACACATATACACACATACATACACCATACACACACACACAGAGTACTCTTTCATACTGCATGGTAGATGCTTTGCCTGATGCTCTCAGAAGGCAGTATTACAACAGAACCTATACTGGGAACAACAAGAGACACAGCCTGTGTGACACCTTGCAGGGTTCCACTTGGTTGGTAGTGCAGCTGGGACATTTCAGTGAGTGTCTGAGGTCATGTGGTCTTTAGACGCTGAGTCCTGGGGTGCACAGAGCTCCACCCCTTAACTGGGATGTTCACCTACCCCCACCTCTAAGCTTGTTGTCCACCTAGGCCTGGTCACAAGTCAATGTATGGCCGAATTTGCAGAATGAATAGACTAGAAAGTCCTGGAGATGCTCCTTTGTGGTTGGGGGTGCTGGTTTGCATGAGAATAAAATCTCAGAGTGGGACAGAAGAATTTTTGTTTTTCAAAGTGTGCTGCTGGCTCTGCAGTGAGACCTGGCTAGGACCTCCTACCTTCAGAGAGCTTCCTACCACCAGAAGGTGGCCGGGAGCCCTGATGGCTTCTCTCCAGGCTCTGAGCTAGGACCTCAGACCCAGCTGTTCTTTCCCTGAGCACCTGAGACAGTGGGGGGTGCCCAGGGCAAGTGGGAAGCAGGCAGGCGCCTCTCTGTTTCCCCCCTTTTTCTGAAAAGAAACACGCGCCGAGGATAAATCAGTTGCCATCAAGATGAGAGCGGAGATAAAAAGCCTTTTGGAGAGGAAAATAAGCAACGTCCTGGGAGCTGCAGAGAGTCCTTAGGCGGGAGACTTCCTGGCTTCTATCCAGGTTTCCTGAAATCCAACCTCTACTGGTAACCCAGCACCCAGCACCCAGCACCCAGCAGCAACAGATCCCCTCGTTTGCAGTCTGCTCCTAGTTATGGGTGTGGCCTCCAGAGGCCTCCCCTGCTTTGATTCCTCAGACCAGAAGGAAACCACACACCCCCCCCCCACACACACCCCTCCCAGCCATGCTTTGAGAAGGCCAGCAGGTACCTGAAGACCTGGCTTCAAATCCCAGCACAGCCTTTTCCTACCCAGTGACTTTGACCGAGTCCCCCCAGCCCCCAGAAAACAGGCTGACTAGAGTAATCTTCCTGTAATTCTAGAATGTGGTAGAAATTGTTGCTCATTTTCTCCAAGTCAAATGCTGGCTCCCCGACATGGTGGGCAGATGGCTCGGGGTCAGACTTTCCTGGTCTCTAAACACAGTTTTGAGCGGTGTGTGTTCACCTCTAAGCTTCAAGCAAACCTCTCTCCCCACCACAAGGCAAACCCCACTTTGCACCAGACCACCCCTAAAGCCCCTATGTACACACTTTCTCTTCTCCTGCTCTCCTTCACCGTTAACCTCTTGAACTTGGAAAAGTAACATTATTTTTTTCCCCTGCATTTTATTTTACAGAAGGGGTCAATGTTCACTAAGGCCAAGTGATGACCCATCTAAGGGTCTCCCATTGGAAACACATGAACTTGATCAAACTCCAAACCACCTCTTCCTACACCTATACCATGGCATCATCTTTGTTTTACAGTTAATGGAAATAAGGCCCAGAGAGGGTATAGGACTTGTCCAAAGTCACACAGCAGCATGGACTTAAGTCCGGTCCTAAGATTCATGGCCCAGGCTCTTTTTGTCCCCCATGTTCATGCTGGGTTTCTGCATCCTTCTTCCTGCACTCTGAGACCCCAGGGTATCCTGAGCAGAGGGCACCCCAGGGATCAGAGCCACTGTATGTAGGGGACACAAGAGGGGGGGGACAGTAAAAAAAGAGACCCGTGAAATCTAGCCGCGTTGGGAACGTCTTCCGGTGCCCAGCCAGGGAAGGAGGGGCTGCAGGCTGCAGGGCCCCATTAGGGCCAGCGGGGGGCGGGGCTCCGGGCCCCACATTTACATATAAATGAAGATATTTACAAATTAATGCATCTCAGCCCAGAGTCCCAGCTCCACAGCTGTGTGAGCTGCTTCCTCTTCAGCTGGGAAAGTGCGGTGAGAATGAGGCTGGGAATATTACCAGGAACCGGCAGAGAACAATTTCCTGGGGAGCCTCTAGGAGCCCCAGGGACTCCCCGTGCTTCTTCCCAGCTGGTGGGACTGTGATCGGCAGAAGCTGGTAGATGACAGGGTGCCTGCCTCCCGCGGGCGCAGGTGTGAGTCCTTGTAATGCAACCTTGGGCTCGGCGCTGGACCTCCGGGGTTTCGCGCATTCAGTGTGTGAGGGACTCTGGGTAGTGGGGAAGGGAGGATTCACTCCTTAGACTGGAGTAGGGAGTGGGCAGGACCTTAACTAGAGTACTACCTACAGGGTAAAGCAGGGGCTGTAAAGAGCTGTGTGTGTGTCTGTGTGTCTGTGTGTATGCATGTGTGTCACTTGTATGGGGACACACATGTATGCAGACTGGTGCTTCCTCAATCACTTATGTTATACACTGAAACACACTTTCTCACCTGAACCGCAAGCCTACCGCAAGCCAATAATTTGGCTCTGGGGATAGATTCTAGACTTTACTCTTAGGCAGTTGTCGCCTTCTCCCCTGAGCCATCCCACCAGCACCTGGAAGAAGTATTTTCGTGTTTAGGGTGACTTTCACATGTGCAGTGTCCTGTCACTCCATGGCAAGGAGGACAGGCCAGAACTGGCCAGTGCTCAGGTTTGACCGGGCCGTTATCCAAGCAATTTCCAGTGTGGAATCTCTGCCATGCAAATCAAGGCCATGTAAACAAGGGTCATGCAAATACGGGCACTCCTGATCAAGGGCAGGTCTCAGGGAGTAGGGACCCATATGTCACAGAAGACACCCAAGCAGAGAACTAGAGTGCAAACAGTCATGCACCGGGGGTGGGGCAGGGAAGCAGAGGTCACTCCAAGAAGCTTGCAGAGCAAGCACAAAGGCCCTGAGGTGAGAAGGGTTGCCTGGGGCCGAGGATGGCCAGGTTACAAGAAACAACAAAGTAGCAATTTACCCTCAGCGCCCCAGAAGTCACCGAGGGCTGTGGCCCACCATGACCCCCATTTGAAAGTTCACACTGGTTACTAAGTACAAAGAAGAAAGCTATCCCCAGAGGAGTCTGGGGCCTGATATCCGAGTCCCACAAACCCTTGCGAGCCCATGTCCTCTCACGCAGAGACAGACTGACTTTGAGCACAGCTGAGCATACAGCCTGACCCTCCCAAGACACGATAGCAAAAAGCGGGGTGGGGTGGGGCATTGGCAGGTAGACACTGAAGGAAGTGACTGTCCCCATGGCTCTGACATGTTTTAGGGCTGGAGTACATTCGTCAAAGAGGCAGAGTCACCATATACAAAAGAAATTGGACACCATGGAGTCTCTGTTCCTTCCCATGCTTTCACCGGGCAGTAAGGTCCCCCCAGGGGTCACCATCCACCCCACTTCAGCACCCGAGAATCTGTTTGACATTTAGAGAGGGACAAGGTATAGTGGGGTCTGGAAAGAGGGAGAGTGGAGCTAACCATTGCAGAAATGACGCCAGAGGCATCTGAGGAGTTGCTCAGACACACGCCAAGGTGACTCAGCTGATGGGGCTGAGGAGATGGTGGCCACAGTGGCCTTAAAAGTGGATCTGAAATCAAAAGTGGCTTTGAGACAAAGCAGGTATGGCTGGCGGGGCGGGGTAGGGGAGAGGTAGGAGCTCTAAGTGGAGGGACAGACAGTATGTTCAGTGGCGGTGGGAAGGTGCCCGGAGATGGACAAGGCCACTCTGAGTAAGCAGACAATGGTTCTTACAGAAGCCCTTTGGAATCAGCTCTAATGAAAACACACTTCTGGGTTTTAAATAGACACATTAACGGTTCAGTCCAAAGAGCCAGGCATCCATGGCCCTTTGAGAGCTTGTGTGTCTTTCCCTGATGACATACATTACTGCGCAGCTCGCATGCTTGTCGCGCTGTGGGTACAAAGGAAATGCCATCCCAGCCTTGATAATTTGGAAGCCTGAATTCTTGGTCCCTTAGTCCTCTGGTTTCTACTGTAAGTCATGCATCTGTTTTCCCCAAAATATATGAAATGGGAACTGCTTGCCCATGAGACTCTCTGTAAGCACACATTAAGCACCTACTGTGTGTAGCGCTCGCTGGGCAACAGGACAAACTCAGGTTCAGCCTTTCTGGAGATGACCACCCAGTATCCTGCACACCCAGTTATGGACCCACCATGACCTGGTGCCTCCGTTCCAACCCAGATCGTTGAGAAATCTGGATAGGAATGACGTAGTAAGAACAACCTTGGGTCCCTTCAAGTATGTCAGTCATAACAGTCGATGTCTATTTTAATCATAAACAGGAAAGCCCCAGCCTCCAGTCTCTCTACAAACCCAAGCCTTCAACCGTAGTTGGAGCCCTTGCTACAACTCACAAAAATCGAGTCTTTTAGAAGGGAGCTGCAGTTCTTCTTCTGGCCACTAGGGGAGCTTTCAGGGAATTGCCCTTTTGCATTCCCTGAGCCAAAGCTGGCCACCACCTAGGGCGGGCACATGGTCTGCTTGGAAGTTGCTTGGAAAATGTGAATTCCAGAAACCTGCCAGAGCCGAATTTGATTAAGCCAGGGAACCAGGAAGTCGGGCTTTAAAGTGATGCTGGCAGCGGAGACTTAAAGAGCCCACCGCCACACACCACCCACCTGCTCCTGTGTGTAGCCTCGTGTCCGAAGATCCGTGGACGTGGGCTGGAGACATGGCTCGGAGGCTAAGAACACTGCCTGCTCTTCTAAAGGAGCAGATTTGGTTTCCAGCATCTGAATCAGGCAGCTCACAACCACCTGTAACTCTAGCTACGGGGGATCTAATGTCCTCTTCTGGACTCCTTGGGCATCTGCAGTCAAGCGCGTGCGCGCGCGCACACACACACACACACACACACACACACTACACAAAGCTGCTGAGTGCTCTGGTCAAGGAAGGCAAACCAAACACAAGCCCAGGACTGGGAGAGGGACTCTGTATCTGCAGCCCCTGACCTGCAAGAGAAATCCTTCTTCTAAGAGCCCTTGACTGTGCTGCCTAGGTCCCCATGGACCTATCCTCTCCTGGGCCCCATCCCCCTCCGACCTTGCTGCCTTCTCTCCTGTTCCTGCCCATGGTTTTGACCTGTGTCTTCTTCAATGTGTCCCTCCCTCTCAGGAAGCACCTGCCCTCCCTGCCTTTTTACCCCTAGTGCTCCAGGCCCTGCTCAGATACCCACGTGGTACAGCAGCCTTCCTGCTCCTCCATCCTTCAGGCACAATCCATCCTTCAGGGCCGGAAGCCCGCTGCGTTTCCTTCAGCTTCCCAAGCCGATCGCTCCCACCTCCTGGCCTCTCTGCTAATGGATCATGAGCAGCCCTGTAGGACGCTGCCTGTCTGCAGAGTTCAGGCCGCTCCTCCGCACCCCAAAAAGTTTAATACAATCTCCTTTCCTCCCACACTCCACCCATCCCCCAAAGTGGACGCTCACCATCCCTTCCCTGACATTGGCCTTCTTTGGCTTTTCCAAATATCTTTCTTTATCTTGCCTCCTCTTGGAACCCTCAATGCTGGCCGGAGTGTTTGTTCTTTATCCTGAGCACCCACACTCACACTCACACACATGTGCATGCTCGAAGCCTCTCCACGGCCCCAATATCTCTCTGGCTATAGAGCCCCTGCCTGTTTCCATGGTTAGCAGTAGGACCAGGATACTTCTTCATCATATCTTGGGAGAGTAGAGGCATTCTGCAGCAGGAAAAGGGGGTGGTGCCTGCTGAACCCAAGTTGCTATTATGAAACCTCGAAGCCTCGACCACCCACTTTCTCCAGGGAGACCACTGAGTTTACAAACCATGACCAATTCATGGATAGAGAGGACAGGGTGGGCAGAACCCACTACAAAGCTGTCTGCTACCCTCTGGCGAAGCACTGGGGTATTACAAGTAGGAGGCTCGCTTGAGCTACCCACCCCCACGTCCAAATATAGATTCCTAAGGGTGGGCAGGCACCCTCTGCCCACCGCTGTTGCCAGGTCCTCAATGCCCTACACAGCAGTTTAGTGAAGGGTTGTTAGGCTAATGAGCTGGTAGCTACTGGCTCTTCAGCAATCAGCCTGTCTTTGGTTTGCACTATCTGATTAAACCCAGCTTTTGCTGTGTGATACGGCCCTCAGGCCCCCTTCATGGGGCTCCAGCTGAGGACAGAGTGACTTAGCTCCCTGGCAGCCTGTCCTGAGCTGATGGATGAAGACTCACAGGCAGCCCCATCTCTCCTCTGGATGGTGTTACATCTTTAACCTGGAGTCTCCTAGGGGCAGGATAGCCCCCAAGTTGTCAGGAGCCACTAGCCAGCACCAGGCTGGGCTCTGGGTGAGTGGTGGGAACATGGCCTTGATTCCTCCCATGTACCGCTGCCTCATTACCCATCATTTAAGAAAAGCTTCCTTGATAACAGCAAGCACGGGGAGACGGGAGAACACGGAAACTGGGGCTCTTTCCCTGGAGTGGACATTTCTAGCTCTGTACTGATAACAATGGAGAGAGAAGTGGCTGAGTGTTGACTGAGCTACGGCCTCCACAGTGAAGCAGACAACGCCTCATAAGGGAATAGGCATTCTGTATAGCAGCTGGAGCAGGTGGGTGTGTCTGGAGAGCCCAGAGGGATACGACTCAGTGTCCCTGCTGAGTGACGAGCCAGGGGAGGCTGAGAGGCCAGCCAGGTGTTGTAGAACAGTATGGAATGTTCTGGTGAAATGCAGCTTCTGAACCAGGCCCAAGATTCTAGAACCAACCACTGCCCAGACAAGGCAGCACTGCGGGTCCTCAAGCCAAACAGACACACTGAGGAGGCTGAGACAGGAGGATTGTTGAGGGTTCAAGGCCAAGCTGAGCTAGAGTGAAAGTCTGTCTCAAAAAGATAAATGAAAAAGAAATGAAAAATTCCGAGTTCTGATCCATTAAATAAGCCAGTGGGGCAGGGACTGTACCCGCCCAAGCTGATTTCAACCAGCAGGCAGAGCGGAGACAACTGTCCAGAGCATTCTGGGCCATGGGAAATCTTGAATTGTGCTCTAAGGGCAGGGAGGAGCCCCTGAAGAAAGTTCATTACAGCTTGATCCCCCTGAAAGGTAAAGGGTCACCATGGGGGTGATGGGAAGGGTATTGGAACCGGGGGACACACTGACCCCTGATGGGCTGGAGCTGAGGGACATGAGGAGAGGCTCATCTGACTCCTGGGGCATGGCTGCAGCAGAGAGAGAGACAGGGAGCCAGGCTTTTTCCTGAATTGGGAACTGGTGAGGCCTGGGTCGGGTTCAGGGTTCATAGGTGCTGCTTAGATATGGGGTACCACAGAGGTGGACCCCCGAGTGGAGGGACGAAACAGCCCACTGAACACACAGGTCAGGGAGAAGTCGCTAGAATCACTGACACATAGCTGTGACTTAGAGCCGCTGTCCCCTCCCAGACTCTCAGACCCTCCAGAAGTCTTCAGTACCATCCAGGCCAGCCCTTTCATTCTCCAGATAGGAAGCCAAGGCCCAGAGACTGAGGGCAGCTTCTCTATGATCACACAGCAAGTAGGCAGAGTCAAAACTCGAAACTCCAGTCGCCCGAGGCTGGTGTCTCCACGGCCCAGCCTGGGGGATAGAATTGCTGACATCGAAAATAATTTATCTACCTACAGTCAGAAAACCACACACACACACACACACATACACACAGTCTTTTTACTTGTAAGTAAAACACCAGTAACAGGCTGCCAGCTTTACTACTAATTATATAACCATTTTATTGCGGTATTAAAAAAACCTGAAGGCTGAGACTGTCCTGGAAAGGCCTAATTTAGTAAACAGCTCAGAACAAAGTCTTTGTCACGCAGGTGCTGCCGTGTATTAGAAGGGGCACCGGGTGATTCAGACCTCCTCCTTAATATGTTACCGCGGTCTAACAACATTTCCCAGGTCTGAGAGAAGCTCTGTTGCCATGGAAGGTAATTGTGTTGGTGGCGATGAGTGTTGAGGAGGCTGATGGAACTGGGAGGGCTGGCACAGATGGACAGATGGACAGGCAGGAAGATGGATGGACTGGTGGTTGTGAGCATGTGTGTATATATGTTAAGATGTATAGGTAATTGTATGTATGTATGCATGTCTAGATAGATGGACGGATGGATGATTTGTATGTGTGTATGATATGTCTGTCTGTCTGTCTGTCTGTCTGTCTGGATGGATGGATGGATGGATAGATGGATGGATGGATGGTTTGTATGTGTGTATGATACGTATGTATGTCTGTATGTCTGGATGGATGGATGGATGGATGGATGGATGGATGGATGGATAGATGGATGGATAGATGGTTTGCATGTATGTACACATGCATGGTTGAGTGGATGGATGGACAGATGGATGCATGGATGCATGGATAATTTGGTGGATGACCGGCGACATGGACTGATGGACGAACAGGTGTATGGATGAAACAGTGGATGGATAGATGGATAGAAGGCCTGTTGATGACTGGAAGGCTGGGTAGTTATGTGGACATACGGATGGATGGGCAGAGAGACACGCGTGCAGGTCGGTAGCTAGGTGGTCATGGATGGGGGAGTTGAGGAAAAAACCTACCCCAGGCCTCCATTATAGAGAAGAGGGCTCGAAGATGGTGAACCTTGAATGAAGCTGGCGTCGTTGCCTCAGTTTGCAAAGGATACCTTCAACTGAGACCGTACAAGGCTGAAGAACACGGCCGTCCTTCAGTTCACAGAAGGAAAGAGAAGACCAGAGAAACTAAGCGATCAGCTTCAGGTCACATAGTGTGATGGACTTGGGCCAGAGGCTAGGCTTTCTAATGCCTGGACAAGGGCTGCGGGTTTCTTTGCAGGTCTCTCCAGGGGCATCATGGTCCCTGGTGGGCAGCATCCTTCCATGCCCACCTGGCATCCAGAGGGACTTCCTACAGGGGCATCATGTCGTGCACCCACTCCCACAGCAGTGCTGCAAGGGCCCCACACGAGCTGGGCACAGAGCTCAGTCTCTATCAGATCTGCCTGCCTGTCCCACCCCCCTGGCTGTCCCCTCACAGTCTCCTCACCAAAGCCTCCATTCACGCAGGCCTTCTTGTCAGGTTTGTCATCACCCCAGGACATTTACTCCAGCTCTTCTATTCCAATCTGAGATCAGGACCACCTTGGCAGAGATGGTCACCTGGGCTCCATGGTCACCCACAGCAGTGGCAGCTGTTATTCTGTCCTACTGACCACTGCTGGGTGGGGAGGGTTGCTGGTCTCCTCTGAGGCTGCTGCTCTCCGGTGGGCTCTCTGATTTACCAGAAGATATTTTATTTTGGCCCTAACAGTGCACATGCCTCGTGAACCATGACTTGTTCCCTCTGGTTCCCTTCTGCCAGACTTCCAGAGTGACAGCAAGTAGCACTTCCCCATCCAGAGACTGAGAGCTACGTCATACACAAATAAGAGAGCCCTGGTAGAGGGCCTGGCTAGCCTGATCTACATGATACCTGAGCCAGTGACAGAGCAGACTCAGCCTGCCACACAGCATGTCTGAGCCTCAGTTTCCACTCACCCAAGTCCCAAATGAAGGGTACAGTTGAGGGAAGCAGACAAGGTCCTCCACTGCTGCCCGCAGCCTCTGCTGAAGCCAGAGGCTTATACGCGGGAGGCCGATGGCCGCAATTTCCCTGTGAGCTGTGCAAATACTGTGGGTATTTTTGGAAGGTGAGCGCAGTTAACTGATGGTCTTTTCTTCCTTCCTACATGGCCGTGCCTGTGTACCTGCCTCTTTTTCTTCCCCACGAGATGGTTGCGTATTTCGTGGGGGAACACGGGACCAAATCCAGCCGTTGATCTTTAGCCCAGCCCCACTTAAGACTTCTGAGTGCTCTGACTTAATATCTCTGCCTTTTTTTCTTCTTTTTTTGCTTCCTGCTTGGGAGCTGTGATGGTCCCTAAGTCCTCAGACTGGAGTAACAGAGCCATGGTGACGTGTTAGGATGTTGGGAACGTGCCGTACACTGTTCACCGTTCACACATTTGTGAATATTTCCTTCTAATGTCTGAGCAGAATAGGTCCTGCTACTGCCTGTCATAGATCACAAATGAAGCTCATCCAGGTTCCGGGATTTGTCCAGGGTCATCCAGTCAGCAAGTGACCAAGAGAGACAAACGCCCCTGCGGGGCCCAGATTTCAGCGACTGCACTATTAGTGATCAGCGATGCTGGTGATGCAGAAGATGCAGGAGGTGCAGGAGAGGCAGGAGAGGCAGGAGAGGCAGGAGAGGCAGGAGAGGC